>NC_064245.1:16605000-16916000 GCF_003254725.2 Canis lupus dingo | reverse complement strand
TGGGACTCGATTCTGGGACCCCGGATCATGCTCTGAGCTGAAGGCAGGCTCTAAACTGCTGAGCAATCCAGGGATCCCCAAGAAAGAACATTTTAAAAGCATATTGAAAGATCTTAACTGGAAAAAAATATTTAAAAAAATAAAAGCATATTGAAAGATCTTAATGGTTAAAAGAAAAGCAACTTTATTTAAAATGGTAAATACATACAAATGAAATACCGGTAATTACACATGAAATATTAGAGGTTGTTATTGAGGCCATGTCTATGTGGATGTAGGGCTGTTAAATTTTATTTATATCCTGGCTTACTGTACCAAAAATATGGTAAAAGCAAGTATAATAAAAATGATACTCATAGAAGTAATAAGATCAAGTATTTACTGTTTTAGAAGTCAAAGAAAACTTGGTAGCTTTTTTTTTTTTTTTTAATTGTACTAGGAGTTCAGATTCCCATTATTTTACTATCTATATCAGAGCTTACTTTGGGACTAGACCTGGAAAACAAATGTGTTCTCCAAATGGGGAAACAGATATGGAAACATCTATTTATTCTTTAAGTCTTCTCAAAATCTCAGTAGTTTGAAGTTATAAAACGAAGGCTGTAAATATTCTTTCTCAGAAAGGTGAATGACTTCACTGAATTCTATTAATATTTATGTAATATCTCAATAAATCTATCCACTAATGAATAAATGACAAGCAGCTGTTTTGCATTGCTTTGAGGGAATATCGACTTTTAAGTGGTCTGTGATTTCTGTTGAAAATTCAGATCTGAACATAAAACAGATCCACATCAGTCTAATGAATACAATGACCCAAGAGAATGACTTCTACAGTTAAGAGATAAAAATTCCTTCCTCAAATGAGGTTAGTATCACAATACTAATACAGAAATAAGCATATTAATATGTCTCTCTATTTAAATCTATTGACTTTAAAATGTACCGCATGAGTTTGGACAATTGCTGCTTTTTCCTTGCAGCATGTAAGCCAGAAGCCTCTGGAAAATAATTCTGTCCTAGGTTGTGTGTCAGTTTTTTCCCCCAGAGTTTTAAGGACTTCTTAAAAACTCTCTTGGGTAAATAGTGGGATAAGTTGGAAAGTCTTATACAGTAATATTTACAAAGCAACTTCTCGTATAGAGTCATGTCTCAACTCAGGGTGTATTTGTGTTGGAAAATTTTTGTTGTGCTGCTATGTACCAGCAACTGGGAGTTGTAAGAAGAGTTTTAGAATTTTACTAAAATGTGTAGCAAAGGAAAGGTTGAAGAAAGGAAGATCCTTTTACTGGCCAACTATTCTCTGGGCCAACACACACTAGGAAAAGTTCTGTTAAAACTTTTTATATCACAAGGATTTGGATAAAGTTGGTCAATAAATACTGGTTCCAAAGTTAAGCCACATGCAGTGTAAAATGTATCCACTGATCATTAATATTTCAGATATTTATGCTACATTTGCAAATCAGTGGTCAGGAAGGAGTTGTTGCTTTGTTAAATCTTACATTCTGAGGTAAAATTTGAGCATTTTGAAATGCACAGTTCTTTAGGGTACCATCTTGAGTTCTGACAAATCTATACAACCTGTAACCAATACATCAATCAAGATAGAATATTGTTTAAAAAAAAAAAAGAATATTGTTTCCCAACAGTGAATCTCTACCACTCCATTGGCAGCGATTGCTTGGATTTCTATTACGGTATGTTAGTTTCACTGTTGTTGAATGTCACATAAATGAAATCAAACAGTAGATTGTCATTTATCTGGTTTATTTCACTCAACATATTTTTTTTCACATATGTGGTTAGTATGTTATTTTTTGAAGAATGGCTCTGAAATGCTAAGACTGAGGTAAAGTTTAAAATAGTTTTATGAAAATATTTTTATTTATTTTATTTTATTTTACTTTATTTTATAGATTTTATTTATAAAATAAATTTATTTTAATTAATTTATTTTAATTATAAATAAATAAAATGAGAGACATGAGAGACAGAGACAGAGAGGCAAAGACAGGAGGGGGAGAAGCAGGCTCCACACAAGGAGCCGGATGTGGGACTCAATCCCGGGATCACATCCTGAGCTGAATGCAGAGGCTAAACTGCTGAGCCAAACAGGCATCTCTATAAGGTTATTTTAGAACATATAGAATTTTGCCCACAGAGCTTATGATATACCTAGTTGACAGTAGCATCCATTTATGGTATTGCGTGAATCCATATTTATCCCTTTTATTACTGAATGGTACTCCATTGTGTACATAAACTGCAATTTGTTTATCCTTTTATGTTGATAGATAGTTGGGTGGTTTCTAGTTTTTAGCTATTATTAATAAAAGTGTTTTAAAAATGTGCATGCAAATACTTTGGTTGCTCTTTTAATTATTTTACCTAAATCTCCAGGAGTGGGTCATCATGTTGGTGTTAATTTAGCTTTATGAGAATCTGCCAAATAGGTTTTCAAAGTGGTTGTACTATTTTAAAATCCCACCAGCAACATTCTGCTTGCTTCACCAACTTGCCAAATTTTGGAATTCTCAGTTTGTAAAATTTAGCCATTTTAATGTGTGTAATGGTATTTTAATGCAATTTCAACTATATTCTTGATCACTGGAGATACTGAATACTTTCCCATGTGCTTATTGGTCATTTGTTTACTTTCGTTTGGGAGGTTACTGTACACGTTATTTATTTTCCAATTTTTTAAACTTAAATTTTTTTTTCAGAGGTGTCTTAGGTTCACAGAAAATTGTGAGGAGGATATAGAGATGTTCCACATACCTCCTGGCCCTACACCTCGTTAGTCACCTCTTATACTAACATCACTCATCAGAGTACATTTGTTACAATTGATCACTGCATTGACAAATCTAAGCAATCACCTAAACCCTTGTATTTAAGTTTAATTTGTTTGATATTAGTAAAGCCATTTAACCTTTCTTAAGTTTCAGTGATACATTTTTTTCATTCTTTAAACCTGCCTATCTGTGTCTTTAGGCTATATCTCTTATAAACTACTTTTAATTGTATGTTATTTTTTTTAATTCTTAAAATACTGCTTTTAATATGAGTGTTTTTCAAATAAAATGTAGTACTTAGATATTGGGTTTGTGTTAGCTATTTTTCTGTTTCTTTTTTAACAATCTTTTCTGTTCTTTGGTTCTTCATTTTTGCTTTCATTTAGGTGATCTAATATGTTTCACAGTTTTATTTTAATTACTCGATTTGCTTTTAGCTGTGTCTATTTGTGTTTGTCTTTTTGTGGTTGCCGAGATGCATAATATGCTTCCTTGATGTATTACAGTTTACTTTGGTACTAAATACAGTCTCTTATACTTACCCATATATTTACCATTCCCAGTGTTCTTAAATCTGAATTTTCAACTGAATTTCTAAACTTTTTTCATCTGAAAATATATCTAGTCGCACTCTTATTTTGAAAGGATATTTTCAGTAGCTACAAAGTTTTAGGACATCATTTTATTTATTCAACACTTTGGAATTGTATTCTGTTTTTTTCTAAACAACATTGTCATAAGAAGTTAGCAATCACGTAACATTGTTTTGATGCCTTTTTGTGTGTGTATGATTTGACAGGGTTTATACATTATATTATGTTCACCACAACTGTAGCTTCCATCTGTCCCATTACATTGCTAATATAATATTGACTGGATTTTTTTTATTTTTTTTTAAAGATTTTTTTCCCTTGTGTTTACTTTGCAGGAATTTGTTGTGATGTGACTAGATGTGATTTTCTTTGTATTCTATTTTCCAAATTTTAGGGAAATTTTATCCACTTTTTAAGTTCAATTTTTTTTTTTCTCCTTTGATGGTATATGTGTGGTGTTTGCATGTGTTTGCCTCATTCTCTCTTTCCCTAAAACTCCAGTATATATAATTTTGATCACTTGCTACTATGTTACTAAGGCTCCCTCCCCCTCATATTTTTTATCTCTTCAGGTTAGATAGCATTTACTACTCTGTCTTCAAGTTTTTGGCCCTTTCTTCTCTGGTCTTCAGTTGGGTATTTGTCACATCTAATAAATCACTGATACCAGGTATTGTGTGGAGAGTATGGGTTTTAACTGTTTCTTTTATCTCAAAGATAATAATACTCTGTTGTTTGTCCACTGTCTGGAAACAGTTTCCTTATAAATATTTTTTCTGATTATTGAACTATAATTGATACACAAGTTTATTTTCAGGTATACAATATTGATACGACAAATCTCACATTACTTAGTAAGTGTAGTCATCACCTATCATTATACGATATTATTACAATTTTATTGACTATATTTCTTTTTCTTCTCTGTGACTTAAGTACAAGCTTCTAGTTATAAAATAATTATCAATCTACCTTACATCTTTCACCGTTCATTCACCTACCTCCCCTCTGGCAACCATCATCAGTTTGTTCTCTGTATTTAAGTGTCTGTATAAAATCATATGGTATCTGAATTTGTTTGCCTGACTTAATTCACTTAGTTAATATCGTCTCAGTCCATTCATGTCATTCCATATGGCAAGATCTTATTCTTTTTTATGGCTGAGTAATATTTCATTGTGTATGTATGTGTATATATATATATACATACATATATATGCCACGTATATGTGTATGTGTGTATATATATGTATATATGTACATATGTGAGGTAGATATATAGATGTGTATATATTACCTATACCTAGATATAATATATCTATATCTACTTACCTTGCATCTTTTTAAATCCATTCATCTATCAATGCACACTTGGATTCCTTCAATATCTTGACTATTGTAAATATGGCTGCAGTAAATAAAAAGGGTGCATATATCTTAAATTAGTGTATTTATTTTCTTGGGGTAAATGCCCAGTAGTGAAAATACTGGATCATTGAGTGTTTTGGGTTTTTGTGAGGGTTTTTTTTTTTTTTTTTTTGGTATTTCTGCTTTTAACCCTTTTTTTTTTTAAGATTTTATTTATTCATAGAGACAGAGGCAGAGACACAGGAGAGGGAGAAGCAGGCATCATACAGAGAGCCTGATGTGGGATTCGATCCAGGGTCTCCAGGATCACGCCCTGGGCTGCAGGCGGTGCTAAACCGCTGCACCACTGGGGCTGCCCTGCTTTTAACTTTTTTGAGAAACCTCCATTCTGTTTTCCACAACATTGCAATCAATTTACATTTCCACCAAAAGTGCAGAGAGTTCTCTTTTATCCATATGCTTGCCAAGAGGTGGTGTGTTTTGTCTTTTTGATACTAGTCAATTTCCCTTACATATTTTATCTGATTTTATAGTTTTGATGTTTGATGTTTAAACCCAGTAACAGTTATATGCTGAGGAAGAAATCAGTAATACTGTATTTTTTTATGTTGTCTGGCATGTTTATAATGTTAAGATTGCTATTTGTGTATAGGTAAAGTTGGAAAAAAATCCATAGTACTAAGAAAAATAGTAGGTAAATGTGTTGATTATGATGTTTTGAGATTTAAAAAAATGAGAACTATGTGCTACGTTACAATATATCCTGTGCGATAATTAAACAATGGTACAAATACTTAGCTATTCACTGAGTTGAAAGTGGAATCCAGTTTCCTTCCGCTTGAATCTGCAGTGCATTTGGTGACTCATTTCATTATATGACAGAAAAGTGAAATTATGGGATCTCCAAGACTAGAACATAAAAAGCCTTGCAGCTTCTATCTACTAGGGCATCTTGAACACACTCTCTGTTGTCCCTGAGTAGCCATGTAAGAAATCTGACTATCCTGAGACCATCTATTGGGGGAAAAATAGCCATGGAACTCTAGTATATCTCCCTATCTTGTAATCAGAGTCACTAATTATCATTGTTGAGAGGAATTATCTTTTCCAGGATGTTTGTTGGAAGAAGAGTCTTGGCAAATACAGAGAGTGTCTGCCTTCAAAGGACAGGAAGGCATGTTTTACCAACCATTATAAAAATTAAGGTTGTCCAAGCTTAGGGTTTTTCTCCTGGAACACAGCACAATGTGTGTTTTGGCCTACCTGCCTAACCCTGTGGGGTTCGGAGGCATGGAGAACTGTCCCATATATGCTGATGATCCTGCTTCCTGTCTATGAGTAATTAAGTCATTCATCTATGGTCCAAGAGTTTCCTGTCATCTTCAGGTATCCATTAGACTGTAACAGGCTGACTTCCTGTCATAAAAGGTGGGTAAAATCTCAGACCCTTCAAGTTCTTGACCCTGCCATTGGGAGAGGCCTCTAGTGCTGAGGCTAGCTTTTTAGGGCTTCCCACAAGATAACAGGCTCCCTAGGTGAGTTTATCAGTTGAAATTGATAACATGATCTCAGCACCATTAAGAGCAGAATTGCTCAGCTGACTGCTGCCCTTCAAGAGATAGTGAAATGGGCATTGATTTAAGCCCCACAAAGTTTTGGAGTACTTTGTTACACAGAAAGAGATAAATGGAACAGTTGATTATAAACTCTTTAATCACACTTATATAGCACTCAGTCAAAAAGTAATATACCAATTATGCAGAAATATAATGATCCAATTCAGACATTTTCAGATTCCTTTCCTTAAAACTTTATAATTTGGGGGTGCCCTGCTGGCACAGTCAGTTAAGCATCTGGCTCTTGATTTTGGCTGGGGTCATGATTTTGGGGTCATGGTATCAGGCCCCATGTTAGGCTTCACACTCAGCTCAGAGATGCTTAAGATCCCCACCCCACCAGCTCATGTTCTCTTTCTCTCTCAAATAAATAATTAAATCTTAAAACTGAAACTTTACAATTTTAATATACTTTTGTTCTATGAGGATAAAAAATAGCTCTCATATTGTACTCTTAGTGGGAGCTGACAAAATAAGTCAGAATACCTCATAGGAGAGGAGAGTAGAAGATAGAAAAAAGCTATGACAAGATGCTATGCTATCACATATGGACATCTAATACAAAAGCTATTGATGAAGAAACATAAAAAGTCCGAAAAAGTGACAACATAAATCCACCTGATTAGCATTTTATATTCATTCAGCAAATAATAAGAATCAGATAATTTGCCTCTAAGATAGAGGCTCTAACTGAAAAGAAAAAAGTAAGACTTGGGAGAGGTTGCATTTGCATTGTCCCATATCTTTAAAGAGTAGTTACTGTTCAATGGGGCACTGAGCACTAGAACTAGCTAGAGTTTCAAGAGATAATATACCAATTTGTTGAAAATAACTTGGTGCCCAAACCTAATAATTTTTGAAGAGAAACATTAGCCCTTTACAGATATTAGTCATGATATAAAATAATTTATTTATATTTCAAAAGCTTCATGGATATAATTTAAATGAATAAGATAGAAAACTTTTTTGTGTATTTGTGTTGTATAAAGAGTATTCCTTGTGAAGGCATTAGATAATAGAAAATAATAGTATATGATATACATTCTCAGTGAGCTTCTAGTCACATGTAAGAAGATTTCAGTGATACCTATCCTATTTGATATTAGTATTTTTTAGAACAATTTAAGTTGCCTCATAAAGGTATACATGAAATAATTGAAAAGAAATTAAAAGAATAAAAGATTTACAAGAAAAAGATTATGAGGATTAGAAAATAAGTTATGTTTTACTAGAAAAATGTTTAAATTGTGCAATGTAGAATATGATAAATGTATAAAAGGAGATTATGTAATATCTACTGAATATCTACTAAATCCAAAGACCAGGGGTAAATGTATTAAGCTAATTTCCAGTATATAATAACAATCAAAACTCCACACCATTCTGGCCTCATGGGACTTAGAGCCTCATGCAGCTGAATGAATACAAGTTCACACAAATAAAATATAAATCTGAAAATAGGATAGCCTACTTGAAGGAAAGATACATGTTTCTTAGAGCATATAATGGCATTTGAAATAGATAGGAAGGTCCCCGAAGACTTCAAAATGTGGTCATTGAGCTGAGGTCTGAAGAATGAGTAAGGCTTATTGAGTAAAAGGAGAAAGAAAAAAGCATTTCAAGCACAATAAGCTCCATGGCAGGAAGAAGATGGTAAATGAAAAGGATTGAAGGAAGTTCTGGGTGAATGGAGGGTAAGAGGTGTTAGTTGGTGGTGAGCAGAGGCTGAATGCATACAGATTTGGGTTAGACCCTAGAAGGCCACTTCAAGAGATTTTGCATTATTGTAAGACTTGCTGAAGAGCATCGAACAGTTCTGAAAAGGGGACGAATAATCAGATTTGCACAGCAACAGGAGCACTCTGTCTTTAGGGCTAGCAATGTGGGTATAGGGAGACACGTAGGCTTGCTCTAACTCCATCAGAGATGACTGCAGTCTGATGTTTAATGTAAGTACATATGAATGTGGATACAATTCAGGAAACACTGAATTCCTGAATTAACCTGATGTGAAGTCAGGCAAGAGAGTGTTTTAAGAAGCATGGTGATCAGCCTACAATGCTGGAAGAATCAGTGCATCTACAATTAAAAAGAACCTCTCTTTAGTGCTTCCAGGTTGCCAAGCTCTCTCCTTAGCTCCTGGTATGGATTAATTAATTTAATACAGGAATCCTATGAGATGAATACTATTATGTCATAATTTTGTACCTAAGGACCCTGAAGAACAGAGATGAAATAAAATCCCCAGGTCACAGAGCTAGTAAATGGAGCATAGATATGAACTTAGGTGGTCTCCACTTTTTTGTTATACCATGAAAACAGTGTGTTTGATTTAATGTCAAGGAAGTCATTAGGGACTTGAGTTCAAGATGTTTCTGCCATGGGATAATGCAGATCGAAACTGTAAAAGGTAGATTGAAGAGTGTCTGTTGACTTTTTTCCTCAGCATAGTAGGAGGTAGAGAAATTGCTGGGAGTGGGAGAGATTGCTGGGTTGTGTGAATAACTAAACTGACATACGGCTATTTCCTTTCTGGCAGAGCATGTAGTACAAGTACCCAACCAAGCTCACATCTTCTGCTTGAGGCAAATCCAGGGCATTATGACTACCTGTTGTGAGGCTCTCCTGTCACCCAGGCCCTTATTCCTTACTGGAGAAATCATGCTCTTTTACAGTCCACAGGTGTAGATTATCTGAACTTTTGCCAAGAGAAGCATTATTTCCATAGTTTTGAAATGGAAATAATGGCCTTCACATTTGGCACAGTGTATAGAAGGAGGCCTGTAAGTTTGGGAGCACTCTCTGAAAACCATGGATCTGTTAGAGAACAGGACCCTGTGCCAAAGAACATGGCTTTCGAGGTTGTCATTCATTGATCACTAGTCTCCAGACTTTTCTTCCTATGTTAAGATGAAAAAGTGAAACAATACAGAGACATGATGCTGTGGGAACTTTGTGGTATCCCAGATTAAGTACACATGAGTTTTCTAAATGTGGTAAAAAAAAAATTAATAGGGTTATCTAAATTCCATTACCCTTTTTCTTTCTAATATGTAACTTTAATTTTCCAACAGTAACAGTCACTTTGTCATAGGTTTTGTAAGGATAAATATGTTGGTATTTATAAGTTTGATTGGAGAAAAATAGCTAAATTTCTTTTTATAGATCATTTGTTACCATGGCCAATTAACTAACCCTGAAATGTTACGTATAAACATAAAATATAAAATTTGTCACATGATCCATGATAACTTTTTAAATAACTTCAATTTGATTTTATCTCCTAACCAAATACCTAACCCTTTTAAAAAATAAATATGATTTTAAACTTTCTATAACAATTTCTAAAACTGTATCTGAATTGCTTCTGAATGCATCCAAGCTAAAGCACTTTTGCAGAGAGGTCTATTAAAGTTTCTCATCAATTGGCAGTTGAGCAAAAAGGAATAGGATGCAAATAACTCTTGCCATGATTTACAACTTACCCATTAGTTTCTCAACAGGGTAAACTGAACTTCTATATGCCTAGCTAGCTTGAAGTTACTTGCCTTGGGCTAGCAATTAACCATTGGCCAAGGCCTGAGTGTTTAATATGAATGAAACATGCTGTAAGATTTATGAAGACCATAAATAAAAGGTATCATTTTAATAGGAGGAACAAACTCACAAACTTGATTTTTGTCACACCTGCCTGCCTACCTACCTGCCTACCTGTACCACCACCTGCATCACTGAAGACAACTTTCTAATTGTGTGTTTGAAATGTGATGCATCCTACAAATGAGATTTTGTAGTCCCTTAGCAGGGGCTAAGGAGATGAAAAATAGAAATCTATAAAGCATTTTATCTCCCTCCTTTTGTTGTTAATCAAAGGATTGATTTGGTTTTCTTTATGAATTATTACCAGCAATAAGAAAATAAAATGAAAGTATCATAAAATTCTAGGAGAGTTTTGGTATCCATATCACACTATTCTGAATATTTTCATGGATCTACACTACCGTGGATATGTTAAAGAAAAGCTTATCTATTCCATTTAAACTGTTGCCCAGTTTTGCAGAGTAATGCTTAGAGCCCCAAGTTTTTACACTGTAGTTGCCTGCATCAGAAACCTGCAGGAAGTGGTTCCTTTTATTTTAAAAGGGGAATACAGAATGTGCTTTGTTATTGTTCTGTTCACCTAAAAAAAAATTACAAAATAGATTGGGAAGCAGGTTTCTAGAGGAAGGTTCAAATCGATCTCTTTGTTGTTTGGCTAAAAAGACATTTCTAATTGTGAATGCTAGTTACTCTTAAGTGTTTTGGACCTGGACAGGACATACAATTGTCCCTCCATCCCTGGGACTTAATCATAGGCAGCCTTTGCTCTGGAAGGAAAAAAATATATATATATTTTCTTTTAGTATAATGATCGTAGCTCTTTCGTTCTTTCATCAGTTAATATTTTCAAGATTAGTCTGGCCAGGTTTTGAGGAGGGCTCTTCTCTTGTTTACATGATTAGCTGATCTAGACAAGAGTTTAAGGGCAGCTGTCCCTAGGAGGTGCTGAGAGCCAGCAGCAGGATGGACAGAGGTGAAAATCAGGGAAGAAAATTCATCTACATACCCAGCAGGTATCGGTCATTTATATATTCATCTGTTTTCCGTTCTCAACTTGATAAGAGTGTGTCCATTTCATGGTGCCGTGCAGAGAAAATGAAGTGTGTAAGGTCATTCAATAAAGATTAAATTAAAAACATATTCCTATTGCACCCTCAGGGTCCATTAGCCTTGATGAGTGTACAAATACGTTCTTTGTTATATGTGCTCCATCCTGAAAGAGATGGTGTGCTTCGCTCATTATGAATGTGCACCTGAAAAGATTGAACATTATCCCCTCTTTTTTAACTGACCTGTGGCCACCGCTGGGTTCATTAGTGCAGAACATCTTTTCCACTGGCTGAGTCTGCCCTATTGTTTGCCTTGGCCAGGGTCAAGTCAAGGGCACCCAGCCTAGATTGGACTCATTTGTCACAGGGTCTAGCAACAAAGCTGATTTCAGCAGAGACGGGGTGAATTTCATGGGGCTGAAACACAACCTTTGACACTGAGTGCCCAGGGCTGCTCGGAGTTGCACAGATGGCCTGCCACCCTTAGGCATCTAGGAACAAAGAATTGGTGAATTATAACAAAAATAAAGTTTCCACAGTCAGCATATATTTTAAGTGTTTAAATTATTTGCAGGGTTTTTTGACAGTCTAAAATTGCATCTTGAGCACTTGTGATAATCGCTGTGCTTTTTAGACTATGAAGGAAAAAAACAATTCAGTTGGGGGCTTATTGCTTAACTGGTGTAACGGTGTAAAGTGTAGCAATTTAGTGTGGAGTGCAGGTTTTCCATGGTCAGCAGGAGCCGGCATGAACAATGGGTCGTGCTGAGGTAGCATGTGGAAAATGACTTTAATACACTATATAGAATGGCTTATTGCCTTGGTCAATAGGCTGCAGTGAAGATGGTGTATTCAGCCACTTGGGAAGGTTAAACCTGTCAGGGAACACCGTGACTGATATGCAGGGGCTGCTTATGAGGTCTCTAATGGAAAAACCTGACAAGCAAAGTTATAAAGGTTACACTTGACACATACTTCAGCATTATGCCTTATATTAATCCATTTTTTTAAAGGTAGGGTACTTTATATTTGTTAGAAATTGATGCCACAATAGTATTAACACTCCAGAGGAAACATTTAAACTTTGCAGTAAAGTAAGGAGTGTTATGGGATGAGATCACTGCCTGAGTGAGGACACTTGTCTAATATGCTAGCAACATATTTCTTTCTCCCCGGAAATCATCTCTATTATATCATGATACCTTATTATCATTCAGGATTCATAATTTAATAAACATCCTCATGATACTTTCCCTCTTCTAAGAAGAAATACCAGATTGTGATGATACTCTGATATGCTCAGGAGCAACTTTAAGGGAACAGTAAATTGGTGGGTGGGATGTCTTTCCCCTCTCATTCAAAAAGGAAAACTCTGGAATAAAATACTTCCTTCTCCCTGAAATTTGGGGTTGCAGTGTAGTTCAAAGGAAGTGATTGAGCTGATGTTCTCAAAATGAATTCTCCAGGGTTCTACCCCCGTCACAGTATAACTAACTCCATAATTGTGTTGTTATGATAATTGGACGTGGTAAGTTTTCTTACCCAATTAGATATACGTCATATTAGTAACAGCAAATATAAATGGACACTTAGTTTAACTATAGAAAGGATGAAAAGCAGGTTACATTTTTTTAAAGCTTGAGTGTTATATGGAATTTCTCACCCGTTTTTGTTTTGAAAGCCTTGAGTCAGATATTTGATTATTTCTTCCAAATCACCTTTAACCATCAAAGCAATCCATGAAGAGTAGGCCATTTTTTTCTGATGTCATGAAGAATCCTAACATTTTATTAGTAATATTATGGAAACCTTCCCAAAATTACATAGTAGAATATGCAGAGGAATATTAAACCTAGGATATTTTACTTTGTCATTTTCTCTTTTATTTTAATGAGACTCATAGAAGTCATTCTTGTTTGTAGTGATCTGTGGAAACTATTGGACTGATGATACTGGGTAGTAAGGTCCTTTATATTAATCTCCTTACATAAAATTGCCCCCAAAAGATTCACATACATTTTTAAAAATGCTGATGTTTTTAAGTGAGAGAAAAGTAGAATTGAGTGTCAGATTTCTAGCCAATTTTTGACACTGAAACATCAGACGATAACAAGAATGAAAAATGCAACTCTGTAAAATGACAGTTACCAAACAAATATCTGTTTAAGGCAAATTGTTCCTGGCTAACTCATCCTTGTGAATTTATAGATGTTAAATTTATCCAAAAAGGCTAATAGCAGTCAACAAACTACTATGTCTTGCCAGATTAAAAAAAAATACTAGCTATGTTTGTAGAATCTTACGCAAATTATTTTCGTTGTAAACATACCGAAGTGAATGTACAGAGATCTACATTTCATATATTGTGTATATGGATGTGTATCACACATCTTTTAGTTACATATATTAAGTTTGAAATCTGGTATTTCAAGTAACCAGAGCTGTGCTCCGCAAGCAGTAGATATTGGCAGAGCTATAACCCAACTTTTAAAAGATATTTGAAAATAAGTTAGATTTTTAAATTTTTTTTCTCTTCCTCAAAGTGAGGAACACACATATGTTGTCTTTATCTCATTTTTTCCCTGAAGTTCAGCTTTTGTTAGGAAGTTTTCTCCCAATCAAAATTAAATGAATAAGAATTCAAATGAGATATTTGCATTTTTATGTGCCCTTAATAATTCATTAGCGATCCACAAAAGTTACCCAAACTAATGATGAGATATTATATGCCAAAGTTATGTAGGGCTTTTAAGTAATTATGCCTATATTTAATATATACTGTATATTTCTCACAAGATTTCTATTGGAAACTTAAGGTTACACCTGTGTATAGACAGGCATATGATCTGTATGTTATATGCACATGCTTATAGATAGGAATTTATTTATTTATATTTTTCTTCTCAAATTAGATTAAAATGCCCTTAAAATTTCAGACTTACGTACAGAGAGAAGAAGAGATTATTTACAAAATGAGAAAAGTAGGAATTTGCTCTATTTGAAAATGGAAGTGAAAGTATGCAAGAATAAAGACCGGTAGTAAATAAAACAGTGCAAACTATGCACCAAACCGTACTTGAGCAGTGTTGCAGCTCTAACCAGAAAAAAACTCTCCATGAGTAGCTTGCTTGCAAATGGCTTCCTATCACATTTTTCAACAAATGCTATAGCTAGATGTTGATATTGTATTGTATTTCAGACAAAGCCTTCCCCCTAAAACTAAGGAAATTAAATCAGAATATTGAGTACCCCAAGGATGCCACATACTCTGCTAGGCAATAAAGAAGATTCAACTGTATCAGATGAGGTTCTCAAACTCCAGAAGCTCATAATAATTCCAGCTGAACTAAAGAGTTCCTACTCCTCAAGAAAGAATTTTTATTCAAACTTCCTTTACACACATTACTACTCTATGAAGACAAATTGTCTTCCAAAGTACTGCCATTTTAAAAATGCCCAAACTGTTGAAGTCAACCACTGAATTAAGTAAAATAAGGTGAGTTAAGTTGTTAAACTGATATTTAACCCTGTAGTTCAAACCATATTTGAGACTGAAGAAGCATTTTCTCAGGCTCATAGAAATATCACAATTTTAGTGTCATTTTGTTGAGTTTGTCACCTATTTGTGTATGTGTATGGACTTCATTTTTAATGTGAATTTTTTTCCCCAATGAAAAATTGGGTGACAATATAGTATAAATAGAACAGGTTATCAGAGTCCATGGTCCATTTATACCCGAATTTCCAAGTAAATGGAAACTAGAGTTTTCAGTTAATAGTATGAAGTTAAAGCGCCCTTCTCAGTGAACAAAATGGTAATATTAAGAAAACCTCAATTGGTATTAACTAGCAGTTTTTACAGAGGCCACAAACTGCGTGGATAAGGAAATAAAATTACTTTCTTGGTCCTGGAACCATATTATTAAAGTTTTTGAGGCTCAGAGAGGAAAAGCTTGTGCATCTACGTTGCCTTTGCCTGTCTTAAAGATTATCATAAAATTTTATTCCCAGAAGTTATCTTGAGCGCTAAATTCTCTAAAGAATGATTTTTGGTAAATCAGGATTATGTGATTAAGATTTCACAAAGTCTCAACTGGACTTAATTTCTAGAAGACACTCTCCCACATCCCCTGATTCAGCATTTCATTCTTGATACTTTCAAAATAATGTGAGCTTATAGGCAGCCAATTTTTATTCTATTTTTAGATTGTTATTAAGGTAACATGTGTGACACATATAGGAAAGAAAGCAAAATAGTGGTCTGGAAAAAAATACAGTATTAATATTTATAGAGGTAAGTTTTATGAAATTTCAATTTTAGCTAATTTTGCTTCAGAGTATGAAAGAGCACCCCTTAGGCACAATTTGTCCAGTTTTGCTCGCTCATCTAACATCTTAAACCTCACTTTATAAATGATACTGTGCATTATCATAGTTTCTCGCTTAAGCGTAAAACCAGGACTGAATATTTTGCTGTTGAAAATAAATTGTATGCATGTCGGAACACCCAAAAACTAATATGTGGAGTTTTTTTTCTTAAATTGAACATAACTTATTAAGATACACATATCTTTCAGAGAAAAATAGAATATATATATCATTTTTTTAATAAGCAACTCTTAATAAGCAAGAGTAGTAAATACATTAATCCTGAATAGCTAAGATCTTTATTCTTAGAAAATTCATGATACTTTAAGTGAGCAATGTGCTATCTGGAGGAATAGGGACCATGAATAGCAATTGTCCAAAATTAAACAAAAAGAAAATCTTCATTTGCAATTGAAAGGCCTTTATTAAGCATATAATCACTAGAATGTATGTACTATTTTATTTATGTGAGTCAAGTGTTTACTGACAAAAATTTTGAAAATTGAAATGCGATGGGACTACCTAAGGGAAAAGAGATTATAGTTGCTATATTTAAATTCACAATATTGTGAAAGCAAATAAAAAATCCGTTTTTATATCTTGTTTATAATTGAGTCAGGTCACAACCTTTTTGAAAATTACATGATATATGTTACTTACGCCACAAGACCTTTTTGATCTTCTGTTGACTTGGAGTTTTGACCTTGCCTCAAAACACAAAGTATTCGTGTTAACTGATGGAGAGGTCACTGAGCTTACAGCACAGTTGTGGTGTTTTATTTTAACAGTTCAATAATAAGGTGAAGGGGAACACTCCTTAGAGTGACCGCCATAGATTTATTGCCTTTTTGTTATTAAGACCTCTTAAGATAATTGTTTTCAGAATTACAATAAAATCTTTTTAGAATTTCTAGACTTAACATTGATTTTTGCTGGACAGGTTCCACTTCTGTTTCATATTGTGTTAATTTTCATTAAGTTTGTAATATTTGAGAAGTCTTAGAAGGATTATTTAAAGTCCATTACTTGACTAGAAGCATACTGTATATTTTTCTCCTTAAGGTAACAAGATCTAGCTTACGGTTCTATTCCTCAGAGTGACTGTATTAAATTTGTAAATGTTCATATATCTATATGTGCATAAACATGTAACAGTCTACATATGTTAAATACATATGTATTTAACATAGGCCAGGTCATAAAAACACATTTCAATTGGGCATACTAATGCTATAAACCTCATTTAGGGATTAGGAAGTCTTAAATAAACTTGAAAAGAAAATTACCATGCTTTTCTAAAATATATCATGTCTGAATAAAATATCTAAATGTTTGATTTTTATAACAGCAGTTTGTAAACTAGGTTAGTTTTCCCTAAAGCCATTAAGAATCTAGACAACTTTAAACATTAATTTTTCTAATTAAATCTTCTAAGTGAGAATTGATGATCATTTTTCTTAAAGTATCCAATCAAAGCTGGTGAAGTCTATGTAAATATTAGAATTCATGCAGATCCCCTTTGGAGAGTTAATTCATCTAGTTCCAGAATTTCAGATGTTAAAGAAAAAGTTGACGTCATGTAGGGAAAAGAGTCATAAAACTTGTTCATATTCAATTAGTTTTTCATATCTGTCTTTATGATTTGAAGGATTTTATTGATAAAATCATAGTAAACAATTTTTCATGTTTGACTTTTTAGTGGAGAGGGTTTTTTTTTTTAATGTGTGAGTTCTCTATTTACTCAAGAATTTTACCTTAAGTATTTTCTAATGATTTTTCCAAAATAAAAAGAAGAACTAATTTCATTTTTTCTTCTTTTGATATGAGCTTTATTGATGTGATGTTAACAAAAATGAATGCTTCTTATGTATATAGTTTGATGAGTTTTCAAGTATATATTCATCAGTGTAACCATCATCACAATCAAAATGCTGAACAGTTGTACCACCACTAAAACCATCCCTGTCACTCTTGGAATGCAGTCTTCCCAACCTCAGAATCAGCTGTCAAACAGGGATGTCTTAAGAGTATTTATGCCTATTCTGAAATTTTAAATAATGAAACCAAGCAGGGTTTTTTTTTTTTTTTTCCTCCAAGCAGGGTTTTTGTTTGCTGGCTGGTTGGTTGGTTGGTTTGGCCTTACTTGATCAGAATGATCCAAACTGTTGCATGTATCCATAGTTTTTCTTTTATTTCTGAGTTTATACTGTATCATATATCAAAATTTATTCATCTGTGGATAGAAATTAAGCTTTTCACATTTTAGTCATTAGGAATAATGCTGCTATGAGCATTATTGAGCATATGTGTAATAAATGTCTTCATTAACATAGGGTAGGTGAATAGGAGTAGAATTGATATTTTTAAAGTTCTCTCAATGATATTTTTTAATTTTCAGGGTGCAGACCTTGAGGTAAAACTCATTTGGGAGTGACATATATTTTAAACGTTTTTTGTTGATTCCATTTGCCAATATTTTCCTGGGAATTTCTGCATCTGTATTCATAAGGATTCTTGTTGTACACTTTTCTTTTTAGAAAATGTCTTTGTCACCTCTTTGTTTCAAGCATGTCTTCTCTGACTGGTGTATCAAGGTGGTAATGCTGGTCTCCAAAAATGACTGGAAAAGTGCTTTATCCTCTGTTTCTTGAACAGATCTATATAAACCTGGAATAATCTTTTAATATTTGACAGACTTCACCACTGGCATCATGTGATCCAAGGGTTTTATTTGTGGAAAAGTTCCTAAATCCTAAGTTCAAAATATTCTTTTGCCATTTTTAGTAACTTGTATCTCTCCAGGTATTTACCCATTCCATTTAAATTGTTGAATTTATTGGTGATAATTATTATATTCTTCCTATATCATTGTAACATCCACACACTATTTAGGATAGTGCCTTTTCATTCTTGACAATGGTAACTTTTGTTGTTTCTATGCTTTACTTCTCAGATGAAAAATTCATTCGTTTGTTCCTTTCAAAAAACTGACTTTTGATTTCATTTAATTTATTTTTCCTGTTGTCCCACTGTCAGGTCTTTGCCTTCTGCTCTTGTCTTTATTATTTGTGTCTTTTTATTTCCTTTGAGATTTTTCTCTCTTCTACATAATCCCTTAAGGTAATTTTATATGTTAAAATAAAATTATACATTATTTCTTGAATTATAGATTTTTTGACATTTATTCATTTCTTTTTTAATCACTCCAAGATAAAATTTTTCCTTAAAGCATTGTTACAGCTTTTCCCCCACAAATTTCATAAGTCATGCTTTCCTAATCATTTGTAAAAATATTTTTTGAAAATATTTTCTAAATTTAATGTGATTTCTCCTACCATGGGTTTTGATGTATGGTGCTTAATTTACAAATTTAGGTCTGTGGAGGTTTTTTTCTTTTCTTGTGGTTTATTTTTCATATAAACCATTGTGGTCAGAGAAAATGCTTTCTACAATTTCAGTCTTTAGAAATTTGAGTTATTTTGTGGCTCAACATATGTTTTACATTGGTGAATATTTTATGTATATATAATGTATATTCTGTTGCTAAATATAGTATTTTATGATTTTCACACTTTCTTGAACTTCAAGTCTTCCATGTTCTTACTATTATTTTTTTTGTCTACTTATAGTATCAAGTACTGAGAGGAAAGTTTAATCTCCATTATTATCATGAAATTGTCTATGTCTTTTAGCTTTGTAGCACTTGCTATATGTTCATTTACATAAATACATATTTGTGTGTGTATGTATTTTTGCCAGGCATAAATATTTAGTTTTGATATGTGTTCATTAACTGATCCCTTATCATTAGGGTATTTCCTTCTAAACATTTAGGAATACTCCTTTTTCTGAAACTAGCTTTACATATTATTAATACATTCTGTCTCATGATTTATATTTGCATGCTATATGTTTTCCTATAGCATGACTTTAAACTTTCTGTGTATTTATGGTTATAGTGTTTTTTATTTTTTATTTTTTTTGGTTATAGTGTTTTTTAAAGGCAGGATATAGTTGGGTTTTACCTTTCATTCATTCTGAAAAGCTCAACCTTTTAATAGAGTAATTAGATAATTTACATTTGCCATAATAATATTCTCAGAGTTAAGTCTGCTGGTTTTTATTCTCTATTCATCTCATGTGATTTTGTTTCTGTTTTGCTTGTTTGGTGGTTTTTTGAGAGAGAGAGAGAGCATGTAAAAATGGGGGAGAGGGTGAGAAAGAACTTTAAGTAGGTGCCACACCTAGCATGGAGCCTGGTACAGGGCTTGATCTTGGGACCCTGAGATCATGACCTGAGCTGAAACCAAGAATCAGTTGCTTAACTGACGGAATCACCCAGGCACTTTTCATCCCATATTCTTAATTCTTTTTTTTCACTTTCTCCTTTTGTATTTTTCGTATTTTCTTTTTGTATCTCATACTGTCTTATTAGAATTATTTGTAAGATAATTTAATGGCTTCTGCAAAGTTTTGATATGCATCATTGATTTTTCATAGTCTGTAATAGTAATATCTAGTATTTTGCTTAATGTAGAACCTGGTAAAACACAGGAGACCTGGTAAAACACAAAATCTGTGGAGTAGGCTAGCAGGCTGCATACTCAAGACAGAGTTGCAGTTCAAGTCCAAAGGCATTCTGCTGTCCATAGCTCATAGTCACATGTACAGCCATTTTTCCCCCAAGTAAGCAAACAAGTTCACTGCTTGAAATTCTGCCACTTGGAGGATTCCCATTTACCACTGTCTTTCAGGAATATCCCCAAAAGATGTTCTAGTGCTGCTACTGTCTACTTTTACAAGGTGATTGCATTTTATGCAGAACCGTTGTAAGCCAGGTCTAAGTTTTCTCTTCCTGTCAGTTGATTGTAGGGAAATTTCCATAAGACCGTATGTCCAGGCTGGGAGAGAGAAGAGAGGTTAGCAGGAGTGAGAACAATAATAATTTGGGCCACTTTTTCATGTAGCTTGTGCCTTCAGGGATTGTATGGGCCTAATCTTTATATACCACTTCCATTTGATGATGGATTCCTGCTGCATATGCCTAACTCTGTGGCTCAGTGGGTGAAAGAACCTTCCAGTTTATGATGGGTGGCTCGAGGCACATGATACTTGGTGGCCCATCATTAAGTATTTATCTCTACTAAGTTCCAGTAGTAGACCAAAAGCTATTTCTTAAGGAGAATAGTTATCCATGGAGAATGGCAGGACTTTGCCCCAAAATTCTAAGGGCTTAGACTGTGATTCATGTACCAAAGTCACAAACAGCATCCCTATCTGACACTGACACTTCAAGAACCATTCGATCAGCTGCATCATGTGGCCTAAGTGGCAGTGTAGCTTATTTGGTAGCCGAGATTTGTTTCATACCCTTCTGTACCGATACATGATGAAAAATAGCAGTTTTTTAGGTCATATGGTAAATTGGCCAGGGTGGAACACTCAAAGAAGAACTACATTTCCTCTGAAAACCAAAAAGGCCTAGAGCAAGATGATCCAGTATGGTTTCAAAATTTATAAAATCGTCCAGGAATTTTCCAAATTATTTCCAGTGGATCAGTTCCTCTTGGAAATTAGAAAATCCTGCTAAACTTTGTCTGATTCTGTAGCAGAATTCAGCATGAAAGATATAAAACTCTTAAATATGTTTCTTAGATCTCAGATTAGAGAAATTCTCTCAATAGTTGTATGTAATGCCAGTAGAATACCTTGTAATAGAATGCTTACTTCTAATCTAGAAAGTTTTATTTTTGTCAGTAATTGTATTTTGGTATAAACTAATCTTTTTATTTTCTTTTAAAGACATGAACTAAGCAAACTCATCAATTTAAATGTTTTAAGTTGCTGTAATTTGGAAACCATTAAGAAATTGACTAGAACCATAATTTAGGTATTGTTGATAATCTGCTATAAACATCAGTGTGTTGGGACACCTGGGTGGCTCAGCAGTTGAACATCTGCTTTCAGGGCAAGATCCCAGGATCTGGAATCGAGTCCCACATCGGGCTCCTTGCAGGGATCCTGCTTCTCCCTCTGCCTGTGTCTCTGCCTCTCTCTCTCTTTCTCTCTCTCTCTCTGTGTGTGTCTCATGAATAAATACATAAAATCTTTTAGAAAAATAAAAAAAACCATTGGGGTGCATGTATTCATTCCAATCAGTATTTTTGTTTCCTTTGGGTAAGTACCTAGTAGTTCAATCACTGGATTGTAGGAGTAGTTCTATTTTTAACTTTTGGAGGAAACTTCATACTGTTTTCCAGAGTGGTTGCACGAGTTTGCATTCTTAAAAACTACATAAGAAGGTTTCCCTTTCTCCACATCCTCACCAACACCTGGGTTTCCTGTGATGTTCTTTTTAGCCACTCTGACTTCTGTGAGGTAATATCTCATTGTAGTTTTAATTTGTATTTCCTTGATGATAAGTGATGTTGAGCACCTTCTTATGGGTTTGTTAATCATCTGTATGTCTTTGAATAATTGTCTATCGATGTCTTCTGCCTATATGCTTAAACTGGATTATTTGTTTTTTTAGGTGTTCAGTTTTATAAGTTCTTTAAATGGATGATGAGCTAAGGAAATACTAGTAGTGATGAAAAATGGGTGTTGCGTGTCATTAATGAATCACAAAATTCTACACCTAAAACTAATATTATACTGTATATTAACCAACTGGAATTTAAATAAAAACTTAGAAAAATATATCAATTAGAACTAAATAATTCTATACATATAGAAAAATTGAATAGCACTTTCATTTTTATGGATCTGAAACCCTGTGTACATAGGACCAGAGTGCTATAGTTTGGTTCACCATTCATTAACTCTGCAGAACAGGTGACTGTATTTTTTTGAATTAAACCTTAAATTCATAGGCATAATACATAATGAGATAGTAAGGCAGAAAGCTTTAAATGGAGTTGTCTAGAAATTCTAGAGAGTATTTCCTACAAAATTCTGAAGAAAAGGTTTTGAAGTTCCTATGGATTTATTTCAGTGATTGATAATTCATCGTAATTCCTTCCTACATTGACAAGAATGCATTGAGACAAAATCAGTGAATAATATTAAGAAAGCCAGGGGATTACTTAGGAATTAACTACTTGAAAAATTTAATGGATACATTCAAATACTTTCTGATTGCCATACTATGTTGCCCTTCATTCTTTCATAACTAACATGTAGAACAGAAATGAAGATTCAGTTAAAGAAGTATTAAAAAGTAGAAAGCAAAATAAAAGTGACATCAGTGATATGGTATAGTAGGAAGACAAGGACTATTTTTTCTCTGATAAATATACCAATTTAGTAGTAACTCATAGACAAATCCCTTTTGTAAAAGATAAGAAACTAATTAAAAGGCTCCTACACCCGGGGGGAAAAAATGAAACCAGACTCATTGGATCTGGTAGTAAGACTCTTGACACTCTCCCACCAGTGCCCCTACCTCTCGTGTAGTGCCATATGATGAAGAATCCCCCTAACTCCTAGCTTCACCCAGGGGAAAGGAAAAGTTAGTATGCATATACAGCACCCCAACTTTTCTGATGGAGACTTCTAGAGGCTCAACTTTTGTCTTGATACTCCTGAGGCTCCTATGGATTCAGCACAGTATAGCTGCCTTAGAGGAGAACACACATGGTGACTTGCTCTGATAGATGCCATACACAAAAATCAACTCAAAATGATTGAAGATTTAAATCAAAGACCTAGAACTTAAACTGCTAGAAGAAAGTATAAGGGAAAACCTTCGTAACCTTGGTCTTAGCAATGATTTAATGGATATGACACCAAAAACAAAGGCAACAAAAAAGCAAGAGACTATATCAAACTAAAAAGCTCCACAGCAAAGGAAACAGTCAAAAGAGTAAAAAGGCAATTTTGGAATAGGAGGAATTATTTGTAAACCACGTATAGTCGATGAAGGTTTAATCTCCAAAATATGTAAGAAAATCCCACAACTCATAAACTTAAATAACAGAAAACCTTGATAAACCTGATAACTGAGCTAAGAGCTTCAATATATATTTCTCCAAAGAAGACCTACAAATGGCTAACAGCTGTATGAAAAAAAGGTTCAGTGCTGCGAATAATCAGGAAATACAAATTAAAACTACAATGTTCTATCACTTCATTGTCACTCCCGGTCAGGATGACTATTATTAAAAACAAACAAGTGTTGACAAAGATGTAAAGAGAGTGGAACTCTTGTTCATTGTTATTGGAAGTGCAAAATGATGTAGTTCCCATAGGAAATGGTATAGAAGTTCCTCAGTTATTAAAAAATAGAACATGTGATTTAGCAATCACGTTTCTGAGCATTTATACAAAATAATTGAAATCAGTATTTTGAAAAGGTATTAACACTCCTAGGTTTACTGTAGCTCTATTTAAAATAGCCAAGTTGGGATCCCTGGGTGGCGCAGCGGTTTGGCGCCTGCCTTTGGCCCGGGGCGCGATCCTGGAGACCCGGGATCGAGTCCCACATCGGGCTTCCGGTGCATGGAGCCTGCTTCTCCCTCTGCCTGTGTCTCTGCCTCTCTCTCTTTCTCTCTCTGTGACTATCATAAATAAATTAAAAAAAAAATTAAAAAAAAAATAAAAATAAAATAGCCAAGTTATGGAAATAAATATTCATCAAGGATAAATATCTAAGGAAAATGTGATAAATACATAGAATGATAAATAATTCAGCCTTTAAAAAAGGGGAAGTCTATAATAGGTGGCATGGATGAGCCTCAAGGATTTTATGCTAAATGAAATAAGCTGGTGACAGACAAATGCTACATGATTCCACTTATGTGAGGTATCTAAAATAGTCAAAATCATAGAGTGAGATGAAGATTGCCAGGGATTAGGGGAAGGAAGAAATGAAGAGTTACTAGTAAACAGGCATAAAGTTTCAATTATTGAGATGAATAAGCTCTAGAATTTACTATATAACGTCGTACTTATTATAAAAATAAAATACATTTAAAATTTTGATGAGATTGTATTGCATGTTATGTTCTTCCCACAAAAAGAGAAAATTTACAAATATAATTTTGAACATAGTTAATGTTGGTTTCTATTAATGTAGAAAATTAAGGGACATTCCTTTTTCAATAATAGTACTTTTTTTTTTAAGAAAAGAAATGGAAAAGAATAAAGAACATTTTTATAACATAAGTGTTCACACGATCTAAACAAATTCTTAAATCTAATGACCTGGGTGCAAGTTAAATAATTTCCTAAATTGCAGTTGCGTTTAATCACTGTTTTACCAATCTTACAATTTCTTACATTGAGCTAAGGAGAAAGCTATCAGCACATAGTGCTTCAGAGGGCAGGAAAGCATATATCAATGATTTCCCTTAAGTTTCTGCTCATGTACCACAAAAAGCTTTATGTATCTACTTATTCCAATCAGAAAGATGGTCATCTTTTCATGACCCAAGAGGATTTAGATTGTTCCCTGGCTGTGAAGAGAAATCTTTATCCCCGTAGGCAATATGTAAGTTGCATTTGCATTTGCCTATACTGAAAATTCCTTCATCTTTCCTTTCCATGTTGAAAAATTCTAAATCTCAGCAATCAAGAGAAAATATATATAATATCTTCTTTATCCATTCATCTATTGATAGGCATTTGAATTGCTTCCGTATCTTGGCTTTTTATAGATAATGCTGCAATAAACATAGGAGTGCATGTATCTTTGCAAACTAGTGGGCCTTTTTAGGGGGAGTGGGGGATAAATTACTAAGCCACAAAATTCAAGAGATTTTGCCATGTACAACAACATGGTTGGTCTTAGAGAGTATAAGGCCAGTGAAATAAGTCAGAGAAAGACAAATATCATAGACTATCATATGATTTCATCCATTTGTAGAATTAAAGGAACAAAACAAATAATAATAAAGGAAAAAGGACAAAAAACAGACCTTTAAATACAGAAAACAAACTGGTCATTGCCAGATGGGAAAGGAATGTTTGGCAGCAGGGTAGGGGTGGGGTGGGGTGGGATTTTGGGGTGGGAATGATGAATAAAATAAAAGGGATTAAAAGTACACTTATGAAAAGCACTGAATAATGTAATGAATTATTGAATCATTATATTGTACATCTGAAACTAATACTTAATGTTAATTATACTTCATTTAAAAAGAGAAATCAAGGGGAAAAGGGGAAAATCAAAATGTCAAAGGAATTCCCTATAACCTTGAGCTAGAAATGGTTTCTAGCTAGAAATGATTTCTCTGCAGAAGGTAGTCATTAAAAATAAAAACAAAAACAACCTCCTCTTTCTGTAGCCCTAAAGTTCAAATTTGTGTAAAACTAATTTGCTTCAAATTACTCAGGTTCTGAATGTTTTCATACTGCTCAGAAAATTGTAAACCTTTACTGAACATTTAAAGAAGAAATTTGAGTAGGAGTTATAATAAAAAGCCAGTAGAGAATAAAGTCAGTATTATCACAGAGTCCATTTTGTAGTTAGATACAGAGAAGAGAATATTAAAATCAAGGATTATTAGTGGCTTAAAAATCTTAACTATGATAATGTTTCTATCCAATTACTCATGTCACTTATATGAATGATTTTGACTTACCCTGTATCTCTCAATCTGAAAAATTTATGAACATATGCTTCATTGATGTTGAATGCTTTTGGTTACCAATTTTTCTAACCATTTAAAATTAAGCATTCTGTTTAAATGCTGGGAAAGAACAGAATGAGGAACATAACAAAAATACAGGAACAAAAATTATAAAGCAGAAAATCTAATTATTAAAATAGAAAAGCCAACATATAAAAGAAACAGTAAAATTGTCAAAAGATCTTTTGCAAGTGTAATGGGAAAATAGAGGAAAAAACCAAAAAAGTTAATTTTAGGTGATAAATATAGTACGGAAGTGAGGAAGATATGAAAATTAGGTAAGAATATTGTGAAAGATGTTTTAGTCATAAATTTAAGACTTGAGATAAGATGAATAATTTTCTAAGACAAATATAAGTGACATGTATTATATCACCAGGGTAGAAAACCTCTTAAAAAATAGAATCTAAAATTTGGAAATAATGACTGTCAAGCTTGAGTGCCTATGTTTCAATACTGCCTCTGCTGCTTAGAAAGTATATGATCATTCAAGGATTGTTTTAGTGTTTGTGCCTCATCTTTTTAATTGGTTAAAAAAATTGCATTCATAGTATGTATAGTAGGAATAAATAAATATTTTAAAGCAATTAAAATAGTTTGTAGTCATTGAGATAGTTATATAAATATTAGCATTAATATTAGTAGTAAACCAGAATCAAGAAAAAAATATTAAAATTATGGCCTGATACCATTTTGGAATATAGATATTAGCTCTTAAAAGATAACAGGCTTGCATCTGACAAATTGATGTGCTAAATAATGCCAAAATGTTCCTGTTAGTGTTTTTTTTTTTTTTTCCTGTTAGTGTTTTAATGGTAGAACACATCTGGATACATAAGAAAAATGGGATAACCTAATGAAGCTCTCAAGCAATTAGAAAGATTTCTAAAGTTTCTCAAACAGGGCTAAGCAGCCATTGGTAAATAATGGGATAGAACCTGTTGTGTAAGTCCAAGCTGAAAGTACAGATGCCTGTTAGGAATTTTCTAGTCACAATAAAGTTTGAAATAAACTAGGTGTGTAGAAAGAAAATAATTAAAATAATCTTTAGAATCGATATACAAGTTGAACATCTAGACATAGCAAAAGAGAAAGTTAGGATATTGAAGATCTATCTGAAGAAATTACCCAGAATATAATTCACGGAGGATAAGAAAGGAAAGTTTTAGAGGATAAAATACATGGATAATAGAATAAAATGAAACACATGTGTATTTAGTTTTATATGGGAAGGAAATAGAATGATGCTAATCTTCCAGAACCTTTAATAGTCCTAGCTTTTTAGGAAGTATTTAAAATACCAAAACAGGGCAAAAGCAAAGAATCATAAATTCTTCTTCACAAAACCATAAAACATTTTAACCTTAAACTCTAAGTCACAGTAAAATACAAATTCCTAAAAATCAAAAATAATTAGCACCCAATAACCCACTTTACTTCAATAATTTTAGTAACCAATAGACAAAACAGTAGCTTCAAAAACCAGAGGGATAATGATTGGAAATCTGGATTTTTACACCCAAACTGCTGTTCACCATTTGGGAAATACAGACATTTTTTCGAGCAAACCAAACAAGAAAGTCTATAAGCAAGCTGTAATTAAAGGAATTTCTAAACTGCAAGCAGAAGTAATTGATCCCCTAAAAGGTATCTAATGCAAGAAGAAATATAAGCAATAGAATTAGTAAATGTATGGCGAAGTTATATGTTTTAACTTCACAATAAAGCAAAAATAAGTTTTAGAGAATAGTCACAAATACAGAGCTATAATAAAGTAAAACTATTCTAAGGCCCCTGTATTGTTTTAGGGTAGAAAATTTAGAGATATGGGTGAATTTTAATTTTTGTGGTAGGCATTAAAAATTTTAGCAGTAACTATACAAAAGGACAAAATAGAGTATTAACTACTGGCCCATTATAGGGAATTAATGGATTAAAAACAAATGAACTTGTGGGCACCTGACTGGCTCAGTCAGTAGAGCATGAAACTCTTAATCTTAAGATTGTAAGTTTGTGCCCCATGTTGAGGGCAGAGATTACTTTTAAAAAATGATTAAATATTTTTTAAAGCAAATGAACTCAAAAGAAGGCATTAAAAAAAGGAAAATAAATAGAAAAATCATGAGCTATAACCAGATTGAAATTAGATGGTTTTAAAACTCTATTAGGAATCATAATAATGCCCTATAAAATATCTATTTATATATTCTAGGTTAAAAAACCTGGAGGAAAAAAAACTTTTTTTTTTCTTTATCTCACTTTTTTCTTCCAAGATTTTATTTAAATTCAAGGCAGTTAACATATACCATAGTACTGGTTTTAGGAATAGAATTTAGTGATTGATAACTTAATTTTAACACCCAGTGCTCATCACAAGTGCCCTCCTTAATGCCCATCACCCATTTAACTCATCTCCCCCACCTACTTCCCCTCCAGCAACCCTCAGTTTGTTCTCTATTTTTAAATCTCCTATGAGTTGGGGATGCCTGGGTGGCTCAGTGGTTGAGCACCTGCCTTTGGCCTAGGGCATGATCCTGGAGTCCTGGGATCAAGTTCCACATCAGGCTTCCTGCATGGATCCTGCTTATCTCTCTGTTTCTCCCCCTCTCTCTCTGTGACTGTCGTGAATAAATAAAATCTTAAAAAAAAATCTCCTATGGTTTCTTCTCTCTCTGATTTTTTCTTCCCTTCCTCTATGTTAACTATTTTGTTTCCTAAATTCCATATATGAGTGAGTCACATGGTGATTGTCTTTCTCTGACTTACCTCACTTAGCATAATACACTCTAGTTCCATCCATGTCATTGCAAATAGCAAGAATTCATTATTTTCCCAGCTGAGTAATATTCCACATCTTTATCTATTGATCCCTTGATGGATATTTGGGCTCTTTCCATAGTCTGACTATTGGTGATAATCCAGCTCTAAACATCAGGGTTTGTGTAGCCTTCAAATCTATATTTTTGTATCCTTTGGATAAATATCTAATAGTGCAATTGCTGGGTCCTACAATAGTTCTATTTAACTTTTTGAGGAACCTCCATACTATTTTGCATAGTGGCTGTACAGGTTTGCATTGCCACCAACAGCATAAGAGAGTTCCCTATTCTTCATATCCTTGCCAACATCTGTTTCCTAAGTCATTAATTTTAGCCTTTCTGATGGTGTGAGGTGGTATCTCATCAAGGTTTTCAGTTGTATTTCCCTTATGATGGGTGATGTTAAGGATCTTTTCATGTGTTGTTAATCATTTGTATGTCTTCTTTGGAAAAATGTCTATTCATATTTTCTGCCAATCTTTTAACTGGATTATTTTGGCGGGGAAGAGGGCAGTGTTGAGTTCTAGAAGTTTTCTTTATACATTTTGGATACTAACCTTTTATCAAATATGTCACTTTCGAATATTGTCTCCCATTTGTTGGCTGCCTTTTAGTTTTGCTGATTGTTTTCTTCCTTTTGCAGAAACTTCTTATATTGATGAAATCCCAGCAGTTTATTTTTGCTTTTGTTTCCCTTGCCTCTGGAGATGTATCTAGAAAGAAGGTGCTATGGCCAAGGTCGAAGAGGTTGCTGCCTGTATTCTCCTCTAGGATTTTGAGGTTTTTCTGTCTCACATTTAGATATTTTCTTCCATTTTAAATTTATTTTTGTGTGTGGTGTAAGTAAATGGTCCAGTTTCAGTCTTCTGGATATAGTTGTCAAGGTTTCCCCTCACCATTTGTTGAAGAGACTGTCCTTTTTCCATTGGATATTGTTCTTGCTTTGTCAAAGATTAGTTGACCATACAGTTATGGTCCATTTCTAGGTTTTCTGTTCAGTACCATTGATCTGTGTGTCTGTTTTTGTGCCAGTACCATACTGCCTTGATTATTATAGCTTTATGGCTTTGTACACAGCTTGAAGTCTGGAATTGTGATGCCTCCATCACACATTACTTTGGCTATTCATTGTCTCTTGTGGTTCCATACAAATTTTAGAATGTTTTTGTTCTAGCTCTGTGAAAAATGCTGATGGTATTTTGATAGTGATTGCACAGTATATAGATTGCTCTGGGTAGTATAGACATTTTAACTGTATTTGTTCTTCCATTCCATGAGCATGGAATGTCTTTCCATTTCTTTGTGTCCTCTTCAATTTCTTTCATCAGTGTTCTGTAGTTTTCAGAGTACAGATCTTTTACCTCCTTGGTTAGGTTTATTCCTACTGTCTTATAGTTTTTGGTGCAATTGTAAATGGGATCATTTCCTTAATTTCTCTTTTCACTGCTTCCTTATTGGCATATAGAAATGTAACAGATTTCTGTATGTTAATTTTAAATCCTGTGACTTTGCTGAATTAATGTGTCAGTTTTAGCAATTTTTTGTGGAATCTTTTGGGTTTTCCACATAGAGTATCATATCATCTGCGAAGAATTAAAGTTGGCTTCTTCCTTGATGATTTGGATGCCTTTTATTTCTTTTGTTGTCTGATTGCTGAAGCAAAGACTTCCAGTAGTATGTTGAACAACAGTGGTGAGAGTCGACATCCCTGTTGTATTCCAAACTCAGCTTACCTGCTTTTTATAGAAACCTTTCAAGAAAGTTAAAAAACAAAAAGGTTGGAAAAAAGAGAAAGCAATATCAAGCAAACACTAACCTAAAGATAATTGTTGCATATATATTAGCATTAGAATAAATGTACTTCAAGAAAAGAAAACCTTACTAAGCACAATTAAAGGCACAATACAACTCACCTGTGAGAGCATCATAAAATGCATGTATCAAATAATACCAATATATAGAGAAAGTTAAGATAATTACACAGATTGACAAATTCACCATCAGATTGGAAGATTTAAGTTCTTTTTGGGTACTTGTCGATCAAGAAATCAATATTTGGATGGGACTTAGAATATTTGAATAACATCCCAATTAAGATACCCATTAACTTCACGTACACTTAGAATATTCCTGTATTTTGATTACATGCTGTTGCATACAGTGAATATCAATAAAAGCCAAAGAATCTATATCACACAGACAGCTCCCTGTAAGTACAATATAAATTACCTTATATGCAGTATATATTAAATCCTTTAAGCACTTCAGTATTTGGAAATACGTACCTTTAAACTTATTGAAAAATACATTTTCATGGAAGATAGAGGCAAACAAAAATGTAATCACAGCATATACAAACTTACAGAATGAAACTCAAGTGGTGCTTCAAGAAAATTAATATCTTAAATAATTAGAAAAGAATAAAACTAGAAAAAGTTACTAAGAATTAAAAATATGACAGAACAAGCCCAAATGATATACAATGGAGATATTGATAGAGAAAAAGAACAAAATTTAAGAATATAAATAGGAAATATATTAATAGAAAGGAAACATAAGGTCAAAAAACTAGTTCTTTATAAAAAATGAATGACACAGAAAAATCACTGACAAAAACATAAGGTGATTTAGAGTAGACACAAATGTTAGTACAATGGCAAAAGTGATACAAGCACTGATTGAGAAAAGTAGAACATTTGAGAAATTTTTTCCAAAAAGGAGAATTTAGGTAAATATGATAATTTTTAGAACAAAAATTAGCTTTTTTGCATAGCAGAAATAAAATTCCCAAAAGTACCTAAAGTCATTGAACAAATAAAATCAATATTTAATAATTCATGACTACTTACATAAACAAAGCCCATGAGTTCTATCCAGTTGTTATCAAGTATTGAAGACTTAAAAAGTAAGTAAGCTACTTACTTTTTATAGCAAAATAAAGGGAATTTTAACTTTATATAACTCTGGCAAGTTCATATCAGGGCAATACTAAGTTATAATCTTTTTACTTACACTTACAAAAGCAAAAATACTAAGTATTTCCCACCAATACATAAGGCAACATTTTTCATAAATATGATTTCCATGTTAAATAGGTCAGTCTCCAGGTTCTTGATTACATTCCATTGATTTGATTGCACTCCATGTTTAATGACTAAAACTATAGTAATATTAACTTTTAGTATTAATTATATAATAATTATATTAGATGTATAATACATAAGTAATAATATTAATTACTGTTGTTTTCTTAGGGATCTGGTATCTCCACTTTGTTATTCAAAATTATCTTGTGTTCTTGGTCCTTTTTTTTTTTATCACATTGTGATGGTCGATGAGATTTTGTTTAGAATTACACTGATTGCAGACTAGGCGAAGTTGATTTTGTTGTGGACTTTTCATTCCTAAACATGTTATTTTCCTTTAAAATATTTGTTGTTGTTAGTATTATTGCTATTATATGTTCTGTTACTGGTGTATAATAAAAACAGTGCATTATTTATATAGATTCTTTTTTTTATTTATATAGATTCTGTGTCCAGTATTACTGCTGAAATCCCTGATAATATTTTATAACTTATTTCACTCATGTCACTTCCAAATGTGAAAATTTCTTACTTTCCATTTTTTACACAGAACTTCTTCATTCAATATTAAGTAGAAGCAATAACAATGGGTTTCTTTTACTAGATTCTAATTTTGAAGAGATGGGATGAGTATAAATTATATCTAGACTTACAACTTTTAAGAATTTAAAAAAGTTTTATGTTGAACTAGTTCACTAAGACTTTTAGCACAAATGAATATTGCATTTTTTGGAATGTTTTCTCCATAATTTTCTTTATTTAAACTATGAAAAAAAATAAAATATGAAAAAAATCACATTGGTATATTTCCTAATGTTAAACCACTTTTATTTTCTGGGACATGTCTAATTTTGCCATAATGTATTATTAATGCAGTGTTGGGCACCTCAATGTAGTTTTACATTTTAAATATAAAAAATATTATTTATACCATCATAATCATTATTGTCTTGATAAAATGAAAGACCTTGTAAGGAGGATTCTCAAATTAAATGGCATAGGTAACAAATAATAGTAAATTAGTTTTGAGTCTAATGGCCTTTCATTTTATCAATAAACCTCATACATTGTAAAATGGCACAATTAAGGAAAGTTTACTGCATATTCCAAATTATTATTTAACCAGCTTAGTAAAACAACCCTGCAGTAGAAATCTCACAATGTGGTCCTAATTTACAAGGTGATACATTAATAAGATTATCACAAATTTGCAAATCAAATGCCCTTTATTTCTTTATATAAATAAAGAAGAAAGGTAAGTGAGCAATAAATAGAACTTGCAAAAGCACTACTGGTAGTTCTATTCTTATCATAATGATGTAGTCATGCTAATAATGATCACCATGCCAAGAGTTCTTTTATATAAGTAACAGGTAGCATAATGCAACCTAGTACATATCTTGATTTCTTATGGAGTGTTGGATATTAGATAGGTCCTAGACCAGTTAATATATACCCTCTGGAGTTAATTTTTACCTATTCATGCACCATTTAAAAAATGTGAATTGGAAATTTCTAGAAGGAAATCTATTCCTAAGGAAAAATTAAAAATAAAAAAGATTAACAAAAAGAGAGATCCTAAATCAATTATTAATAAATAACTACTATGGAACTCTAATAAAATTAGGTAAAATCAAAGTATTTAGAAATAGGACAGCATTCATTTACTTTCGTTAAACCTTTATGTATAAATGGCTGTGTGGGTCATGCCTTCTGAATGTTATGCTTTGGAAAGATTCATTACATTCTACATATACATATAGTTGTATACACTTGAGGGTTTTCCTTAAATATGGAACATCACTTAATGTCTGATAAACTTCAAGGAAGAGGTTATATGTAGAATAACAAAGTGTGTGACAACCTGGAAATACAAAATATGCCTGTGTAAGATAACACTGTCTATAAATGCCAGACACAGCTTCTTTAATTTAGTTGAGTGGATCATTTCTTGGATTTAGCTCTGTATCTGTTACTTGCTAGTGCTGTGACCCAGCTCAATATTTCTGAGCCTTAGTTTCTTTATCCACAAGTGGGATAAATTATTCAATAACAATCATCAAATTATCAGTAATAATTCCTAACATGTGGGATTAAATTCCTAGGAAAGCCTGGAATTAATGTAAAATGCCTGGAGTTAATATAAAACATAAAATCTACCTTTTCACTTCATTGTTAGATTTACATACTTGAGAGTAAAGAGTGAAAATGTTTTGATTTCATCAGTGTCTAATTGTGGTCAGGAAAGAGGAAATTATAAATTTACTTAAACTCAAAAAAATTTTTAATATTGAGTGAAAGTAACTACTGAATAAAATTTTAAAATAAAACCTCGGGATGGATTTTTGAATAGTATTACTTGAAATAGAATAGTCAGGTATATAAAATGCTTTAAAAATCTATAAAATGGAACAAATTTGTCAACTTAAAATTAGAAAAGTGGCCCATGTCCATCTTTAACAAAATGATCACTTTTTATTTAAAAGCAGACATCTGTAGCCACTCCACAGATTATGAGAATTGTGATCAGATACATAGCATATGGTACCAAGTGATGTATCTGAAGAGGCACAGCTAAGTTTAGATTTAACCACAATTTCTAGGTTTTACTTTAAAACTAAATGTAAGAAACATTCTGGCATCATTTATCATTAAATGGAGATAATATATGATCTCATTCTTAACTGCTCTTTTAAAAAAGAAGTATGAATGTAATACACAGTTCCTATGTAGTCTTCTCAGAAAATAATTGTTCTCTTGATCTGTTTTTTGTTTTTTTTGCTGACAGATATACATAAATAACATTGACAATAAGGGGGAAATAAATATAAATGTATGTACATATTATATAAAATTTCAAATGAATATGCAGATATAAAACTCACCATGAAAGTAGGTTAAAATTTTATTTATGTACCAAAGCAATTCTGAAAAACTTTGAATAATTATTAAGATCTTTAGATTATTTCTCTTATGCTACAGTATCAGATGATATTCATTAATTCATCCATGGTTATGTAACTGAAATAATAGATAATATAAAATTTATCATTTTTGAATCCTTGGAACTTTTTGCAGAAATTTAGCCCATAATAAATGCAAAGAAAGATATAAAATCTCTAACCATGCATAGTGACTAATGAGAGAATAAACAAAATCCTATTATAACCATTGTATCTCAATACAACCCTCAAGTGTATACAACTATGTGTACATTGTAAAATAACCATTGTGTCTCAATATCAAAATACACTACTTGAGATATCCATTCAAAGACCTGTTTTATGTTGATGGAGTAGGAACAGGGCAAAGTTCGATCCCAGTGTTGACAATGTTTGTTGGGTCTTTCTTGTCCTGTTCCCTGATTTTAAAATATCTTTAAGTCAGTTCTCTATTTTATCATTCTGTTGATTCTGTTGTATATGGGAAAAGTGGTGGGGCTCTATCCACCTGTGTTCCTATACTAGTTGAATATTTGGACACAGAAGAATCACTGTAATGCCATCATGCTATTGAGAACTGCTTGTACTGAAATAGGTGCAACAGGTGTGTGATAGACTCTTCCTGGTTTTGCCTAAAACCATCATGAAAATATTTTTTCATTTGGTTGGTTGGGTTTTTTTTCCACCTGTTTTAAAGCTGCAGGTCAGTGGTCAAGGCCACATACAAAGGACCTGGAAAACTTGGTCTTGTAGCTGTTCGCTGTGGGGACTTGGGAAAGTGTATAACTACTCTGTACCGTAGTTTCTCATTTGTAATAGAGAGGACATCTTTCTTAAATATCATATTGATTATTACCACTGTCCTTTGAAATCCTCCTTTCCATGCTCATGAGAAACTTGATCTCATCTCCTCATGGTGGAATGACTAGAAGCTTGGAAAACCACATTTGACTCATGCATTCACTATATGGCTTTTATCATCTCAGGGCCTATAGTTTCCAAACTTAAAATTATTTTCTTGGCTTGCTATAACACCTTTATCTCAATGTATTAAGATTTTTGTTATTGTTTTATTAGAGTGTAACAAATTTAATTAATAGCTTAACAATGCCCATTTATTTGCTTATGGATCTATAGATTAAAAGTCCAGGTGGGCTCCATGGATTGTCTGTTTAGGATCTCACAAAGTCAAAATCAAGGTGTCAGGTAACCCGAGCTTCTATTTGGGGACTTTGGGGAAAAATCTTCCAAGCTCCTCCTTATTGAAGAATCCAGTTTTGCACAACTATGGGACTAAGGTCCCTTTTCCTTGCTGGCTGACAGCTCAAGGTTGCTCTGTTTCTAAGGACTTCTCTCAAGTTCTTTCCACATAGCCCTGCCATTTCCCTACTGGCAACAGTGCTTCAAATTCCCCTCAAGTTTCCAAAGTCTGATTTTTTTTCTTCTGCCAGTTCTTTTAAACAATGTGTGTGATTAGATTAGGCACATTCTGATAATCTCCCTATCTTAAGGGCCACTAGCTAGTAACCATAATGATATTCACAAAATTCCTTTGCCACATAATATAGTTACAAGATTAAAACCAGTGGATAAAGGACATGGAGACTATCTTAGAATTGGGCAAATCACATTCAGGCAACAAATATGTGAAGATAAAGGGGTTGCTTCTATGGAGAAGAATTAGAGTAATAAAAATCACAGGAAGCAACACTGTTAAACAATTTAAAATATTATACCAACATATGCATTATGTGTTACTTTGCATATATGGTTGCTTGCCTAAACAATCATTTCATAAATTGCTATTAAATGAGTAAATGAGTAACAGTAAAATGAGAGACAAGGGCCTCATTATATTTATTTGCTCTCTATTTTGTGAGGGTAATTACTGAATATTAATTCAGTCATTCTGTCCTTAAGGTAAACCATTCTTTACTGCATTATTTTTACAACCTTAATATCTACCTTTCAAATATGACTTAATTCAAGGTTTTAAAAAAGTTTTATGTTCATTATAGAATGTTTTGGGGTTTTATTTGTTTTTAAAATTTTGTTATCTTGAACTTGGTGTTCATATCTGTTGCCATTTGTGTGTTTAAAATTATGATTTATTAGGGAATTGCTTATAATATGCTTTTTGATATAAGGTGTTAAAATCTGTTTTGAATATCATGAAGAATTATGATTGCATCCAGAAACAGTTTTCTTCTTTTTTTTTTTAAATCCAGACTTTTGAGAAAGAGCTCAGCATAGATGTCTTATTCTCTGTCCCTATCCTATAAAGAAAATAGACATTGACAGGATCCCTGGGTGGCGCAGCAGTTTAGCGCCTGCCTTTGGCCCAGGGCGTGATCCTGGAGACCGGGGATCGAGTCCCACGTCGGGCTCCCTGTGCATGGAGCCTGCTTCTGCCTGTCTCTGCCTCTCTCTCTCTCTGTGTGACTATCATAAATAATAAAAGGAAAAAGAAAGTAGACATTGAGTGTACCTTCCTTGGTAAGATTTAATATTTTTTTAATTATAGGAAATCTGGCATTTTAGCTTTTCTATTAATCAAGTGTGTAATTTAAAAAGTAATTAATATATAAATTATATATATAAATTATATATAACATATATAATTTATATAATATAGGATATATAATATATAATATATATAATATAGTATTTATATAATATAGTTTATATTATATTATTATTAATATAATAAATTATATATTTATAATTTATATATCTCACATGTCCAGTGAAAACTATTTAGCATTTTGGCACTTTCATTTGTCTTAATTTCACTCATGCCAAAGTTTATCTATTTGGAAGAAAGCACTGAATAATTTGGTGCAATGGGCTGAGCTTTTTGTGAAACTATAGAAAGTTTTGTTCTTTAGCTTTTGGATTGTGCTTTTTTTGGAGGAAATGTATCCTTTAGACATCAAAATGAGAGTTTTCCCTCACCACAGTCATCTATATTTATCTGCAGTCTGTCATTCAAAGGCATTTGTGTTTAAATGTCTGTTTCAGAAGTCATATTTTCCATCTGAATCCTTTAGAACCATGCACACAAGCTTTTAGATATAATCTCTTTCCTCACTCTACATGTTGCCTTTCCAAACTTAATATGACAAAATAGTAAGATATTTCATGTACCTGCCACTTGAATTTTCTGAATTCTGGAGACATCTGTTTCCTGTCACTGATAAAGAGCAAGAAATCCATCCAATTAAGAATGGTGAAAGAAGTTGGAATAGTTGTCTTGATTTATAGGCAATTAGCCAGTAAAAATCAATGTGGAATTTCCATTCTTGGGGAATTTCAATTATGTGATACACAAAATTTTTCCCTATAAGGAGTAGGTAAGTTGAAGGACTATTAAAAATTTATATATACATACACACACACACACAGACACATAAAGATTATTTATTTATTTATTCATGAGAGGCACAGAGAGAGAGAGAGGCAGAGATGTAGGCAGAGGGAGAAGCAGGCTCCTTGCAGGGAGCCTGATGAGGGACTGGATCCCCGGTCTCCAGGATCACGCCCTAGGGCGAAGGCAGTGCTAAACTGCTGAGCCACCCAGGGATCCCCTATATTTTTGAATTAAAAATAAATACTTCAATATTCAATGATTCCTTCTGTTGATGATTATTTTACATGTAAACATGGAAGGGAGAAGACAAGTGTTAATATGAATGTCAAAGAACCCATGCATATTTTATGAAGCAATAATTGATAAATGTAGCAAACCAAATCAACTGAAAATAGTTATCTGGGGATAATTCTCTGATCTGCTAGAGAAATTTATTCCTACTCTATTCAAACAATATGCTTATATAAAGAAGAATGGCCAAATAAGTATAAATTTTATATAAGATTTTACCATTTTCTCTACTTAGTTGAACTCCACTATAGTCCTTTTTTTATGTCAGTGGAAGGAAAATGTGACCATTACTGTAATTCCTTTTTTTTTTCTGTTAGTGAAAATTGCAATACAAAATAGGTAATGCAACTCCACTGCTGGCCACGAACAGTAGTACCTCAGCATATCTCTACATGAAAGCTTATTTTACTATCACTTAAGGAACTCATTACCCTTTTATGAGGCTTACATGCTGCTTTACAAATATAGCACTCTAGTAACATTATGGAAGCATCATTATTCTTGCCAGTGGCATTTTTTAAAGCAAGGAAAAACTAGTTTGAAAATAACTTCCTTAGTGTTCTTAGTCTTTTGTACTATGCTAATATTTTTCCAAACTTTTGTTGAAATCATAGTTTTATTTTAGTTCATCCACCATCTGGAAGTTATTAAAATGTGAGAAAGCCTGTATGATTTAGATTTAATTGTTGATTCTTTGGATCATCTTTAATAGAACAGGCTTTAGGCCCATTTCTACACAGGAGCCAGTGGAACTTTAGCATTAACACTACTTTAACATTGAAGCTATTTGAGTAAAATATCAGAGCAAGTTATTTTAGTTTCAGAAAAGTCCAGTTAACTTAGAACACAGCTACATTACATTAATAAATACGGAGGCATGGGGCAAAATCTCACATGAGATGGTCAGTCCCAAATTGTTTGCTACTAACAAAAACTATACTACGAAAATTTGTCAATGATTATTTTACATAAAAAGAAAAGTTTCAAAATTGTGTTTTTGTTTTTTTAAAGTTATCCTAGGAGCACCTGGGTGGCACAGTAAATTAAGCATCCCAGTCTTGGTTTCAGCTCAGGTCATGATCTCAGGGTCCTGGAATTGAACCCTGGGTTGGCTTCCTGCTCAGCCAGGAGTCTGCTTGTCTCCCTTGTTCTCTGCCTCTCCTCCTGTTCTCTCTCTCTCTCTCAAATAAATAAATCTTGAAAAAAAAATTAACTGTCCTTATTCTCACATTACGATTTCTTATTCTTGAACAAGAAAGTAGATGATCAAGTTACAATAAATACTCGGGAATTGTACAGAGCATTGATTGAGTGCATCTTGCAAGTAATATTATTTCTCTTGTGTCATGGTGAAAATAAGAGTGCAAACAGAACCAACTTATTGAACAGTATACTTCATTTGTTAGTATAGGACATCCCAATTTAAGGCATGCCTCTAAACCTGCCTATTTTTAGAAAAGGATATTTAAAATATTGAGATATTATGATAGGAATATTTTGCCAGGTAAATGACAATGAGAGGATTTTATGAAATGTGTTTTAATGCATTTCTTAAGGTAATAAAACCATGACTTCTAGAATTCAGGAGGTAATGTGTTAATGTACAACAGAATGGATAGCTAAGGACTTGTTAATTTCTATTGCTATATGAAAATGATTTAGTTCTATGGACAACCTGAGCTTTCTAGAGTTAATATCCAATAGTGGTTTTAAAATATGAATAAATTTGAATTATTTATTAATATCAACCAACTATCCCTCTTAACAATACCTACCTGGCTACAGCCTTTCTAAAAACAAAATGAAGATTTTTCTATCATGGAAAAGGACCTCCAAGAGCTACCTGTTCAACTTCATTTATTTATTTATGTTTGGCTGGCCCTGATTTGAACCAGGATGTATGCCAGGGCAGCTGGGGTAAGATGACACTACAGGGATATGAAAAATTCATAACTATAAAGTATCAGGTAATGAATAACAAATGTATTCACTATTTTGTACATTACATGACAGCTAGCTTTAAAATGCTACATATTTTTTCTTACAGTGAGAGCTCATTATAAAAGTATTAATAGAGATTTTTATTACCCATCCAGGAACTTTTAGAAGGCTAGACAAGACACTAGAAAGAAGGTTGTTTTAACTTATGCAATTGTTGATGTTAACATTCCAAATACAATTTCACAATTTGTAGTTTTATAACTAAACATAAAAAAATGTGTAAACTTGTCAAGTAAATTTGTTTGAAATTTAAAATTTTTAGATGGACAAAGAAGACCCGTGCATATTTGGTTCAGTTGTATCAACATTATAATATGTTAACTCAATTCTTAAAAATTGGATATGAGGTCATTTTTTTAAGTTTTAGACAACTGATTTTAGAATCATCATGAATGAACTTTTGATTTCTTTTCACCTGTCATTGTTGGCAAAAATCAATGTTGAATTTTGACAAAAGCCCTTATATGCAATTACATAATGTGACCTTGAAATTTCTCATCTATTAACTCTTTTGTGTCTTAATCTACTTTATGGGAGTAATAATGTATTTAACAATCAAGAAAAAATTCTAAAGAGGAAAAAACTATTCAAAACATTCAGCTACTTGGTACAATTACATGGTTTATATATTTGTTGATTTTTTTGCTTTGGTGCAGCCCAGTCAAGTATTATTATACACAAAATATCCATGTGCAGTGTCTTGCTTGTACTTGAGGATTGGTAAAGACCGAACCATTTTGGAAAACTGGGCTTCACCATCCTATTTCAGAGAGCTGGTTTTCGAGGAAATGAGACAATATGGTTGACTTTTCATTAGGAAAAGTGAGGAAGAGATGTATTTTTATTTAGGTCAGTGGCATGTTTGGGTTTAACTCTTACTTAATAAGGAGTTAGGAGAAAGAATAAGGAGCCCACCATGTCAGAAAGAGTCAAGAGGTGCTGAACACTGGTGTTGCCATTTTTTTTTAGTTGATTCAAGCTAGAAAATCATTCTAACTTTAAAAAAACTCTGGAAATAATGACTTTAAGGTCTCTGTGAACCTTCATATTTCATCATTTGTTAATTAACAAATATTAATAAAACATCAACTATGTGAATAATGAAAAACTAGATAGTGTATATGGTAAGATGTGACACCATTCCTATTTTTAAAGAATGTTAAAATATGATCTGAATGACAAGTTAAATTTTTAGCGTATTATATTATGCATAGGGAATTACTGAACACAGTATGCAGCAGTCTCATGTGTCCATCTGGAAATTCAGACCTCAAGATAAATATATTTAGCTTATTCTTAGGATTAGTTATGAAAATCTGTTAGTTTTTAAAGACTATTTATTTGAGAGAGAATAAGTGACTGTAGGGCGGGGCAGAGTGAGAGGGAGAGAGAGAATCCCAAGCCAACTCCCCACTGAGTGGAGAGCCCAACAAGGGCTTGAACTCATGACTCTGAGATCATGACTGGAGCCAAAATCAAGATTCAGATGCTTAACTGACTGGGACACCTAGGCACCCCTATGAAATGCTGTTATGACTGGAATGTTAATGTAAATAAATTCATATACATGTAAGAAATGTAGAAATGAAAAAGCTAAAATTAAAGAAATTTCCTGAGTAGTGATTGTGATTTGATGAATTGACTGTTACAGGTATTTTTCTACACCACCCTGGTGGTAGATTCTGAGGGCATGATATTGACAATATTTTTTTTCATAGATCAGTCTAATTTATAGGCTTCACTTATTAATTGGCAAATATTTATTGAGTATATATTGTGTCTCTATGCATTATTCAAGGTACTGTAAATAAAGGGATAAATAAAAAAGACATGGTTCCTCTTGCTAACATGAATATTTTGGAGTAAATTCTAACCATCTTATGGTTCCATTTACTATTAGTAGAGCTGTGACTTACAAACCTGTATGATGTCAATATCTCATGTGGCAAAAGTGCTTCCATGGAGCACTTCATGTGAGCTTTTGTTCCCCTGGCTGTCCCCCTTTTCTTTTGCTTTATTCCATCTACATCTGTCATAGTTTACTCAGCTTTGTCTCATGCATTCATTTACTACCTATTTTTGAGCACCTGGGATATTCCAAGCACTGTTTTCATCTCTGGTTATGCAGAGGTAAATATAGACAAAAGCCTATACAGAAAAGCTCCTCAAATTAAATCTTAGTTAATGCCCACACTGAAAAGATGAAAACAGTAGGAGTTACTTTTGGAGAGAATGTGGAATAAATATTCATGGCAGTAGATGGAGACAACTGATAAAAAGTTGTTAATATCAAGAAAAATTTCAATATGAAACAGATGTTTAAAAGATACGAGGTATTAAGACAAAGTCTGATAACACTTTTTGTGGCTAATAACTCATGAAAGTAAAGAGAAAATTAAAAAAAATCAAGACAATTAACCAAATAATTTAGGACAACTTTATTTTCTCCCTAAGAAATAACTACATGTGACAGAAAAATGATGCCTGATTTTTCTTTTCCATTTTCTAATTCTTTCATTTCAGTCTGGCAAAGATATTCTAGATTGTTATAGAAACCAAGTTATAGGCTGATGGCAAAAGCTGGAATATAAATTCAATGAAATACTATATAAATCCAGCATGTATTAATCAGACAACTGCAAATCAGTAAAGTAGTGATAAAGTAGCAAATCTCTGCTTATTTTTGCTTGTTGTAGGAATTTTCGGTGACATCTTTTTTCCTGACTTTAGTATCAGTGACTTAACATCAATTGCATAGCATTTTAACAACATAAAATATCTTCAAATAGAGATACAATTTCAACATTTTAATTATTTGTTTTAATATTTGTGATAATATATGCCATTAACTATAGAATCACCATTTTCTCTTATGACAATCAGAAATAAAACTTCTGAATAAACTTAGGTTAAGAATTGAAAAAAATCATCTAATCTAGGTGACATTAATGTGCAAATTTTCCATAATATGTTGCCTGAAATGTTGAGAAATATTAAGGAATTCTGATCAAGTATGTTGGAATGTACTGGTTTGAACAAGGTAAAATAAACTTTTTATTACAAGCCACCTCAGAAATCTGACAGATCATAGAATCCAAGGGGTATAGATTGTTTTTATTTTATTCACCTTTATACATTTAGTGTGAGATTCTCAGTAAATTTTATTTTAATCAATAAATACCAGAATGCAAGTGATTTTCCAGAATGAGAGTGAAAATATGCAGTCATTGCCAAACACATTTGGCCACAGGACCTTTTTTTTTTTTTTTTTTTTTTTTTTGCTGTACAGACACACTTTGAAAAATGCTATTGTTGATATAATTCATGGAAGAAGAGCTGATATTACTAGGAATACTTTGCCCAAACTTCCTCTAGAGCCAATTGATTAAAAAAAAAAAGTCTGTTGTAGAGAAAATTTAATAAGCATCCAATGAATTTCTACAGCTCAGTTATTATGTAAAGTAGTAAGAATATAAAGATGCCTTGAATCAAATCCCTGCCTTCCAGATTTTTTTCCACAGAGCATTAAAACAATATCTGTTTACATGGTTTACTGTACTATAAGCACAAGTATGCATAGGATGCTTTAGAAGCCCAGATAGGAGGCTCTTTGCACAGCTGGGTGTTCAGCGATAGCTTTGGGAAGACCTGAGTGTGTAGGAGTAGGCATTAGCCATGTGGGAGTAGCAATAGCATTGTAGGTGGCGGTGTGGGGCGGGGGGGGGGTTCAGTGGTTAAAGTGGGTAAAACAAATTTTTCAGGAAACTCCTGGAGGAAGAAGTCAGGGAGTAGGCAAAGGTGAAGCTGACAGTACACAAAAGATCTCAAAAGATGTTTGAAAACTGTGCTTAGATGTATGCTCAACAAAGAGCCAAGTATTATGGGAGCCTCCAAAGTGCATGATGCATCTCCAGAGATCAGCTATAAACACAGGAAAAGTTAGGAATAGATATAAGTGGCAGTTTGAGGCAGCAATAAATGGGGAATCAAGCAAGAGAAATGCCAAATAGCATTTGCTATACACATACTATGTGCCAAGCACTTTGCACTTGTTATTTAATTTAACCCACTTAATAAGGATATGGGTTTGGTAACCACCATGAACTGCTGGCACAGAAGTCGAGAGGCAATATACTATACTGTATAAGAACAGAGACTCTGAAGCCAAGAAGCTGGAGTTGGAATCCTGTTTATACCACATATGATGTGACCTTGCACACTTCATTGAAGAGCTAAAGAGAAAGAGATAAAGATACGTGTATTGTGCATCAGTCCTTCAGGTGGAAGGACTCAAAGCACCCTCTATTTTACAGGGCCACTGTATGGAATAAATAAATTAATAAATGTAAAGCATATTAAACAGCATCTGACACATGGTAAGGACCAGATAGTTACTGTGTTTATTATAGAACAAGTAACTTGCCCAGTCTTATAGCTATTTTATAGTACAGTCAGGATTTATCTCCAGTCTATCTGACTTCAAAGTCCAGGCTCTGTTTTCAGTGTCTCCAGACAATCCATGATTAATTTCTAAATATATTGTACAGACAAGAATATCCAGGAGAGCTCAGAGCTAGGAGAATTCACTCCAGGTTAAGATAGATCTCTATTAAAGAGGAGGGGTCTGAGGGAAGCCCTAAAGATGAATGGAATTTTGAGAAAGAAGGAAAGGAGGGGGCATATGAAGTGAATGTATTGGCATGAATAGAGGTATAATGTTAGAAAAGTGCAAATAACTGTAACTTGATATTCTTTCTTCTGATTTGGTAATCCTAACAGAAGTATACCGGGTAAAATTAATATAAATGGAAAATATTAACCTGAAATCTCACCACTCTAGTCATGAATGTATATTTTATCATCTTTTATGTTATCAAGCATTTATCCACAGAGAAATATACTATTTTTATCATTATGATAATGTGAAAAATCACTCTTAAACTATTGGTTAGTTGAGCACTCTATGGCATGTTTCTCTTGCTATACTATGCAGCAGTTGAAGTCACTGAATTGTTATATGCTGAATCTTGTAAATACATATATATGTGTATATTTACATCTATGTTTATACACACATTTAAGCTCACACACATATAAGATCCTCTAGTATATGTCCTAATATTTAAATGAGATTTATTATTCTTTTTTAAGATTTTATTTGTTTATTCATGACAAACAGAGAGACAGAGGCAGAGACAGGAGAAGCAGGCTCCATGAGAGGAGCCCGATGTGGGACTCAATCCCAGGACTCCGGGACCATGCCCTGAGCCAAAGGCAGATGCACAACCACTGAGCCACCCAAGCATCCTTGTGCTTCATTATTCTGAAGCATGAGTGATATTGTTGGATCACAATATAAAACGAAGGAGTTGATTAAGCATTTGTGTCAGTGAAGACTTTTTCTTAGTTTTAAGAGTAGAAAACTGTATATTACTTTAAAATCAATGCATTAGGAAAAAATAATATCAGTATATTAGGAACAATTAATTGACTTTCTTAACTGTAAATAGCGGGTTCTAAAAAGTTTTTATGTTGAGCTCAGGGGAATGCTAGTAGCTGAGACTCAAATTTTACCGTATGTTGGTAACTCCATACCTATTCATATCTAATATAATAATAGCTAATATTTATGGGTGCTTATGGAGTATTTCAGGCAATTTTCTGGGCATTTCTGAATACTTAATTTCTAAGGTTTAATTTTCAAGTCAATTCAATGAGATAGATGGTTAGGAAATTGAAATAAGAGAAGTTAAGTAACTTTCTCAAATCCAGCTTGAAATATTCTCAGTGGCCAGAGGGATGGAGTGCTCTAATTGTCCAGACATAGATCATGTACCCACCCCAGTGATGATCTGAATGGTGCAGGGACTGAGTGTCACCAAAAGCACAAGACAAACGGGGAAGATTTCAGAGCAGGCATAGTGATAGATGTCTGCTACTGGAATCCACTTAAGGAATATAAAGTTTTCCAGCACCTTTTTGCTTTCCTCCAAATAAAAATAGAAACTTTTTGAATGAGTAAAATTAAGACAAAAATGAAAGTGCAAAAATGGTAGATTGTTCTTATTTGATATGATAAGTGTATATGCTTACCACTTAGATTGCTGACTTAATAGAAAAATTATTTTTTTTATTTTTTTATTTATTTATGATAGTCACAGAGAGAGAGAGAGAGAGGCAGAGACATAGGCAGAGGGAGAAGCAGGCTCTATGCACCGGGAGCCCGATGTGGGATTTGATCCCGGGTCTCTAGGATCACGCCCTGGGCCAAAGGCAGGCGCTAAACCGCTGCACCACCCAGGGATCCCATTAATAGAAAAATTAAATGAGAAAATTGGCATTGCCCGGTAGCCACTAAAATGTAAGCTGTGCATGTTTGGAGAATAGCAACATAAAGGCAGAATTTTAATCTCTAAATCTGAAATTACATTCATCTGTCTATTTGCAACCTAACTAGCATGGAGCCTGCTTCTCCCTCTGCCTCTGTCTCTGTCTCTCTCTTTCTCTCTCTCTTTCTCTCTCTCCTCCTCCTTCCTTTCCTCCCTCCCTCTCTGTGTCTCTCACGAATAAATAAAATCTCAAAAAATAAAAAATAAAATATCCAGGCCAGCTCTGGATAAAAGTTTGTCTAGCCCATCCTTTACCAAATTAGACTCGTTCACCTGCCAAATTTATGAACTGTATTCTCTAATAATTTTTTTTTAATTTTTATTTATTTATGATAGTCACAGAGAGAGAGAGAGAGAGGCAGAGACATAGGCAGAGGGAGAAGCAGGCTCCATGCACCGGGAGTCCGACGTGGGACTCGATCCCGGGTCTCCAGGATCGCGCCCTGGGCCAAAGGCAGGCGCCAAACCGCTGCGCCACCCAGGGATCCCTCTAATAATTTTTAAATTAACTTTTAATTAACTAAACTTTTAAATTAATAACTTTTGTCTCAAATGGATTATTTTAAAATTTAGTGTTATAAATGAAGGTAGATATTTTCCAATATATTTTTAAATAAGATTATTTCAAATTAAAAAGAAACATGCCTTTGTAGTATCAAATTTCAAATGTTATGTCATCCGTGATAGTCATATTAGATATTAGAAAACACTGTGTCTCTTTCAAGAACTTAATATGCAAAGCTTCCTTGGCCTTGACATTCTTTAAATACTCCTCATTAGCAACAGGCGGTATTACATTGTGGGTCTTATCTTTGAACAATATCTGACCTCTTCTATAAATGATGTCAACAAGCATAGCACACATTCTGTAAAAAAGTAATAGTCATCTGTTCTTCAATTTATAGTATGTTTGGAGATTGTCAATTTTTTGCAATTAAGGTTTAAAAAACATACAAAAATATTTCAAAAAAGATATGGAAAAATAAACTTACTATTTTATTTTCATTTCCAAGTTTTTATTTAAATTCCAGTTAGGGGAGCCTGGGTGACTCAGTTTGTTAAGCGCCTGACTTTGGCTCAGGTCATGATCCCAGGGTCCTGGGGTTGAGCCCCACCTTGGCTTCTCCCTCTCACTCTGTTGCTTGTGCACTCTCCCCCCTCTGGCTTTCTCTCTCAAATAAATAAAACCTTTAAAGAAAAAAAATGTATATTTAAAAAATAAATTCCAGTTAGTTAACATAGAGTGTAATAGTAGTTTTAGGTGTAGAATTTAGTGACTGAACACTTACATACAGCAGCAGTGCTCATCACAAGTGTACTCCTTAATCCCCATCACCCATTTCACCCATCCCCCCACTTCCAGCAATTCTCACTATGCTCTCTGTAGTTAAGTCTGTTTTATGGTTTGCCTCTCTCTTTCTCCCCCTTATGTTCATTTGTCTTGTTTCTTAAATTCCCCATGAGTAAAATCACATGTGTTTGTCTTTTTCTGACTGATTTATTTCGCTTAGAAAAATATACTCTAGTCCCATCCATATCTTTGCAAATGGCAAGATTTCATTCTATTTTATGGCTGAGTAATATTCCATAATACACACGTACCCTTTTCTTTTTTTTTTTTTAACAAGATTTTATTTATTCATGAGAGACACACAGAGAGAGGCAGAGACACAGGCAGAGGGAGAAGCAAGCTCCAAGCAGGGAGCCTGATGTGGGACTCGATCTCAGGACTCCAGGATCACGTCCTGGGCTGAAGGCAGACACTCAACCGCTGAGCCACCCAGGCGTCCCCACACCCTCTTCTTTATCCATTCTTCAGTTGATAGACATTTGGAATCCTTCCATAATTTGGCTATTGTGGATAATGCTGCTTATAAATATCAGGGTGGATGTGTCCCTTTGAGTCAGTACTTTTGTCTCCTTTGGGTAAATATCTAGCATTGCAATAGCTGGATTATGGAGTAGTTCTATTTTTAACTGTTTGAAGAATGTCCATATTGTTTTCCAGCATGGCTGCATCAGTTTGCATTCCCACAAAAAGTTTGAGAGGGTCCCCCTCTCTCCACATCCTCGCCAACATCTGTTGTTTCCCATGTCGTTCATTTTAGATATTGTGACATATGTGAGATGATCTCATTGTAGTTTTGATTTGTATTTCCCTGATGGTACATGATATTGAGGATTTTGTCATGTGTCTGTGAGCCAGATGTATGTCTTCTTTGGAGAAATGTCCATTCATGTCATCTCATCTTTTAACTGGATTGTTTGTTTTTTGGACGTTGAGTTTTATAAGTTCTTTATACATTTTGGATACTAACCTTTTATCAGATACATCACTGCAAATATCATCTCCCATTCTGTAGGCTGCCTTTTAGTTTTGTTGATTGTTTTCTTCCTTTGCAGAAACTTCTTATATTGATGAAATTCCAGCAGTTTATTTTGCTTTTGTTTCCCTTGCCTCTGGAGATGTATCTAGAAAAAAGGTGCTATGGCCGAGGTAGAAGAGGTTGCTGCCTGTGTTGTCCTCTAGGATTTTTATGTTTCCTGTCTGACATTTAGGTCTTCCATCCATTGTGAATTTATTTTTGTGTGTGGTGTAAGCAAATGATCCAGGTTCATTCACTGGTTGTATTTTCCAGTTTTCCCTACACCATTTGTCCTTTTTTTATTTTTAAAGATTATATTTTTTTGAGAGAGACAGAGAGAGTGAGAAAGAGCACAAGCAGGAGGAGAGGTAGAGGGAGATAGTGAAGCAGACTCCCTGCCGTGCAAGGAGCCCAACACGAGGCTCAATCACAGGACTCTAGGATCATGACCAGAGCCAAAGGCAGATGGTTAACCTACTGAGCCACCCAGGGACCTCTGTGTGCTTTTCCCATTGGATATTGTTCTTGCTTTGTCAAAGATTACTTGACCATACATTTTTGGGTCCATTTCTAGGTTTTCTGTTCAGGACCATCGATCTGTGTGTTTGTTTTTGTGCCAGTACCATAGTGCCTTGATAATTATAGCTTGGTAATACAGCTGAAGTCTGGAATTGTGACCCCTCCCTCTTTTCTTTTTCGACATTACTTTGGCTATTCACTGTCTCTTGTGGTTCCATACAAATTTTAGGATTATTTGTTCTAGCTATGTGAAAAATGCTGCCGGTATTTTGAAAGGGATTGCATTAAATGTGTAGATTACTGTAGATAGTATAGACGTTTTAACTGTATTTGTTCTTCCAATCCATGAGAATGGAATGTCTTTCCATTTCTTTGTGTCCTCATCAATTTCTTTAATCAGTGTTCTGTAGTTTTCAGAGTATAGATCTTTCACTTATTTGGTTAGATTTATTACTAGATATCTTATAGTTTTTGGTTTAAATATAAATGGGATTAATATCTTGATTTCACTTTCTGAGGCTTTTTGTGCAGAGAAATGCAACAAATTTCTAAACATTGATTTTTATATCCTGTGACTCTTCTGAATTTGAAAATCAGTTCTGGCAATTTTTTTTGTCTAGTCTTTTGGGTTTCCTACATAGAGTATCATGTCATCTACAAATAATAAAAGTTTGGCTTCTTCATTGTGGATTTGGATGCCTTTTATTTCTTTTTGTTGTCTGATTGCTGAGGGTAGGACTTCCAGTACTATGTTATGTAACAGTGATGAGAGTAGACATCTCTCTCTTGTTCCTGACCATAGAGGAAAAGCTCTGTTTTTCCCCATTGAAGAGGGTATTAGCTATGTTTTTCATATATGTTGTTTATTGAGATACGTTTCCTCTATCACTACTTTGTTGAGGATTTTTATCATGAATGGATGTTGTACTTTGCCAGATACTTTTTCTGCATGTGTTGAGAAGATCAAATGGCTCTTATCCTTTCTTTCATTAATCTTGAAATTAATGTTGATTGGTTTGTGAGTATTGAACAATGCATGCGTCTCAGGAATAAGTCCCATTTGGTGGTAATGAATGATTCTTTTAATTTAATCTTAGATTAAGTTTCCTAGTATTTTATTGAGAATTTTTCTATCCATGTTCATCAGGAATATTTGGCCTGTAGTTTTCTTTTTTTAGTGGAATCTTTGGTTTTTGACTCAGGTAATTCTGGCCTCATAGAATAGTTAAAATTTTTGCTTCCATTTCTAATTTTTAGAATAGTTTGAGAAGAACAGGTGTTAACACTTCGTTAAATGTTTGGTAGGATTTCCCTGTGAAGCTGTCTGGCCCTGGGCTTTTGTATATTGGGAGATTTTTTGATTACTGATTCATTTTCTTTGCTGGTTATTGGTCTGTTCCAGTTTTCTATTTCTTCCTCTTTCAGTTTTGGTAGTTTGTATGTTTCCATTTCTTCCAGTTTCTCCAATTTGTTAGAATATAATTTTTAATAATCTCTTAATACTTGTTTGTATTTCTATGATGTTGTTCTTTGTTCTCTGTTTGTGATTTTATTGATTTGAGTCCTTTCTCTTTTCTTTTTGATAAGCATAGCTTGGAGGTTATAAGTTTTGTTAATTTTTTCAAATAACCATTTCCTGGTTTCATTTTTTTTAAAGATTTATTTATTTACTCATGAGAGACACAGAGAGAGAGGAGACAGACACAGGCAGAGGGAGAAGCAGGTTCCATGCAGGGAGCCCAATGTGGAATTCAATCCCAGGTCTCCAGGATCACACTCTGGGCTGAAGGTGGCGCTAAACCTCTGAGCCACCGAGGCATCCCTTGATTGATCTTTTGTACTTGGTTTTTGTTTGTATGTTTTTATATCATTTATTTCTACTCTTATTGTTATTTCTTTCTTCTGTTGGCTTTAGGCTTAACTTGTTCTTTTTCTAGCTCCTTTTGGTGTAAGGTTAGGTAGCTTATTTGAGATTTTTCTTGCTTTTTGAGGAGGGCCTATGTTGCTATATATTTCCCTCTAAGGACTGCTTTTGCTGCATCAGAAAGGTTTTGGACCATCATATTTTCATTTTCATTTGTTTCCATGTAATTTTTAAATTTATTCTTTATTTTCCTAGCTGACCCATTTATTTTTTAGAAGGATCTTCTTTAGCCTCCATGTATTTGTGGTCTTTTCAAATTTTTTCTTGTGGTTGATTTCAAGTTTCATAGTGCTGTGGTCAGAAAACATGCAGAGTATGATCTTAATATTTTTGTACTTGTTGAGGCCTGATTTGTGACCTCGTATGTGATCTATTCTGAAGCATGTCCCATGTGCACTTGAATAGAATGTATATTCTGCTGCTTTGGGATGAAATGTTCTGAATATATCTGTTAAGTCCATCTGGTCTAGTGTGTCATTCGAAGCCATTGTTTCCTTGTTGATTAGACCATCTGTCCATTGGTGTAAGTGAGAATGTTGAAATCCCCTAGTATTATTGTATTATTATTATTGAGTTCCTTTATGTTTGTTATTAATTGTTTTATATAATTGGGTGCTTCCAAGTTGGGGCATAAATATTTACAATTGTTAGATCTTCTTGTTGGATTGACCCCTTTATTATGATATAGTGTCCTTCTTCATTTCTTGTTACACTCTTTGGCTTAAAATCTAGTTTGTCTCATAAAAAATATTGCTGCTCTGGCTTTCTTTTGACATCCATTACATGGTGCCTTTTTCTCTATCCCCTTATTTCAGTTTACAGGTATCTTAAGGTATAAAATGAGTCTCTTTTAGGCAGCTTATAGGTGGGTTTTGTTTTTTTTTTAACCCATTCTGACACCCTGTGTCTTTTGACTAGAGCTTTTATTCCATTTACGTTCAGAGTAATTATTGATAAGTATTTAATGCCATTTTGTTACTTGTTTTGTCATTTTTTTTCTGGAGACTTTCTTGATTCCTTTCTAGTGTTTGTCACTTTTGGTCTTTCTTTCCCACTGAAACAGTCCCCTTTAATATTTCTTGCAGGGATGGTTTAGAATCCTTTAGTTTTTATTTGCCTGGGAAATTCTTTATCTCTCCTTCTATTCTGAGTAATAGCCTTGCTGGATAGATATTTTTGGTGCTATTTTTTTTTTTCCCCATTCAGCACATTGAATACAACATACCATTTCTTCTTGCTTGCCAAGTTTCTCTGGAGAAATCTGGTGCTAACCTTACTTGTCTTCCCTTATAAATTAAGGACTTCTTTTGCCTTGGTGCTTTTAGGATTTTTTTCCTTACATTTTATAAATTTAACTACAGTATGTCTCGGTGTCAACCAGCTTTTGTTGATTTTGATGGGATTTCTCTGTGCCTCCTGGATTTGAATGTCTCTTTTCTCCCCAAGATTAGGAAAGTTTTCAGCAGTAAACCTTCTGCCCTCTTTTTCTTCCAAGACTTGTATCATATGAATGTTGTTATGCTTTATGCAGTCATGGAGTTCCTTAAGTCTATTTTCATAATCCAATACTTTTATTTCCCTCTTTGTCGGCTTCATTATTTTCCATAATTCTGTCCTTTGTATCACTTATTTGCTCCTCTGCTTCTTCCATCCTTGTGGTCATTATATCCATTCTGTTTTGAATCTAGGTTATTGCATTTTTCCTTTTGGCCTGATTAGTTTCAGATCTTTTATCTCTGTAGTAAGAGACTCCCTAGTGTCTCCTATGCTTTTCTGAAGCCCAACTAGTATCTGTATGGTTGGTGCTTTAAGTTCTGGGTCAGGCATATTACTTGTATTTGTTTTGATTAGATACTGGGCCATGACCATTTCTTTTCTTCTGGGATTAATTCCTTTGTCTTGGCATTTTGTCTAGGTTTCTGTTCTTCTCTGTGTTAGGAAAGCCTGTTTCCTGATCCTGAGAGTAATATTTTTTATGAAGAAGTCATATACTGTTCAGGGCCTGGCACTTCAGGAATTGTCTCTGGTGCATGCTCTCTGCTGCTGAGTTATGGGTGCTCTATCCCTCAAGTCAGTCCTCTGCAAAGTTTCTCCTTGTCTGCAGTGGGCAGTGTTTGGCCCTTGGCCAGCATGTGGTAAGTTTTAACTGGGTGTGTTCTTGTCTGCTTGCTAAGAGATACCTGTTGCTATTTCCACTAACATTGGAGGTTGCAAAACTCTCATCAGTAGATGTGGTGGATGTCGGGGTTTGTGTTGGTCTTCTGGGGAAGAGGCCTGCTGCACTGGTGGTGAGGCACACTTACCTGAGGAAAGTGGTACCAGCAGAGAGCAGCTGGACTGGTGTAACCAGGTGAGGGCACCAGTGTTGGCTCTGTGTTTCTACTGAAGTTTGTTTATGCTGAGGGGTAGGAGAGGAAGTGGGGCCAGTGTGTTCCTTTGTACTAATAGAGGACCTGTAGTCCACACTTGCTGCTCTGAGGGAAGTGCTTTCAGAGTAGTGAATAATTTCCCCTGGTGTATCACAGGAATTTTTCAGATAGTGGGTTTCACACTGTGTGTCTCTGCATCTCTCACCTTCCTGGAGCAGCCAGCTCCTGCCTTTTAAAATTCTAAACTTCAGGGACTTGGTGTAGGGGGCACCTGCCATGGTACCTTGGGAATGAGTCTCTCTGATCTGACCCAGAAGAACATATGTGCCAGAGCTCAGGGCTGTGAGATTTGGAGCTAGCTGGCTAACCAGCCAGTGTCCCAGTTAACTACTCTAAGCAGGGGTCTCTATGTCTATGCTGAGAAGCAGGGAAGAGAAATCATTGCAGCCAGTTCCTCTGTCCCAGGAGAGGCAAGGCTACCTCTCACAGATGTGCTAAAAAACAAAACAAAAACAAAAATTCATAAAACAAACAAACAAACAAACAAAAAAACACTCTCTCCCTGTGTCAGTTAGGTTTAGGTAATTCTCAGATGGCACAATCTGCTCTGGGATTGTTTGCATTCCTCTGCTCTTGGAGTAAAGCAGTGTTCTCAGATCTCTATCCCAGTCAAGCCCTCAGACCTCTGAAACTCCAGTCTTTTATCCTCCCTGTTACAAAACTCATGAAATCCGGTGCCTATCTGTTTCTCTCCAAACCATATCTCCGCGCTTCCTACCTTCCATGAAATGGACCATTTTCCCCCTATAGTTTGGGCAGAAAAGAGTTCATCTTAATTTCTTCTCATTCTTAACCCCAGAATTCAGACTTATCTCAGCATGCAATCCCCCAAGTTGGGAAAGTCAGAGCTTATTTGTCCCAGCAAATATTACTGATTGCCGAGTACTGGGAAGGAAAGAGATACATAGGTAAAGTTTGGGGTGGAAAGGTGGAAAGATGGCTTAGAATTGCTGTCCACTCTTTGGAAGTTATGAACTGAGATTAAAGCCATTGAAACAAAAGTGGAGCCATTGTTCCATTTTCCCTGAGCAAGAATCGTTTTCCTCTAATAAAGAGGAGACTGCTTATGTCTACCTTGTCTTGAGTTCCTATTCTGTTTCCTGAAAGACATCCCAAAATACACTGGACCCAAAGTGGAAATTTGCATAAGTTTCCAAGATAGGAAGCAAATATTATGAGGCTTCAGGTGGACTGGAGTATCTACAATTTTACTCCTCTCTGAAACTTACACATGGTATCATTTTATTTTATATAGTTTTTTATTGGTTTATTTATTTGCTTGTTTATTGTTACACACATCTGCCTCTACTTCTGACACACTGTGAGTTGGGAGTCATATAACATTTATCTCTATACTATGAACAAGAAGATTTGTTATCTTTTGGGATTGTTGTAAGGATTAAATAAATTAATTCCTTTAACATATTTTGAATAATATGAGGCTCATAAACCTTAATAAAGGTTAGCCATTGTTTCGACTAGACCACAAAGAACTGATGAATTGTCCAAAATCCACTTCTCCCTAGATTGCTTGACCATATTGAAACTTTTATCTTCATAAAAGAGTTTACTATGGGGGCAGCCCCGGTGGCGCAGTGGTTTGGTGCCACCTGCAGCCCGGGGTGTGATCCTGGAGACCCGGGATCGAGTCCCACATCGGGTTCCCTGCATGGGGCCTGCTTCTCCCTCTGCCCGTGTTTCTGCCTCTCTCTCTCTCTGTCTCTCAATAAATAAAATCTTAAAAAAAAAAAAAAAAAGTTTACTATGTAAAGAGCTGTTTGAAAAGGTGTTTTTTTTTTTTTTCCTTTCTTCCCTCCCTAGTCTTAACCAGTCTAATGGAAATAGGAGTGCATTGAACAGAGTATCAGTTCTGTAGGTCACTGTCTATTTGCATGAATTATAGTACTGCTAATGAACCTGTGCCTCATTTAGAAAACCCCACATATTCTTTTAAACAGAAATTGTGCTGAAATGAAAGCCATTTTAGCAGAAAAACAAATTTTACCTGGTCACTATTTTCTATTTCCTAATAATAATGAGAGCTATCAATTTAAAACTGAGTAACTGTGTGTGACATGGTTCTAAGAGATTTTATGTTTGATCATTTGTTTAATTTTCAGATCAGATCATCCTTATGAAATGGGTGTGTTAATCTCCATTTTATAAGTTGAGGTGCAGATAAGTTAAATAATCGTGCAAAGATTAAAAAATAATGAATTATAGAGTTTGAATTTAAGCCAGGACTACATGTTCATGTTTTATCTATTAAAATATCCTAGATATTTTTCTTTTGGATCCTATTTTTTAATATATTGAGATGGAAAAGTATTTATACCGTGTTTTTATACTGCAAGCATTTTTATTCTTAACATCTTGATAAAATCATTCTATTCCTTTTTATATCTAACTTCATAAAATTGTGCTTAAATTACTCACTAGATTTTTTTCCCCCTTATGTAAATCTGAATTGATATTAGGAGGAGTAAAACATTCTTTCCATGTTCAAATATTTTGGTCTCTCTGAATATTCCCCTTGAGGGGTTCTCTTCCTCTATACCTCATAAATCATGTAATCACTATCCGATTTTGTCATGTCAACTAAGTAGTTATAGATATATCACTAAGTGACATGTGATTTATAGTTCTGGTAGGTAATCTCCGATGGCAAATATCCTTTAATGTCTTTTTCCATAGGACTAAGTGCCCTTTATTAGTGATTTCTAGAAGTTCTAAAAAATTGAATAATAAATTAAAAAAAATAAAATGTGATCAGAACTTGTTCAGTGCATTCACTCAGGCAGTGTATGTGTGTATGTGTGTGTGTTCTGACATCTCACCATTTGATTAAATTTTTATTCCATTTAGTTTAAAAGGAAAATAAAACAATTCCCATTTACAACCAGAGAAACATGGGATTACTATACTGTTTTTCTAAGTCTCAGCTTTCAGAAGTTTTCTCTAATATTTTTAATGAGATATTCATATTGTTCTTTTAATTTTAAAAAATGACTAGCAGTTAATTATTATAGCAAGCTATTTAAAGATACTATTTTAATAAGAAAAGTGCTACACAAAAGAATTATAGTAATTCTCAAGGCAATTTGAATAGCTGGAATCTGAGAACAAACATTTGATTTAGTAAGGCTCATGCATTCTCTAAAAGATACTAGAAATAAAAATATTTTAAATGATTAACAGTCTGTGAAATTATAGCTAATATTAACTAACCTGTCTCTAATCTTTATGATTGAGGAAATGTCCATTGATTTCACCAAAAAAGCAACCCAAAACAAAAAGCACAATTTTGACAAACCACATTTCATCCTTCTCTTAAACTTGACTCTTTAATGTCCTTTAGTCATATCTCTTTACACTTCTCTCTGTCAGGACATGTCAGGTTCCCTACAACATTACTGAGACTTGAATTCAAGGGTGTGTGGTATATTAAGAGTAAGATATACTCTTTGAAAAAATGGGTAAAGAAGCAGTAAAGCAAGGAAGGAATGTACACTGAAGGATGATGATTTTCAGATAAAGTGTAGCCTTAGTCTGGTCTGCAGGGGGAGGATGCTAGACCATGAACCAGAGTTGTGCCTTTTACCCACTCATCTATCCATCAATTTCCTACTAAGAGTGTGGTGTGAAGAAATCTTAATTTCTGTTTGCTGTATTTATGTATGTATTTGTAAGTGTGTTGTTAAAATTTAATGAAATTTAGTATACATATTTCTTGAGATTTTGCTTTCAATACTTTCTCAGTGTGGCTTGGGGACTGTTACCAGTATAGAGGTTTATGTAACTCTTCATAAAAGTTGTATAATATTCCAAGACAAAGTGTCATCATGTAATGGTTATAAATTCTCCATTGTTGTAAAAATTTTACAAATATTTAAGTACAAAAACTAAAGCAATAAACAAGATTCTAGCTTCCCTTAGTGTATATTTCTATGGAGGGGTGCTAGAGTGTTAATACACTGATGAGGGTAGAGGAGATGAAAGGTAAGTAGATTTTTTAAAAAAAATTCTTATTTCCCCCAACTGTTTTTTTTTTTTTTTTTTTTCAGTTTTCAGAACAAGTATTCTTTTTTAAAGTAGAAATAATACTGAGAGTTGACCAAGTGGTAATAAAACCACAAATTAGTAACAAAACCAGATAACAAACCCTCCCTAGAAAACTTTGAAACTGTCTATTAAGGCTTGCATCAAAGAAACTGAAATTGAGGAAGTTCTAAAGATAATGACAGTGAAAGCCTTTGTGTCACAATCTAGGGAATACAATTAAGCACAGTACAAAAGAAAACCAATAGTATTAAGTGCTTATAGGAAAAGTGAATAAAGGGATTAATGCATAAATAAAATATTTTAAAAGAAACAAAAAGTGAGCAAAACAGATGACAAAAAATAAAATATTAGGAAAAGAAAAATAACAAACCAATAATTGAATGGAAATAATTTAAAATCATTAAAATGTAAAATCCTAGAGAAATTGAATCAAGAAGGGGAAGAAAACATATATATAAAATAATAAGAAAATAATCCACTTAATGTCAGAAAATTGTTTAAAACTTTTTAACAAATTACTTTGTAGCATTAATTAAATTTGAAAACATAATGTAATAGATGGTTTCTTAATAAAAATATAATTCCCCAAGATCAATCTCTAAAAGAAAGTTTAGTTATATCAGTTTCTATACAAGAAATATAAAGTTATCATTCGACAAAAACAAAAAACACTAGGAATAAGAGGTTACACAGGGGACTTCATTTTTGTCAAAATTTTGTTTTGGTCAAAATTATCAGTGAACAGTAGCATTGCTTTACATTTTGTTGAATATAAGTTGGGTGGGCAATCTTTTCCTGTATTTATGGTTTATGTCATGGACAACTTTGTTTTTACATATACTATTTGTTGATTAGGTATGTTGCCAATATTTTATTACAGTCTGTTACATGCTTTTTAACTTTGTTATGGCTGCTTTTAAACAGAATTGCACAATATCAATGTAATCAACCCTGTAGTCTTTCTTTATGGTTGAGTTGTTGCTCTTTATCAGGAAAGACTTCTTCACCCCAAATTAGAAGCTAAAGAAGTTCCCCTTGTGTTTTCAATACTTCAAAAGTATTCTTAAAAATAATTTCTGAAATCTGTCTAGAATATATTATTGCATATTATGTGACATAAGGATCTAAACTTAGGCTTTCCTTCATATATATCCCATTGTCCTAATATTATAATTGGTATTTTCAACAGAGACTTAAAGTCTCGCCTTTAATATAATCATAAATGTTATCCTCATGTATTTCTCTGGAGCTCTGTTCCATTTAATTATTTGTCAACTTCTGTACTACTGGATGACATTTTATATCTTTGTAGTATCTTCATTAATTTTTCTAACATCTATGAAATACATGCATAAAAGATAAATTAGACATTAGAGTAAGATCATAATGAAATACAGTGTCTCCTGCTCTGTTACACTAAACTGCCAGAGGGAGGTATCACTTTCAACTGTATTTTTATTGTTTCTTAGAGTGTACTTCTAAATTATAGAAATAAATTTCAATTTATTGAGATATATATATATATATATATATATGAACCTTATGTATTAATTCTATGTCCTGAATAGTTAGTTTGCTTTGATTCTCCTTGTTTCCTCTCCTTCATCCCAATGTATTCACATCACTAGTTTTAGATATTTTCTTGTTTTGGGTAGATATCATTTTTGGAACCTGAAAAGATATAGTTACTCCTTTATTTTTGTTCCATTCATTATGGAGGGATCTCTTAAATCTTACACTATGATAGAAGGGTATTAGCATTTCTAGAACTCATCTCTTTCATTTTTCAATTGCTTTCACTTCTTAACTGAGTTTACCTCTTAACTTTATAAATTGATACTAAGTCAAATATCAATAAACCGTATTAGGGCTACATAAATATTTCTTACTGAAGATCAAAGTAGTTGATAGTAATGCATTTTATTTCTCATGCTTATTTTTAAAGGTATTTTAGCTACTTTGTTTTTTACTTTATTAGAGTCCAGTAGTTATTCTAGTATTTCTAGAATAATGTCAAGTGTGTAAAATCTCTTTTTTGCTTACAAACACTTCTTCAAATACTCTGCCTCCTGATCTAGTACTCACTGGACCTATTGTTTATCCCAAGATGTCTCATAATAATTCTTGTTCAGTGGATTCTGTTTTTGTTTTGTCTCCTATATTTTACTTTGTTTCAATTCTCCTACTTTTACATTAATTTCTCTGGTAAGAAACTTCTTTCATGTCTGAAATGTTTATATTTGCTGTCATACCCTATTCTGCACTATATTCTATATTCCAGTGGGGCTTTTCAAAATGTTAATGTCATTGTGATTGCAAAACCTTTATAAGTGATCAGTTTCTTTCTCCTCTTTTTCTCTATCTTTTGGAAAGCTTTATCACTTTTCTTTTGTTGTTAGACTTCTGAAATATTGTGTCAATGTATTTTGATGGAAGCCTTTGTTGGTATATTTTATTTGGGTTACTGAATATTGAATGATTTTCTTAATTTTTAAAGTTCATGTATTTCCTTTAATAAGAAAACCAGTAACAACAACATTAATAGAATTGGCATTTGCATAGCACTTAATGAAGGCATAGACATTGTACAGTTTATTGAATTTTTATATAAGCCTATAAACATATTGAATACTGTGCTTGCTCTGGAATGTTACCTTGTACTTCTTTCTAGTCAATTTCCCTACCTGGCTACACATAACTAGTATTCTGATTTCTGTCTCTATAGAATACTATTGACTCCTTTGGATTTCATAGGAATGGAACAATAAAACACACTTTTTGTGTCTGGCTCTTTCCATTATCACATTTTTTTGTGATTAATACAGTTAGATTAATCATTATCCATGTTTATTACTGAGTGGTAATTTACTGCATGGATATACCATGGATTAGTCATTATTTTCTTGGTGGATATTTGATTTTCTTCTAATTTTTAGTTATTTAAAAAAATGCTTTTATGTACATTTGCAGGAAGTCTTTGACCATGTGCTTTCCTTTACCTTTGGTAAATAACAGTAGAAAGTTTGAGATATATGGTGGGTATATGCTTAACTTTTTAATAAATATGCAAACTTGTCCAGAATGATATTACTATTCACATTTTGTCAAGTAGTGCATGAACACTACATTGTTTCAAATCACATCAACACTGTGGTCATCTTTTTAATTGCAGACATCCTAATAGGTAGTTACTATTGTACTGTGGTTGTAATTAAACTTAATGGTAACTCTTTTTTAATGGGCTTGCTGGGCATTCGTCTATCTACTTTGATAAAGAATATGTCTAAATCTTTTGGTCATTATAAATAGTGTGTTATTTTTTAGAACAGTTTAAGGTTCACAGCAGAATTGAGGGAAAGGTATAAATATTTCCCATATACTTCTACTTCACATATGCATAGAGTCCCCCATTATCAACATCCCTTACCAGGGTGATGGATTTGTTATAACTGATGAAGCTACATTAATGAACATCAATAATCACCCCAGTCCATAATTTGTTTTTGAGTTTACTCTGATGTTTTATGCTCTATGTGGTTGGGAAAGTATGAAATGATGTGTATTTATCATCTTGGTATCATGAAAGAGTTTTGTCACTTCTCTAAAAATCCTCTGTGCTATCACTTACTTATCTCTACCCACCATCTCCAAACACTGGCAACCACTGGTCTTTTTATTTTCTTCATAATTTGCCTTTCCCAAAATACTATGTGTTTGGAATTATACAGTATGTGGTCTTTACAGATTGGTCTATTTCAAACTCATAATATTCTCTTAAAGTTCTATGTTTTGTCATGGCTTGATAGCTAAGTTCTTTTCAGCACTTAATAATAATAATTAATCAGTTTTGTGGATATACTACTGTTTATTTGTTCATTCACCTACTGAAAGGCATCTTGGTAACTTCCAAGTTTTAGCAAATATGAATAAAACTACAAATATTCATGTGCATATTTTTATATGTACATAAAATTTCAGTTCCTTTGGGTAAAAACCAAGGAGCATGATTTAGGTCTTTCTCGATCTGTATCGTTTTTATTTCCTTTCCCTGTCATATGGCATTAGCTAGAACTTCCAATATGATGTCACAAAAGTATTTGTGACAGAGGACATCCTTACTTTGTTACTGATCTTAATGAGAAAGCATGAGTTCCTTATGTATTACGGTAGCTCTAGGCTTTTTGTGTATCTTCTTTTGGGTTGAGTAAGTTCTCCTCTATTCCTACTGAGTCTTTATCATGAACAGCTATTGGATTTTATCAAATGCTTTTTCTGCATTTATTGATATGGGCATGTGATTTTATTTTTTAGGTTATTGGTGTGATGGTTTATATTCATTCATTTCAAGTGTTGAAATAGACTTGAATATCAGGGATAAACACCACCTGATCATGATTTATAATTCTTAATATACTCTTAATTTCAATCTTCTTTTGAGGATTTTTATATCTGTCTTCATGAGAGATACTGTTTTATAATTTTTTTCTTTCTAATGTCTTTGATTTTTGTGTGAAGATAATGCTGAACTCATACAATGAGCTAGGAAATATTGCCTTTTTATCCTATGAAAGAGATATAGAGAACAGGTATAATTTTTAAATGTTCATTAGAATTCACTATTGAAACTAGCTAGACCTTGTACTTTCTGTTTTTGAGGGTTATTATTTATTTAATTTCCTTAATAGATAGAGGCCTATTCACATTGCCTATGTGAGTTTTGCAGGCTATGACTTTTGAGAAATTCCATTTCCTCTAGATTATCAAATTTGGATTGTTTAGAATATTCCCTCATGATTCTTCTATTGTCCATAGGATCTTTATTGGTCCTTCCTCTTTCAACTCTGATATTAGTAATCTGTGCCCTTCATTATTTTCTTAACCTGACTGCTGCCTTATTTGTTTGATATTGATATTTTCAAAGAGCTATATTTTGGTTTTATTGATTTTCTCTATTGATAATCTGTTATCAACCTCACTTATTTCTAGTTTTTTTCCGGCTTCAGATTAATCTGCTTTCCTTTATTTCTAGTTACCTAGTTTGCCTTTTTTTTTTTTTTTTCTAGTTTTCTAGTTTGCTCCCTAAAGGGGACACTTAGATTGTTGGGTTTGGATCCTCTTTTCTAATAGATGAATTATATGTTATAAAGTTCTCTCTAAGCAGTGCTTTTGCTGTATTCCACACATTCTGATAAATTATTTTTATTTTCATTTAGTTCCTTCAATTTTAAATTTCTCAGTATTTCTTCTTTGACCATATGTTATTTGGAAATGTGTTGTCTAATCTCATGTGTTTTGGCATATACTAATTATCTTTGTGTTATTAAGTTCTAGTTTAATTATTTTGTGGTTGGAGAGCACATGCTGTTTTCTATAGTTTTAAAATTTTTAAGGTGTGTTCTCTTGCCCAGAACATGGAATATCTTGGTGAATATTTTATGTGAGCTTGAAAAGAATGTGTATTTTTCTCTTGTTGGGTGAAGTAACCTATAGATGTCAATTATATCCAACTGATTGATGGTATTTGATTCAACTACATCTTCACTGGTTTTCTGCCTGCTGGGTCCAGTAATTTCTGATAGATATTGAAATCTCCAACCATGATAGTGAATTCATCTATTTATTTTTGTAATTTTATTTGCTTTTGCCTCCTATAGTGTGAAACTCTTAGGTTAGTTGCATACTTGCTTAAGGATTATTTTGTCATCTTGGAGAATTGATCTCTTTATTATTACCCAACACCCTTCTTTATTCCTGATAGCTTTCCTTTCTTTGAAGCGTACACTGTCTGAAATTAATATAACTATTTTTATTTTCTCTTGATTAGTATTAGCATAGCATATTTTCCTTAATATATTTACTTTTAATCTGTGTTTCTATATTTAAATTTGTTTTTTTGTAAGGAAACATATAGTTGGGTCTTGTTATATTTACCCTGTTAAACTCTTCAAATTGTTAAATTTATACCATTGATTTTCAAATTGAGTATTGATATACATGGACTAATATCTATCTTACTCATTACTGTTTTCCAGTTTTTGCCTTTGTTTTTAGTTTCTATTCAGACTTCCACTTTTTTTAATTACCTTTGTGGTTTTACTTTTATTTTCTTTAAATATTTTTTTATTTGAGAGAAAGAGGAGAGTAAGTACAAGCAAGAGGACAGGCAGAGAGAGAAGCAGGTTTCCCACTGAGCAGGGAACCCAATGTGGGGCTCAATCTCAGAACCCTGGGATGACCTGAGCTGAAGCAGACGCTTAACTGACTGAACCACTCAGATGCCCTGACTTCTGTTGTTTTAAAAGAGAATTCCATATGATTCCATTTAACCTTCTTAGCATAGAAGTTATATTCCTTTAAAAAATAATGATTGCTCTAGAATTTGCAATATATATTTACAGCTGATACAGATCTACTTTCAGATAATTATACTACTTCCAAGGTAGTTTGAATATCTTAACAAAAATATTCTAATTCTCTCCTTTTGTTCCTTCTATCATTGTTCATTTCACTTATATATAAGCATATATAATAAGCATGTTATGTACATAAGCATACATAATAAAATACATTATTGATACTACTTTGAACAAATTGTTTTCTGTTAATTAGTAATAATAAAAATTGTTTTATCCTCATTAACTCTTCAATATTTTTCTTTTGTTTATGCAGATCTGAGTTTTTCACCTATATCATCATCTTCCTCTCTAAAGGTATTTAAAAAAATTTCTTAAAGATTTTGAGAGAGAGCCAGGGAGATAGAGCATAAGCAAGGGAGGAGGAAGAGGGAGAGGGAGAGGGAGATGAACAAGCAGACTGCCCAATGAACATGAATCCTGATGCAAGGTTTTATCCTAGGACCCTAAGATCATGACTTGTGCCAAAGTCAGATGCTTACCTAGCCAAGCCTCCTAGGTAGCCTTTAAGATTTTCTTTTAACAGTTCTTTCAAAGTAGGTCAACTAGCAACAAATTTTCTGGATGTTGATTTGAGAAAAAAAATATTATTTTTTAACTCACTTAGGATAATCTTGCAGGGTACAGAATTCTACTTTGGTAGTTTTTCTCTCACCAATTAAAATACTACTACTCTCTTCTTGCTTGCATGATTTCTGGGAATAACTAGGGACAATTACTCTCTTTGCTCTTCTATGTGTAATGTGTTTTCTCCTCTGACTCCTTTTTGGATTTTTTCTTTATCTTAAATTTTCTCAAGTTTGAAAATGATATCCCTAAGGGTAATATTTTAGGATATGTATTCTGCTTGTTGTTCTCTGAACTTCCTGGATCTATGTCTTGATGCCTGGCATTAATTTGAGGGAATTTCTGTGACTATTTGAAATATTGTATTTGTTCTTTCATCTCTTTTTTTCTAGCATTCCCATTATACATATGTTATACCTTTGTAGTTGTCTTGCTGTCTTTGTTCTTCTCTAAGTCTTCTGTTTGCCTTCTGTTTTCAAAGATTCTATTGATATATCTTCTCACTCAGAAATTCTTCATCAGCTGAATCTTGTCTACTACTATTCCCACGAAAGACATTGTTTGCTTCTATTACAATCCTTTATACTTACACCATTTTTTTAGTTCTTTCTTAGCATCTCTGTGTCTATGCTTACATTACCCATTTGTTCTTATATGTTGTTTATTTTACTCATTAGAGCTGTTAACATATGAATTATAGCTGTTTTAACTTCCCACTCTGATGATTTTGACATCTCTACCAAGTCAGGTTCTGACACTTCCTCTGTTCCTTCATGTTATTTATTTTTCTTCTATTCCTACAGCTTTTACTTTTTCTTGGTAGCTGTGCATGATATACTGGGATATAAAGGAACTTATAAACAGACCTTTAGTAATTTGGTGAAGTGTAGGGATATGAAGTCTTTTTTTTAATGAGTCCTATGCCTCTTGACTGTGAACTTGACAAGAGTTTTCCAGGAATTTTCTCCCATCTTACTTGGGGCAGGATGGATAGAACTGACTGGGTATTTACCTTCCCCCAGGACAGTTAAATTTTAACAGTAGTCCAGCATATTACACTCTGGTTAAGTAGTTTACTCTTGGGGCAGGCCTTAAGAATAAAACACGCTGGAGTATTTAGAAATAGTTCTTTTTCTCATTTCCATGCCAGATGCAGAAAGGAATTTTTCTGTGACATGTGCTATGAAAACCTGGTCAAGTTTCTGTAGTGAATTTGACAATATTTTCCACCCATCCTTGACTAGGTCTACTGGTGTTTTTAATTGTAAGATTCATTTGCATTAAGCCTACACCAATTTTTTAATTACATTTTAGTGTTTTGTTTTGTTTTGTTTTCTACAGTACTAGTTGATTCCATGGTTTCTGCTTATGAGTTCTACTGTGGTAAGTTGAGACTTCCTGTACATCCAGTCTGTAAGTATCCAGTTTTCCCTGTGTCCTCTTGTCTCGTGAATCCAAGAAGAGTTTATATTCCAGCCTGCTCAGTTTTTACTTGTTTTTCTGGAAAGAGTGATAACCTCTAATTCTTCACATGTGGAAATAATAAGGAATTCTGCTCATTATTTTTTTCAAACTGGGTTGTGTGCTTGTTTTATTTAGTTTTGGATTTTCTTTATATACAATGAATAGATTTCTCTTACTAGACATGCTATTTATAAGTGCCTCATACTTTCTTAAAACATAGGGATTGTCTTTTTGTTAAGAATGAATTTCAAAGATCAAAACTTCTTAATATTGATAAAATTTAATAGTTTTATTTATTTGTGTTATGGAGCATAATTTGGGTGCCACATGGAAGATCATTTGTCTTAAGGTCAGGTTAAAAATACTTTCTCTTTTCATCTTCTTTATAGTTTTTGATTTACACTTTAAAATTCATTTCAAGTAATTTTAAATAAGGCAATAAATATGGTTTAAAATGATTTTGTGCATATTTGTATCTAATAGTTTCAGCAGTACATTTTAAAAGACTGTCTTTTCCCAGTGAATTTTCTTTTCTTATGATTTTATTTATTTATTCATGAGAGACACAGAGAGAGAGAGAGAGGCACAGACATAGGCAGAGGGAGTAGAAGGCTCCTTGTGGGAAGCTTGATGCAGGACTCGATCCCAGGACCCCAGAATCATGACTTGAGCCCAAGTCAAATGCTCAACCACTGAGCCATGCAGGTGCCCCTCCACTGAGTTTTCTTTGCAACTTTTAAACACAACTATTTGCCATATATGTGTGGGTCTGTTTCTGGGCTCTCTATTTTGCATTAGTCAGCCAAAATCACATTGTCCTGATTATTATAGTTTAAAACACTTACTGAAGTAGGTAGTATAAATTATCCAACTTGTTTCTTCTTTTCAAAGTTGTTTTGGCTATTATAGACCTTTAAGTTATTTTGCCTATTCCAGATGCTGTGCATTTTCATTCAAATTTTAGAATCAGTTTCTCAATTTCCTCAAAGACAACTGCTGAGATATTGATTAGGATGATATTGTATCCATAGGCTAGGCAAGAAAAAAGGTTTAATTTTTAAAATTTTAAGAGTTCAGATCATGACCACAATATGCCTCTGCATTATTTGGGTCTTTTATATTTCTATAAACAGTGTTTTCTATTTTTTTGGTATGTGGGTCTTGCACATCTTTTATTTGGCTTATCCTTAAGAGGTTTTTACTATTATGTTCTTAAAAATTATATTTAATTTTAATATAATTGTCCTTTGCTAGAAAGAAAATCGCCTCCTCTATATTGATCTTGTATCCTGTAATGTTACTAACCTCACTTACTAGTTCTATGTTCTACTTGATTTTGTGACAAACATGTCATCTGGAAATGGTTGTACTTCATCTTTTAATTTTATCACTTACCTAGGTTTGAATAAGAAAGTACTCTAAAATGTGATTACTTAAAACAGTGATTTATTATTGCTTATAGTTTGCATACTGGTGGAGTGGTTTTTCTATTGGTTTTGCTTGGACCTACCCATGTGACTGAATCAAAATTGACTTTGGATTACAAAGTTTCTATGGACAAGAGTAGACTAAGAAAATGTCTTAGCTGGAAATAAGATTTATTTATTAGTGAAGAGAAAATAAGTTTAAGACCTCTTGATAGGAGAACCACAGAGAATATTTCTATGTTTATTAGAATATTCATATATTATTTTTCTATATATTTTATTATATTATTTTAAACTAATAACACTATTTTTTGAGGATTCTTGCATAATAAATGAGCGTGTTCTGTAGCTCTAAAAATATATGTTGATAAACTAATGAAATATCAGTGGATATTAATGATCCAAGATTAATAAATCTAGGGATACATAGAGATAGCCCAACCTTTTTGTTGACATTGGTTATTCTTTTTTTTCCTACCTAATCAGTCTTGCAGGGTGGTTATTACTTTTATGAATCTTTATTAAGAATTTTTTGGCTTTCTCAATTTTCAGTGCTGTGTTCTATTCCAATGACTTGTGGTCTTTACCTATGCATTTATTCCCTTCACACATTTTTGTTCATTTTGTTCTTTTACTATACTCTTTTAAGAAGGATAAATTTATCTTTTAACAAAAACATTAAAATCACAATTTTTATTTTTAGCACTTAGCAAAATTTCAGATTTTTATGCATTGTCTCTTTAATATAATTTTCTCTAAAGTAGTTCCCAGTGGATTATTAAGAATTGTGTTGTTTAATCTTTAAAATTTGAGTGTGTCTAGATATATTTTGTTATTTCTAATTTGATGTTTTTTAATGTCCAAAAGTATATTCTTTATAACTTCAATCCCTTGGGCTTGATTGAGACTTGTTTTATGGTTCAGAATATGGTCTATCTTTATAAGTATTTCATATACACATGGAAATAATGAATTTCCTGCCATAGTTGAAAATAATGTGCAATAAATTATATGATAGTTAGGCAGTTTCTTACAAAACTAAACATATACTCACCACATGATCTATAATTGTATGCCTGGGTATTGACCTGAAGGATTTGAAAACATGTCCATATAAAAAAAATTGCACAGTAGGGGCACCTGGATGGCACAGTCAGTTAATTGATTCATGGTTTCAACTCAGGTGGTGGTCTTGAAGTCATGGGATGAGCCTTTTTTGGGACTCCACACTCAGCATGGGGTCTGCTTAAGACTCCCTCTCCTACTACTCTTCCCTGCCTCTCTGTCTCTCTCAAATTAATAAATATTTTTTTTAAATGCACACTAATGTTTATAGTATCTTTATTCATAATTGCCCAAATCTAGAAGCAAGCAGGATGTCATTCAGTAGGTGCACAAATAAATAAACTGATACATCCAGGAAACAGATTATTATTACTTGGCAAAAAGAACTGACCTATCAGGCCATAAAGACACATAGAAATTTAAATGCATATTGCTAAGTAAAAGAAGCCAATCTGTAAAGGTTATATACTGTATGATTTCAACTATATGGCATTCAGGGCAAAATAAAGTATGGAGAATAAAAAGTTCAGTAGTTGATGGGTTGGGGAGAAGATCAGAGAGAAATGAATAAGCAGAGCTCAGAGGATTTTTTTAGGGAAGTAAAAGTACTCTGTATGATGCAATGATGACTATATATCATTATACTTTGCCCAAAACCATAGAATGTAACACTCAAAGATGAACCCTAAAGTACTGGACTAGGTGATTATAATGTGTCATTGTAGATTCACTCTTAGTAAAAATGGACCATTCTAGTGAATGATGTTGATAATGAGGGAAGCTATGCCATGTGTAGGGCAGGGAATGAGTAGGAAATCTCTATTTCTCCCAATTTTGTTATGAAACTAAACCTTCTCTAAGAAAATAAAGTCTTAAAAATAATACATTGAGTCATGATGGTTGGAAGAGTTTCATCCATTTTATACCCTCACATTCTTGAGAGAGAAGTATTAAAATCATAGGGTATGATAGATTTGTCTATTTTTTCCTATTAGTTTGTTGATAAGTGATTAGATTATAGGTATATTTTAAATAGCCAATAGGAATTAGAGTTGCCATTTACTAAGTTGAGATAGAATGCTGTATGATATCTCCTGATATCAATGAATCCAAGAGAAAAAGTGGTTTAGACTACGTTTATGGGTAATACATGTGGAGAATAAAAAAAGTTATTGAAGTTGAAAAGTTAGAGGGATTGGAGTTTGGGAAGAATTAATGAAATTAATTTATTAATTAATTTATTTATTAATGAACTCAAAATTTTCCTTTGAAATATTTATTCATTAGCTTTTTAGTATTTTATTTTATTCATTAACTATCTTTGTAAAAATTTTTTAAAGATAAATAGATAAAAATCTATTTTACAACTATCTTTGTAAATATCTCTTTTGCATTTATTCAGCTAAAACATATTATTCAATTTGTTTACATATTACTTTGATTTACTTTTGTACTGTTTTCTATTTGAAGTCCACTTTAAATGTTAAAGCCAAGTATTTTGTCATGATTTTTTTATTTCTGTCTGATACCTAGAGCTCTCTAGCCTGATACCTAGAGCTCTCTAATCTATACAAACTATAAAGTTATTAATCAAGAAACACCTTTATTGAATATCAAAGATCATCTAATCTGACTGTCATCTATAGTGAGCATCCCTACTACAAAATACAAAGGGTTGATTAGCCTTTACTAATAAACTTCCAGAAACGAGAGTGCATTCTCCCTTGTGGCAGGTAATTCCCATATTGATCTACCAAAAAAAAAAAAAAAAAAAAATTCAACATTGACTGAAAATCTTTTAATTACTTTGTAAAAGTAATCAAAATGTAAGTATCCATAATTTTTAGAAAATACTACATGTATTAAAATCTGCTATACGAAATAGTGAACGACAGGCCTGATAATTTGCTATGTCTTTGAGTATCTACCCATACAAGTAAATGTATATACATACAAACTAACAAATTTAGGTATTAGAAAGAATTCTGTTTCCAGGGCAATTGGACAGGATTTATCCAGCAGCATGGGAGAATATTGTCAAGATTCAACTTTAATTCAATCAGGAACTTGATAAGCAAAATCAGTGAATGAATGCATGAATGGATTGAGTGAGTGAATGAATTCTTTATTGGCTCAAATAGCTTATAAGTTTATTGGTCATGCAAACTACAAGGATTACAAATAAGTTTGGGTGGTTGTCCAGAAAACATGTGCTTTAAATATTGTTTATTTGCTTTATATTCTCTTATCAGAAGGGAGAGTGGACAAGGAAATATAATAAACCTCCACTAAAGTGAACAAGAATTTGTAATAAGGAGTGCATAGAAAATTAATTTCAGTAACAGGAAGCAACAAGATCAAGCCTGTTTTGTGATAGAGCTTGTTCCAAGTTGGTTCCCTAGGGCCTTGATAAAGTGATGGAGGCAGCAGCAATGGCCATGGCCCTGTTCTCAAATTACTTTATTAAGACAGTGACCAGAGTTTCAGACAGAAATAAACAAATTCAAGCCATATAGTTCAGCTTATCATTTCCAGTATATGATAGCATTTCATTACTGTTATGAAGCAGTATACACACACACTGAATCTGTAAAAAAAAAATCTATTCAATATATTTTATCATATAATACATTATGATATATAATTTACTGCACTATTTGTATTAGACCAGATGCTCCAAATAGTATAGTTCCTGGCAAGTTAACTGCCATTGACTGTATAGTGGTGTTAAAACAATTTTAGTAAACCTCTTTTGTCAAGAAAATTTGTTACTTTTTTTAACTTTTAAAAAATAGTGATCCATTAAACTAACAATATGATCCACTGGTTCAAGATTAAATATTTAGTATTAGTTTATTTTTACTGTTCGACAACTGTTTTTTTTTTTTTTCCTCAATGTAGGTTGTTTTACTTGATAATAATCTTATTTAAATAAGCAGTCTTTCTTGTGTTCATATGGAATGGTAGTCTCTAAGCATTTCTTATGGTTCCTTGGTGGGATGGTCACTTAATGATCAAATTAGAGCTCATTCAACCAGAGCTGTGGTAACAATAGTTACTAGGCTGCAGTCCTCCTTTTCAGACTTAAAGAACATGCAGGTGGAGTTCATTATTGTGAATCACCCAGCATGGTCCCCTGGCAGCAGATTAAGAAAACAGTCTAAATTAGAGATGGCTGCACTGCTAAACTTATTCCTCGTTCAAAATGTAAGGCTACCCCTACATTTAGCCACACACATCTTATCTGTAGTAACCTTCTATCCAGGGAGGTCTCTATAAGTATTTGCTGCTGCATTTGTACAATACCTAAAATATTTATGAATCTGAAAGTTGAAAAATTACAGATTTGTAACTAATACATTCTGCAGCTGCACGTTCTTGGTTTGCAAATTTATAACTGGGAATTTAGTACTAACAAATTCTAGCTTTTGAACAATTGGATGTATTTTTCCAACTGTGTTGCCCAGCCTCTTTTTACTCTCACTCCCCAGGCAGGATGGCAGCAATGGTGGTACAGCCTTTGGGGAGGTAAGGAGGAGGGATGGATGGAACTCTTTGCCATCAGTCACCAACAGCCCCTCTGGCTGATTAAGTAGCAGGTGTTAATAGGAACCCAGGGGAGTGCTCTCCAGTTCCCTTTAGCTGGAATGATAGTGACATGATTCAAGGCCTGAAGGGTTTAGGGCCCTTTTAGGGAGTAGAGGAGAAAAGTGGACTTGTAAAGTGGAAAATAATAGAAGGGTATGTTGTTTTGAAATACTTTTCTTAATGCTTGAATAATACACAGTTTTTGAAGATTTGAACATGGAAATTTCTTATACTTATGTGTCTAACATTAAGAAAAGGAATGAAAGAACATACTAACCTTTAAACACACTGCTCACTCTATAATTTTGATTTCATTGGAGTTGTATAATGCACAGTAAGATTTAATTGTTTTAGATATTAGGTAGATAGACAAGGAAATAGATCTTATGAAAATATGGTGGAAGGATACCACAGCTTCTGGAAAATTACAAAGCATAAGCTTATACACACAAAGCGCACAAAATCAATAGATGTGGTTCATAATCCAAATCAGTGATGACTGTTAAAATCTGGAGTTTATTATGGTTAATCTGTATATTCATTTGAATCTTGCATCTGTCTCAGAGGACGTTTTTTTAAGAACATGACTTTTAAGTTTGATATACACAATATTAAAATATTTTAAGGACTTTATCAATATTAGCACCACCAAAATACTGTCATACTTACTTCTGCTTAACAAATATCACTCCCAAGTAGCTATTAATACTGTTAGCTGTATTGATCAATTTTTGTACTTTATAGGAAATTTTATTCTTTACATAATATGTTACATACTCCTTTGTGCCTAGTTTAGTTAATATATTTGTGAGACCCATAAATATTGCTGTGTGTAGTTATAGTTCATTATTACTTTTATATAGTATGTAATTGGGTGAATAAGCATATATCACACAATTGGTGGTTATTGAATCCTTCCCAAGTGGATTTTTAGTGTAATATTGATGTGAACATTCCAAAGCATGTCTTCTGGTAAGGATAGGCACACATTTCTACTTGTTATAAACCTAAAAGTAGAATTGCTGGATTGTAGCATACTTTAGCATTGAAGTCAAACACATAAAAGAAGGATAAATGGATATTCTAGAATTTGAAAGTATGTTATCTTATAATTTAAAAAAATAATTGAATTGAAAAATAAAGGTGGCAAATGAAAGTGTCAGTGAAATTGAAGATAGATTAATAGAAATCATTCTACTCAAAGCAGAGAGAGATGAAAAACTGAAAAAAGGTTAACAGAGCCCAATGTCTGGTGAGACAATATCAAGTGATCTAACAAACATATAATTACAATGTCAGAAGGACAGTATAGATAACAAAAAGTATTTTACAAAATAATAGAATGTTCCCAAATTAGGGGAAAACACCTAAAGATTCAAGAATTTTATCCAAATACAGACAAGATAAATACAATGAAATCACACCGACTCATCCCATAAACTCCTAAAACCCACAACTACAAAATCCTTGAAAGTAGAAAAATGATAAATCACATACATTTGAGGAAAGCTATGAATGATGGTTGATTTCTTCTAAAAAATACTGATGTCAAAAAAAATAAAAAATAAAAAAAAATAAAAATAAAAAATACTGAGGTCAGTAGACAATGAAATGACATCTTCAGAGCGCTGAGAGAGAAATGTCAGATTTTTATAGCCAGTGAAAACAATACACAAAAATGAAGGTGAATCTAGTAGTTTTCTACTGCTATTGTAACAAATTACCACAAACTCAGTGTTAAGCCACACAAATTCAGTCATTTTGGAGGCCAAAATCTGAATAGATGTCACTAGGCTAAACAAGTTGTGTGTATTTCTTTTGGAGCCTTCAGAAGAAATTCATTTCCTTGCTTTTTCCAGCTTGTATTGACTGCACACATTTATTGGCTCTTGGTTTTCTTCAAAGCCAGCACCCACACTGCTATAACCTCTCCTAGTGACATCATATCTCTTCTGGTTCTAATGCCCATTTCACTTCTAAGGAGTTCTCTGATTACAGAATGTGTAATAAGACCCCTTTGGGAGCCATAATTCTGCCTTTTCCACATCTAACATTGAATCAAAAACTTTTTTAGATATATACGTAAATCAGAGAATTCCTGGCCAGGATAGTAGGAATCTCTGGCCTGTTTACCAGAATCTTGGCCTCTAAGAAAACAAAACCAAAACGAAAGCAAAACAAAACAAAGCTAAAGAATTCTTCAGGCTGAAAGGAAATACCACTACAAAGAAACTCCTATTTAGAAGAAGGAACCAAGAACATTAGAAATGGCAAATATTTACTATGTCGGCAAACATCTTAATTGATTTTGTGATTATCATCTTTTATACCATGTTTAAAAAATCTTTGGCTTTTCCAAGGTCATGTATTTTCTATATGAACTATAAATACTTAGATTTAGCTATCTATATAGAATCCATTTTTAGGTATAGTATGATGTCATGATTAAAATACACTTTTTTCATGTAAATATCTACTTGACTCAGCAGTTATTAAAAAGACCATCTTTAAAAGAATTATCTTTCTTTACAGATTCCTATTTTCCATTTATGCTCTTTATATTTTTCTTCTATTTTGTCCATCTTTTCTTATATTTTAGTTAACACATGGGCAGATATTTCAAAGTCCCTTGCTGCATCTTTAATATCTCAATCATCTAATGGGTCTGTTTCTATTCTCTTTTTTCACTTGAATAAAAGTCAGTTTTTCTTTACTTTTCACGGTTACGGGAATTATTAGTTATATGCTAGAACTTGCCTATAAATTAACCATGGGCTTCAGATGATCTTATCTGTAACTAGAAAAATTTTTTCTTATATTCTCTATTAGGAAGTTGGGGTGTGAGATAGATATCAATCCGCAATCCACGTAGTGATTAATGTAGTTGGGGATATTTTCCAGTGAGTAAGATTTGGTGTTTTTATGGTCAGTTGGAATCCTAGAATGCATCCTTTGGAACTTTTCCTCAGGCCTGAAAGAGTACTGGAAATTGAGCTCTGTTCTCAACACACTTCTTCAGCCTAAAACACCAACAGACTTCAAAACTGGTAAATACCTTGAGAGTTAGACAACCATGTGCTTGAAACTTATCTCTACTCCCACCAAAATATTTGTTTCCTAAGCATTTATGACTGTGGGAGATGAACTCCTATTAGAAGTTTTGTCCTAATTCTCCAGTATATTGTGCTGTCCCCCAAATTCCTGGCTGCACCTCCAGTTTCATGCAGCTAGGGTTTGGTTGTTTTTTTTTGTTTTGTTTTGTTTTTTGTTTCCCCCAGTAGAGACACATTGCTTGTATGATTCACAAACTTCAATTTAAGCCTACCATTACCAAATGCCTTGAGGAAAAAAAAAATGGTTCTGGAAGTAAGATCTAAAAGGTTCTTTACTCTCCAGAACTTTATCTAGTCTTTGTTGCAAATGCATCCCTGGGATGTCTTTATTATTTTATAATTTAATTGAATCTTAGTTTTGAAGTAGAAGCATTATCTTATCATAGCCTACTATACATATACAAGGACAGAAGTTAAAGTAATATTATTTGTTAGATCCAAATATATACTGTGTCTTTATCCATATTAGGAAAAGAGCAGTACTTCCTGTGTAACTTTAAATCATGGGTGTGCTGGTTATTGTGTGACAACAAGATATCCAATGAGAAAGGGAGTGAGATGAAAGTCATATTTATAGGTTTGTTTATTTCCATGATATAAATCTTCCCACCATGATCAATTTCAGGCTACCCATATGATGTTACCAAGTGCAGATTTAGGAATAGGTATAGTCTTGCTTAAATCATTACTTAAAGTTGCAATATGTTAAAATGATTTTCTGTAACCACGAAGGGTTGAAATCATAATTTTCTCTTTTATTATTTTGGAATTTAATTATGTTGAACTTTTAATCGGAAAAAAATTATAATTCAAAGAAACTCAGTCTTTGGACTTTGTGAACAAAATTAAATATTGAAAAACAGTAAATATGTTTTTAGTCATTAGTATCTAATGTTTCATAGGTATTATTTCTCAACATTATGATAATTATCTTAATGTATTGTCTGTTACCAAGATGATTATAGCAAGAAACATTAAATGAAATCTATATGCATAAAAATATTTGTGATGTCTCAGGCATTTTTCCCTTGAACTATTTATAAATAGCAATAGTTATAGAAATGTGTCAAAGATATTTTTAATTGAAGAGTATTAAAATTAATTATGACAGAATGCTGAAAAAGTAAATCAAAAGATTCTTTTAAAAAAAAAAAGAGTGTATTACATTCAAAAGACCGCAGATTTTACTATGTTACAAAATGTTGAGAAGTCCTTTTCTTGGGGATCTATAATTAGAAAATAAGACTAAATGGTTAAGAGAAACAGGCAAGTTGCCCACATTTTTAAGAGAGAAGAAAATACTTGGTTTTGGGGCTACTAAAAGTGACGGCCTGTATGCCTAGCATAGGACGTCTGAAACTACCACTCAACCTACTGGCTGCTACTCAGTTCTGAATTTAGTCCTGCTGAACCTACTACCACTGAAGAATATTGCATATGATTAAGGGACCATATAATCTGTTGTCCATACTGGGATTCTCAAGGGTAAGGGTTTATTAATAGCAATAATTACACTGGACGATAGACAAGCACCAGAGCTGTCTCTGGTAAAACAGGATATATGAACATACTTCTTAGGCTTCTCATGTTGCCATGGCATCACCCAAGGCCTCAGATTGGAGAAACCTCAGTTACAGGCCCCATCCAAACTGACAACAAACCAACACAGTGTATATCTACATTTTCAGTTTAAAAAATGTAGATATTTCTACATCTTAGAGGTGAGAATTTGCCTCATTTGGTGTGGAAATTCCCTCTAAAAAAGAGGTTCCATGTGCTGGGTGTTCAAATTGAATGACAGATATAAATTGCATAAGTTTTAAAGTAACTTCTTGTTTATCAAACCTGGTCAATTGAATTAAAAGTAAATGCACATTAAAAAACATTCCCATCCAAATGACCATACAAGTTCTTCAATATTTACTCTGTACTCTAGCTACAGAAATTCTGGAATTTTACTTAGTTGTCAGTTTAGAGTGATACAATAGCATAAAAAAATGTGCTTCTAAGATGATTTAATTAGTTGATTTTCTAATAGCATATTTCATCCAAGATTAATATTATTCGAGTAATGATTTTCTTTTGTTAAGCATACAATTTGTCTTTTCAGCCTGGACACTGAAAGACAAGGTTAATTAATGGAGGTGTTAAACCTGATTTTATTCCTTAAAACTTCCTAATTTTCTCCCAGGTAATTTTAACATTTTATCTGAGAAAATGTATCATAACTTAGTCTATTTGGACAGTTCAGGAATAGTTACATAATTGTTCACTGCTCATAAATACTCTTTTTACCCTCCTTGCTACCTCCATTACTACATACACTTAGCTTTCATTTGCTCTTCACATCTCAAGTTTTACAGCTTTAGACTCCTATGGTAAATGTGTTCATAGCGCCATGTGACATTGTATAGTGCTATTCATGGTTCTAATTTTATGGTTATTTTTGTATTTATTTAATTATTTGTAGCCACCTACCAGATAGTTATTTCCAAGAGATCAGTGATTTTTTATTTTGTTTGTTTATTTGAGAGAGAGAGAGAGAGAGAACAACAAGGAGGAGGGCAGAGAGAGAGAGAGAGAGGGAGAAGCAGACTCCCCACTATCAGGGAGCCTGATGCCCAGCTTGATCTTGGGACCCCAGGATCACAGCCTGAGCAGAAGGCAGATGTCCAATGGATTGAGCCACCCAGGCACCCCCCAAATGATCAATGATTGTATCTTTGGCTTTTTTCCCTGTGATAAACAGAACACCTAATCTACAGTAGGTGCCTAATACAATTTGTTAAATGGATGGATAAATTAAAAGTAAACACAAAGAGGAGCACTTGGGCTCAGTCAGTTAATTGTCTGACTGGTAATTTCAGTTCAGGTCATGATCTCATGGGTTGTGGGATCCAGCCCCACTTTGGGCTGTGTGCTTAGTGGAGAATTTGCTTTAGATTCTCTCCTTCTGCCCCTCCCGCACTCTTACGCACATGTGATCGTTTTCTCACTCCCTCTCTCAAATCTTGGGGAAAAAAAGTAAAAATACAAAGATAGTTCTATTTGATTAAAACTAAAATGTGATCAGATCTATTTCAAATCAGTTAAATGATTAAATATACTTACCATTTAGGATAATTACCCATCAACTTTTATTTTCATATTAACTCTGAGGTTTTTTTTAATACAATTCTTGTTAGGTAGATTAAGCTACCAATATAATTATCACTGGACAGAAGAGAAAATTTGGAGTTTAAGAACGAGGATGATTTCTCATGAACTGTTTATCAAAATAGTGACTAGAGGACATTTACTAAATGGTAATAAACTTCTACTAAGTTCAGTGACCAAAGAACTGATTTAAAATACAGATCTCTTTTTGTCTCAAAATGGAAATTTATTACAATATTTAGACTTTTAGGTTTGCATGTGACTAAATGAATACTTACTAATAACTAAATAAAAAAGGAATGCTAATATTTGCTATGCTAAACTAAACTTAATTTGGTAAATTTTTCCATAACTCTAAGTATTTTAGTACAAAGTCTCACTACCACACAGTAATTGTTTGGCACCACAATAAAGCTCCTACTGTACATGTGTATTTATAGATAATTGGAGTTTTTATAACTCACACAGAGGACTTTTATCAGTACATCACCAGAATTATTTTAAGTGTGTTCTGGTATTCCATAACAGTTATTCTTGCAAACGATTACAAATTATTGTAGATTTATGTTCCTCATTATCCATTCAGTTTGTTGGATTGTGGATTGAGTAAATACCCCCTTTGGGAACGACTAACATGTAATTTTCTTATGTTAGATTACCATAACTGAAGTTATCTTTCAGACTTCACTTATTAATTGCATTAAGAATATTATTTTTAGGGCAGCCCCGGTGGCGCAGCGGTTTAGTGCCACCTGCAGCCCGGGGTGTGATTCTGGAGACCCGGGATCGAGTCCCACATTGGGCTCCCTGCATGGAGCCTGCTTCTCTCGCTGCCTGTGTCTCTGCCTCTCTTTCGCTCTCTCTGAATAAATAAATAAATAAATCTTTAAAAAAAAAAAGAATATTATTTTTAAATGTTCATCCTAAGTCATTCAGTAAGTGTAGAGCTTGGATTTGTAACCTACTTATAACATAAATATTCCAAAAAGATTTTACTTTATGTTGTCCAAGGACAGTACTTTAAGAACTAGTGATAAAAAGTATGGCACATATGCTGTTCAAATGAGAGAAATTATAAGCCTATTCCTGAAATAATGGTATTTATTTATTCCTTCCCTCAAGTTGCTTATCTTTATCATCTCACCTCAGTGAGATTTTTCTACCGTTCCAACTCCTATAAAAAAACCTTTTAGACCATTATCCTAAACAAATGAATCCAAGCCACAGAATTTTATCATACTTTTGTACTAAAGTCAGCTGGTAGTCTTTCAAGCTATTTATCAGTAATAATAAAGTTATGAAGTTTGAAAATGACTTATACATCATAATATACCTACATATAAATATTAGAGTAGGTTCAAAATTGTATCATTAAACAATCGTCCTTATTCTCTTTTACTGACATCTACAAACTTCTGCATTAGTACAAGGGAATTAACCAGTACTGATCAAGGTAATTATGAAAGAAAAAGCACATTAAAGTTAGTAAGACTTGAAGACTGCTCTTTTTCTAAATATACACAACTATACATAATTATACTTTATGACAATGAATAGTCAACATATTAATATTTTCTGGAAATAGAACAGTTTACCAACTACACCTCTTAAAATTAGACTTTTAAGGGCATTGTCAGCATAACTTGAACAACTTCTTATATATATGAAGAGTAAGTTTGGCCATAGCTTTAGTTAAATAAAATAGATGCAAATTGAGAAAAATAACAATCTCGAATATGCTAGAAAGACAAATCTTCAGAAACTCATCAATAATTATATTAAAATATATTTTCATTAATATTTACAGAAGTAGTGGTCTGAGAAGCTTTGGAGGAATTGGAAATAACTTATTAGAATTAAAAGTCATAAAAAATCTAAATTTGAAGTTGTCCTTGGAATTCTCTACAAAAGAGTAAACCTGGGTTGAATTCAGTCTTTACCAATTAATTTTTTATATTACAATCCATCCCACAGTTTCTCCAGGTTTAAAGCAGGAAATATCAAATGGAAATCTTAAGCTTTTCTGGGGAAATGAGAATAATTCATAACTTAATCTGTAACTCAAAATAACAGACTTTAGAGTAAGTTCCCCCAAAGTTACTTCTCATTAGTTGTATAAAATCTATAAGTTTTCTGTAATTTTCTCTGATGGCTTTGAAGAATTAACTCATAAGCTCAGGCATAGTTCTTCTCATATTGATGGAATTCCAGTTAATCAAGTCTTACCATATGAATCATAGTTTCCCAAGTTGCATTCTGCATAAATGTGCTTCTCGGAGTCATGGATGAAGCAGATATGAATGGAATGAAGTTAAGTTTCTTCCAGACCCTCTAATAGCTTATGTGCATTGAGAGTTCAAAGTATGGGAGGAATAGGTTGTGTTGGAAGCATGGAGAGAAAGAGAAAGAGACAGGAAGGGATATTGGCAGCGTAAGCTAATTTGAACTTGTTGTTTGGAAATTGCAAAGTTTATTGTGTCATTTCTTCTGAAATAGCAGTCACATTAAACTTTGCTAACTTACTTTCTTCCAGATCTGTGAATCATCAAGCTCACTTCATATCTATTTCTCTTTAAATTTAAGAACTTGAACCTTAATGAGGCTCCATATTCCTCAGAGATCCAAAATCTTTAAAATATTATTTATTGATATTTCCTGCCTTAGAAAGTTTTCTATAGCCTTTTTTCCTTTTTTTTTTTTTTTTTTTTACAATTTTCCAAAAGTGCAGGTGGCTAAATCATTTCTTTTAGAAGTATGCAGATTGCTGCTCCTCAAAGCCTGTTCACTCAATGAGGCTAAATACATATCCATGCAAGATGAGGATAGTATTGAGTCATAAAAATCTTGAAGGACCAAGAGACTAAAATAAACATGTTTTCAACTCTTCTGACATCTGGTACTCAATGTGAAATAGCAATATTGAAAAATTACTAAAAGATGCTTGTTTCAAAAGTTTGATTCAAATAATTACATATTAGTATCTACCAGTATCATTGACGTAGTGATAAAGAGGAGATCATCACTAGTGTGTTCAAATTGACAAAGCTATTCTTAAAATACTACTTTATTATAGTACAATTTAGCCATGATGATTCATTTAAAAATAGTTTTTGTTGAAAAGAAGCGGACATTTCCCCCCAATTCCTTAATTGGAGGATATAGAGAATACTTTCTGTGGCTATAAGCTAAATCATTTCATATTGCTCAGCTCAATGTGGCTCTTGTGATAATTGTTCAGAATTGTATTATAGTTAAAATTACACTGTAATAGAAAAATGTCCTTCTTTCCCTTTAAAGCAAAGCTTAGTCCTGGCAGAAACAAAAAATTCTAAGTTGGGAAATCTTTGTTTCATTAGCCAGAATGCTAAAAAATGCCTAACTAAGAGTAAATCTGCTAAGAAATTATTTTCTGTATAATCAGGCTAATTGATTTTTTGGTTATTTGCTTTGTTAATTATTCACTCAACATTAATTGTGTGAATATTTATTTCTCACTATATATCAGAAACTAGATGGCAAAGAACAGCATAACATTTACTGAGTATATTTTAGTGGAAAGAAATGGAATTTTACTAAAAAATTGAATATTAGATATTGGAAAATTCTAGGCAAATTGATTATGTGGCCATTTTACATTGGGAGTCAGTAAGAAAGTATATCATGCAGAGTGAGAAGCTAGCACAAAGATCCTATGGCAAAAACTAGCTTGGAGGAATATGAAGTCCAATGTGGTGGAACAAATGGATGAAAGGAAAGAGGTAGACATTGAGAAATATTAAACAGGCACCAGAAAGATAATTTTAAGTCAAGTTAAGGATTTTTTTAAATGATTAAGAAAATGGTTTTTTAATTTAAAAAAAAAATAAAAAATCAGTGTTTTAAACAATGAGTGATAATCTTTAGAAATTTTTTTGTAGGGGTACAGCTATAAGCAAGGAACTGGAGATGAGTGCAGTAGGCACCAGATGATGGTGTAATTTAATAGCCTTGTGGTGTTGCATTAGAAAGAAGTGGACTGTTGAGAGAAATGTACTGGGAATAGAGTCCCTGAGAAGTGGCTATGGGATTGGACATCACATGGAAAAATAAAGCTAATAATTCAGAGTCAATAGACCAGTCTCACCTATTCACTTACTCAGTTGTTTTAACCCTATTTTGGAATATTTTGAAAAAAAAAAATCTAAATTTATGTTTACCTCATAAAGAACAGAGAAAAAAAAAGATTATTGAGAGGAGCCAGACCAGATTTGAAGTCAGAAGAAGGCAATGAAGCCAAAAACAAAAATGCAATAAAGCAGTATGATTCTCTAGATTTAAAAGCTTCTTGTACTTACTCCATGTTAATATTGGAAGATTTCAGTTATCAACTGGAACAATGAGAAAAGTACCATAATCTCTCTTTTATACCTAGATCAAAATTAAAAAGGACAATATGCATTATCTGCCAAAGTGCATTCTTTGCAATGCCAATCCCATGTAATGGTGTGAATACATTTATGAAATATTGTATATTTGTAAATGTATATGTATTATTTATAATATATATGCATATATATTTACATGTGTATTACATATATATATAAAATAAATATTAACATTTAAAATGTAAAAGTTTTTTTGAAAAAAGCTAACATAAAATAATGCCCATGGTAGACTATTTATAATTATCATTATGGTGTAGTTTTGGAATATAGGTGAGGTTTGGTGTGGTGAGATCCAGAGCCATGACCAAGAAAGAATTCTTGAGATGTCTTTGATGGAAAATGATGGTTTTATTAAAGAAGGGGACAGGACCCATGGGCAGGAAGAGCGGCTGCCTGGGGGTTGTGAGGAGTGGCTGATTAAATACTTGGGAGTTGAGGGAGGTAAGGAAAAGGAAGGGAGGTTTTCAAAATAATTTTGCATGATAAAGAGAACCTAAAAGATACTGGAGACCTTGCCATTGTCAAATTAGGGTTGTAAAGAATTAACATTAAGATAGTTGGGGGCGGCTCCGCGGAGGGGGCTGCGGCCCTGGAGCGCGAATCCACCAGCGCAGGCTCCGGAGCACAGGGCGCCGGGACACAGCCCAGGATCCCGCCTCCCCCGGGACAGGCAGAGGCCGGGAGGGCCCAGGACAGCAAGGACGCTCCTGCCCCAGCTGAGCACATCAGCGGCCCCGCCCCGGAGCCTCCAGGCCCTGCAGACGGAGTTCCTGCTGAATCCAGGTTTCCAGAGCTGCCCCGCCACTGGGGCTGTTCCTCCTGCGGCCTCACGGGGTAAACAACCCCCACCGAGCCCTGCACCAGGCAGAGGCACAGCAGCTCCCCCAACTGCTAACACCTGAAAATCAGCACAGCAGGCCCCTCCCCCAGAACACCAGCTAGACGGACAACTTCCAGGAGAAGCCAAGGGACTTAAAGAACACAGAATCAGAAGATACTCCCCGGTGGTTCTTTTTTTTGTTTGTTTGTTTTTGTTTTTGTTTTTGTTTTGTTTTGCTTTTTGATTTGTTTCCTTCCCCCACCCCCTTTTTTTCTCCTTTCTTTTTCTTTCTCTTTTTCTTCTTCTTTTTTTTTTTTTTTCGTTTTTTTTTTCCTTTTTCTTCCCTTTTTTTTCTCTTTCTCTTTTCTTTCCTTCTTTCTCTCTTTTTCTCTTTTTCCCAATACAACTTGCTTTTGGCCACTCTGCACTGAGCAAAATGACTAGAAGGAAAACCTCACCTCAAAAGAAAGAATCAGAAACAGTCCTCTCTCCCACAGAGTTACAAAATCTGGATTACAATTCAATGTCAGAAAGCCAATTCAGAAGCACTATTATACACCTACTGGTGGCTCTAGAAAAAAGTATAAAGGACTCAAGAGACTTCATGACTGCAGAATTTAGAGCTAATCAGGCAGAAATTAAAAATCAATTGAATGAGATGCAATCCAAACTAGAAGTCCTAACGACGAGGGTTAACGAGGTGGAAGAACGAGTGAGTGACCTAGAAGACAAGTTGATAGCAAAGAGGGAAACTGAGGAAAAAAGAGACAAACAATTAAAAGACCATGAAGATAGATTAAGGGAAATAAACGACAGCCTGAGGAAGAAAAACCTACGTTTAATTGGGGTTCCCGAGGGCGCCGAAAGGGACAGAGGGCCAGAATATGTATTTGAACAAATTCTAGCTGAAAACTTTCCTAATCTGGGAAGGGAAACAGGCATTCAGATCCAGGAAATAGAGAGATCCCCCCCTAAAATCAATAAAAACCGTTCAACACCTCGACATTTAATTGTGAAGCTTGCAAATTCCAAAGATAAAGAGAAGATCCTTAAAGCAGCAAGGGACAAGAAATCCCTGACTTTTATGGGAAGGAGTATTAGGGTAACAGCAGACCTCTCCACAGAGACCTGGCAGGCCAGAAAGGGCTGGCAGGATATATTCAGGGTCCTAAATGAGAAGAACATGCAACCAAGAATACTTTATCCATCAAGACTCTCATTCAAAATGGAAGGAGAGATAAAGAGCTTCCAAGACAGGCAGCAACTAAAAGAATATGTGACCTCCAAACCAGCTCTGCAAGAAATTTTAAGGGGGCCTCTTAAAATTCCCCTTTAAGAAGAAGTTCAGTGGAACAGTCCACAAAAACAAAGACTGAATAGATATCATGATGACACTAAACTCATATCTCTCAATAGTAACTCTGAATGTGAACGGGCTTAATGACCCCATCAAAAGGCGCAGGGTTTCAGACTGGATAAAAAAGCAGGACCCATCTATTTGCTGTCTACAAGAGACTCATTTTAGACAGAAGGACACCTACAGCCTGAAAATAAAAGGTTGGAGAACCATTTACCATTCGAATGGTCCTCAAAAGAAAGCAGGGGTAGCCATCCTCATATCAGATAAACTAAAATTTACCCCAAAGACTGTAGTGAGAGATGAAGAGGGACACTATATCATACTTAAAGGATCTATTCAACAAGAGGACTTAACAATCCTCAATATATATGCTCCGAATGTGGGAGCTGCCAAATATATAAATCAATTATTAACCAAAGTGAAGAAATACTTAGATAATAATACACTTATACTTGGTGACTTCAATCTAGCTCTTTCTATACTCGATAGGTCTTCTAAGCAAAACATCTCCAAAGAAACGAGAGCTTTAAATGATACACTGGACCAGATGGATTTCACAGATATCTACAGAACTTTACATCCAAACTCAACTGAATACACATTCTTCTCAAGCGCACATGGAACTTTCTCCAGAATAGACCACATATTGGGTCACAAATCGGGTCTGAACCGATACCAAAAGATTGGGATTGTCCCCTGCATATTCTCGGACCATAATGCCTTGAAATTAGAACTAAATCACAACAAGAAGTTTGGAAGGACCTCAAACACATGGAGGTTAAGGACCATCCTGCTAAAAGATAAAAGGGTCAACCAGGAAATTAAGGAAGAATTAAAAAGATTCATGGAAACTAATGAGAATGAAGATACAACCGTTCAAAATCTGTGGGATGCAGCAAAAGCAGTCCTAAGGGGGAAATACATCGCAATACAAGCATCCATTCAAAAACTGGAAAGAACTCAAATACAAAAGCTAACCTTACACATAAAGGAGCTAGAGAAAAAACAGCAAATAGATCCTACACCCAAGAGAAGAAGGGAGCTAATAAAGATTCGAGCAGAACTCAACGAAATCGAGACCAGAAGAACTGTGGAACAGATCAACAGAACCAGGAGTTGGTTCTTTGAAAGAATTAATAAGATAGATAAACCATTAGCCAGCCTTATTAAAAAGAAGAGAGAGAAGACTCAAATTAATAAAATCATGAATGAGAAAGGAGAGATCACTACCAACACCAAGGAAATACAAACGATTTTAAAAACATATTATGAACAGCTATACGCCAATAAATTAGGCAATCTAGAAGAAATGGACGCATTCCTGGAAAGCCACAAACTACCAAAACTGGAACAGGAAGAAATAGAAAACCTGAACAGGCCAATAACCAGGGAGGAAATTGAAGCAGTCATCAAAAACCTCCCAAGACACAAGAGTCCAGGGCCAGATGGCTTCCCAGGAGAATTTTATCAAACGTTTAAAGAAGAAATCATACCTATTCTCCTAAAGCTGTTTGGAAAGATAGAAAGAGATGGAGTACTTCCAAATTCGTTCTATGAAGCCAGCATCACCTTAATTCCAAAGCCAGACAAAGACCCCCGCCAAAAAGGAGAATTACAGACCAATATCCCTGATGAACATGGATGCAAAAATTCTCAACAAGATACTGGCCAATAGGATCCAACAGTACATTAAGAAAATTATTCACCATGACCAAGTAGGATTTATCCCTGGGACACAAGGCTGGTTCAACACCCGTAAAACAATCAATGTGATTCATCATATCAGCAAGAGAAAAACCAAGAACCATATGATCCTCTCATTGGATGCAGAGAAAGCATTTGACAAAATACAGCATCCATTCCTGATCAAAACTCTTCAGAGTGTAGGGATAGAGGGAACATTCCTCGACATCTTAAAAGCCATCTATGAAAAGCCCACAGCAAATATCATTCTCAATGGGGAAGCACTGGGAGCCTTTCCCCTAAGATCAGGAACAAGACAGGGATGTCCACTCTCACCACTGCTATTCAACATAGTACTGGAAGTCCTAGCCTCAGCAATCAGACAACAAAAAGACATTAAAGGCATTCAAATTGGCAAAGAAGAAGTCAAACTCTCCCTCTTCGCCGATGACATGATACTCTACATAGAAAACCCAAAAGTCTCCACCCCAAGATTGCTAGAACTCATACAGCAATTCGGTAGCGTGGCAGGATACAAAATCAATGCCCAGAAGTCAGTGGCATTTCTATACACTAACAATGAGACTGAAGAAAGAGAAATTAAGGAGTCAATCCCATTTACAATTGCACCCAAAAGCATAAGATACCTAGGAATAAACCTCACCAAAGATGTAAAGGATCTATACCCTCAAAACTATAGAACACTTCTGAAAGAAATTGAGGAAGACACAAAGAGATGGAAAAATATTCCATGCTCATGGATTGGCAGAATTAATATTGTGAAAATGTCAATGTTACCCAGGGCAATATACACGTTTAATGCAATCCCTATCAAAATACCATGGACTTTCTTCAGAGAGTTAGAACAAATTATTTTAAGATTTGTGTGGAATCAGAAAAGACCCCGAATAGCCAGGGGAATTTTAAAAAAGAAAACCATATCTGGGGGCATCACAATGCCAGATTTCAGGTTGTACTACAAAGCTGTGGTCATCAAGACAGTGTGGTACTGGCACAAAAACAGACACATAGATCAGTGGAACAGAATAGAGAATCCAGAAGTGGACCCTGAACTTTATGGGCAACTAATATTCGATAAAGGAGGAAAGACTATCCATTGGAAGAAAGACAGTCTCTTCAATAAATGGTGCTGGGAAAATTGGACATCCACATGCAGAAGAATGAAACTAGACCACTCTCTTTCACCATACACAAAGATAAACTCAAAATGGATGAAAGATCTAAATGTGAGACAAGATTCCATCAAAATCCTAGAGAAGAACACAGGCAACACCCTTTTTGAACTCGGCCATAGTAACTTCTTGCAAGACACATCCACGAAGGCAAAAGAAACAAAAGCAAAAATGAACTATTGGGACTTCATCAAGATAAGAAGCTTTTGCACAGCAAAGGATACAGTCAACAAAACTCAAAGACAACCTACAGAATGGGAGAAGATATTTGCAAATGACATATCAGATAAAGGGCTAGTTTCCAAGATCTATAAAGAACTTATTAAACTCAACACCAAAGAAACAAACAATCCAATCATGAAATGGGCAAAAGACATGAACAGAAATCTCACAGAGGAAGACATAGACATGGCCAACATGCACATGAGAAAATGCTCTACAGCACTTGCCATCAGGGAAATACAAATCAAAACTACAATGAGATACCACCTCACACCAGTGAGAATGGGGAAAATTAACAAGGCAGGAAACAACAAATGTTGGAGAGGATGCGGAGAAAAGGGAACCCTCTTACACTGTTGGTGGGAATGTGAACTGGTGCAGCCACTCTGGAAAACTGTGTGGAGGTTCCTCAAAGAGTTAAAAATATACCTTCCCTACGACCCAGCAATTGCACTGTTGGGGATTTACCCCAAAGATACAAATGCAATGAAACGCCGGGACACCTGCACCCCGATGTTTCTAGCAGCAATGGCCACGATAGCCAAACTGTGGAAGGAGCCTCGGTGTCCAACGAAAGATGAATGGATAAAGAAGATGTGGTTTATGTATACAATGGAATATTACTCAGCTATTAGAAATGACAAATACCCACCATTTGCTTCAACGTGGATGGAACTGGAGGGTATTATGCTGAGTGAAGTAAGTCAGTCGGAGAAGGACAAACATTATATGTTCTCATTCATTTGGGGAATATAAATAATAGTGAAAGGGAAAATAAGGGAAGGGAGAAGAAATGTGTGGGAAATATCAGAAAGGGAGACAGAACGTAAAGACTGCTAACTCTGGGAAAAGAACTAGGGGTGGTAGAAGGGGAGGAGGGCGGGGGGTGGGAGTGAATGGGTGACGGGCACTGGGTGTTATTCTGTATGTTAGTAAATTGAACACCAATAAAAAAAAAAATAAATAAATAAATAAATAAATAAATAAATAATAAATAAATAAATAAAAAAGAAACACATCAAACTGTGGAAAAAAAAAAAAAGATAGTTGGGGGTTTCCTTCTAGAAGTTAGGTTATTGATAAGAATGCTTTTATCTTGTAAATCACTAAGACATTTTGTAAACTCTGGGAGACTCCAGTCTAGAGGACTATATAGACTATAGTCTAGAGGACTAACCCTATAAATTAACTATTTGTTTTCCTTTCCCTTAGTTTTAGGGCAGCCAGGAGTACCTGACAAATGCCACACATATCCCCACTCTGGGTTGGGGGGGGCTCAGTTGGGGGGTGTCAGCTTGTGGTTTGTCCTCAGATAGCCTTCTGTTCCCTCATCAATTATATTATGGGGTAACAAAACCATATTACATATTACCTCCCAGAATTTACAGATCTTCAGGAAAACATTAAATTCACTCAAAACAGGAGAACTATCTTCTCTAGAAGTTACCTTATGTAACTTAGGTAGGTATTTACGTAAGAAGTTACCTTACGTAACTTAGGTATTTATACCACCAGAGGTACAATCTGAGGTCACTCTGTGAATTAATACCCCAGATATCTAGGTCTCTGTGAGATGCTAAAACCAAGTAATATTTTGTCATGAATATTAAAATCAAAAACCAATTCAGAGTCATAGCAATACGAGTGCATAGCAGTTACCAATTTGCTATGCCTCCAACTAAGATACAATATGATGAACAAGGATGGAGATTAGAATTTTTCCACAGGTAGGAATAAATGGCATGGTAAACTTTAAGCCCATTAAGAATTGCTGCTAAAGATTTGGATTATTTCAATCTTTCTAGAAGCTTATTTTATTTGAGTAAACATACTCTGAGTTGAGTAAACATACTTTACACTATACTAAGTTGAGTAAACATACTTTACACTAAGAACAAGAAAGTATATTTCTCAGAGGTTTGCCTTTATAGATGAAAATTTAATCTTGGGAGTGGAATGGGGAACATGTGTTTGGTGTGCCTCATGATTGAATTGTAGCCTTAATTATAGGTTTTATAGTTTAAAGGCCACTGGATCTCATCTTTCATTTCAACACTGCTACCTATGAGGATACTCTAGCCATTTTGTATCAAAGTTATCCTGTTTTCAAAATAATTACAAATGATAACTATGTTCATCTGACAGATGAGGCTGTGTTTTAATAAGGTAATACATATAAAAACACTTTAAAACTACAAATTTCTAAATATCTTTTTTTAATTTTTTTTTTAAATTTTTATTTGTTTATGATAGTCACAGAGAGAGAGAGAGAGAGAGAGAGAGGCAGAGACACAGGCAGAGGGAGAAGCAGGCTCCATGCACCGGGAGCCCGACGTGGGATTCGATCCCGGGTCTCCAGGATCGCGCCCTGGGCCAAAGGCAGGCGCCAAACCGCTGCGCCACGCAGGGATCCCAAAACTACAAATTTCTGTACAGCTATGTGGTGTTGTTACTATTTTGATTGTATGTGCCTCAAGATGTGAGCCTTTGGCAGAAGAAATATGAAAAAGATTGAATGTAGGCATCGGATTGTTTGAATATGGGAACACTCACTTTTTGCTCTGGATCCCTTTAAATACTTAAATTATTGAGGACACCCAGCAGGCTTGTGTGTATGTATTATGTATACTGTTAAAATACAAAATGGAAACTGACTAAATTCAACTTATTGGCTTCCTTAAACAATTCAGGAATCCGGCAGCCTCCCACCTAGCAAGTAGAGGGGGATTCTAAGGAGTTACAAAATGGAGGGTTTTTACAGGAGGGTGGGATGAGAAAGTTATTAGCAAAAGAAAAGGATTTTTCTAGGCATGGTTGCTTTCCCCTAGGAGGAAGAACAAGGGCATTTATTATGCAGATTTACCTCATCTTCCTCTGGGGGTTGGAGAAGGCCCCTGTAGCAGATTACTTTAATGGTATTTACGGGAAAATTCTTGAATAGTGAAAAGTAAGTTTCTGGGGGAGGTTAAAAATGCAGTTAGATTAGGTATTAAGCTCCAGTTTGAAGATTCAGCCTCAATGATGCCATTGTGAGCTTGTGGTCTTGTCTGTCTTTCTTCTTTCTTTCTTTCTTTTTTTTTTCTTTCTTTCTTTCTTTCTTTCTTTCTTTCTTTCTTTCTTTCTTTCTTTCTTTCTTTCTTTCTTTCTTTTTCTTTCTTTCTCTTTATTTAAATTCCATTTAGTTAACATATACTGTATGTTTCAGGGGTAGAATTTAGTGATTTATCAGTTGCATATAACACCCAGTGCTCATTATCTCAACTGCTGTCCTTAATGCCCATCACCCAGTTACCCCATCCTTCCAACCCACCTCCCCTCCAGCCACCCGCAGTTTGTTTTCTAGGGTTCAAGGTCTCTTATGGTTTGCCTCCCTCTCTATTTTCATCTTATTTTACTTTTCCTTCCCTTTCCCTTTGTTCATCTGTTCATTTCTTAAATTCCACATATGAGGTTTTGGGTTTTTTTTTTTAACAATACATTGATAACCAGCTAGAGGTTAAATCAGAAATTTTTTAAAAAAAGTTTATATATAACAGCCATAGGAAACCGATTATTTGTTAATATAAATAAAAGATTTTTTAATAAAAAAGCCTTATTTTTGAAAGCCAAAAATTAGCAAGAAGAATGGCATTGTTTAAAGTTTTGCAGTTTCTTTAATGTCTGGCTTATGAGAAGACATCTGAATTCTCATATCTATTTCTGCATTCATTCTGGTGACATGTTGCTTTAGTTGAAGTATTGAAAGAAAATTCATTCTTACACAGGTATGTGATCAGAAAAGGGAGTTCGTCTTGGACTGCTCATAGCTCTTAGGGACCACTAAGCATTTTCTCACTAACTTTAAGAACTGCTGCTCAAGAAAAAGATAATTGAAAGAATTAACAATATTAGAGTTATACCACTTAACTCCTTATTTCTAAGTGTTCTGGCATAAGGGTAGGCATGAAAACTTTGATATTTTGGCTGATGGAAATCATTCTATCCCAAACTTGACCTTTTTATTACTTTCAGGGAACAGCTCTTTGATTTTGAGGGAAAATACAGTTTTTAATAAGAGAAAAGAGCTTTAAGTTGCCAACTGAATTCAGAGTCACACTTTAAAATCTAATGTAACCTTAGGTAAATTTTACTTGCTCTTAAGGGATTTTTCTGAGAATCAAACAAGGTAGGCTGTTCTGAATAAAGAAAAGTCTATCTTTGTTATCCTTCAATTTGGAGAGAGGCCATCTGCAGTTGAGGTATTGAGATATGGGAATTGAGATATTGCATGCCCCATTTGCTAAATGTGACATACTGGTTTAAAAACTATTGCTCTCTCAAAGGCTAGTTCCAGTAGCCTTGGTTTGAAGTAGAAATTAATGATTGGTCTACTGCTTATAGGTGGAGTAGGTGGTGGACACTTACCTTCTGGTCAAATAGGGACTATTGGGTCTGATTCAGACACTATAAACAACAGAAGGTAATGTGACACAGTATTTGGTCTCTCCACCTACAGTATTTCCTCAGCCTTCACAACAATTTGGAAATGAGTCTGTTATTTTATAATTATTATAGAGGTAAGGGATTTGAGATCTGTACAAATCGACTCTCTCCCTCAAAAAAATCCCTGATCTGGTAAGGAGCAGAACTTGGAAATTGTCCCACACCTTTGAAGCCCATGTATTTTCCTAGATCATTTTTAAAGATATTTAGGAAGAAATGATTTCCCACTTTTAAGAATTTACTGAAATGGGGAGAAGGGGGAAGAGAGGTTTTTTATGAAGTTAGATGCCCAAAGTGCAAGCATGCGATTTGTCACAGCAGTTTCACAAGAATTTGTGCTATGCAGAAGTCTGTTGGAAGTATTCAAGACTTCATGGCTCAAAAACAGAGTTGAACACAGACTCAAAATTTCTTAACTACTGCATTTTGGGTATTTAAATCATACAATCTGAAAACCTCAAATACAGAAACATGTTTGTCACTGACAAACCTGGTTAGGTTCTTGAGCTATATAAGCTGCACTCTGGGAGAGAGGCTTTATTACTATGAGGCAAAGTCAAATTTGGCAACTAAAATATTAAGAAAATAGAAGGTTACTGGTTTGCAAGTGGTCATGGGGTGGTGATCTGATTGATTAATTAGTGACCTATGTAGGTTGGGTCTAATCCTCACCTGTGTGCATTCTAGAAACTTGTGGGAAGAAACCTGCTTTGATCTTGTTAGGAAAAAACAAGAGTAAAGACTAGAGTAAAAGATGATCATTTCTTTCAAAGTATGGATGAGGATGGATAGAGGAACAATAGCCATGCCTTCTCTAGATTTATAGACAAAGTCACTGTGGCTCTGAGCTCCAGACCTGATGTGAGCTTTAACAACGTGCATTCCTTAATGTACCTTTGTGGATATATCCACTTTTAATTCCATAATGATTCAGATGTACTTGATTTAACTCTTCTGTTTCCTTTTTGGCATAGAGTAGGTCATTTGAAACCGAGGCACATAAGCTACACACATGCACACAAATACAGACTTAAGGTTTTAGAAGCAGAGTCTTTTTGAGTGGCATTCCAACAGAATCTTAAAGGCCACTTTGTCTCGTACTACTGCTAACTTACCTACTGAGGTCATTCTGTCCTCTTTTCTAGACAACCAGTGTTGGGAATAATCACTATTAGCATTTTATTTTTTAAAGATTTTATGTATTTATTCATGAAAGAGAGAGGCAGAAACATGGGCAGAGGGAGAAGCAGGCTCCATGCAGGGAGCCTGACGTGGGACTCGATCCCAGGTCTCCAGGATCACGCCCTGGGCTGAAGGCAGGTGCTAAACCGCTGAGCCATCCGGCTGCCCACTAAGAAGAGCATTTTAGATGAGGTAACCTAAGTCTTGGGGGAAATAGCGTCAGTCGATTTTTCTTTGCTCCTTTTAACAGAGGAATAGGTATGCGATACTTGCAAAGTAAATTTAAGCTATTTATCAGTGATGTCTCACATTCTCACTGGAAATTCTAGATCTTATTAGTTTCTTCCTTCCTTTTTTTTTCCTTTCTTCTTTCCTTCTTTCTAATTTTTTCAAATATTATCACTATGCCAGCCTTTGTCCCAGGATAAGAACTGGGAGTCGTAATGCTTAACTTTTTTTTTGGTTGCAATTTTCTAATTTTTTAATAAATGACTTAGGAACCTTAGAGTGTTGGGAGGCCTGGGTGCCTCAGGGGTTGAGCTTCTGCCTTTGGCTCAGGGTGTGATCCCAGACTCCCTGGATAAAGTCCCACATTGGGCTCCCCACAGGGAGCCTGCTTCTCCCTCTGCCTGTGTCTCTTATGAATAAATAAATACACTCTTAAAAAAAAAAAAAAAAGGACCTTAGAGTAGTTGAACAGGAAATTAGTATAGTGAAAGTAAAATAAACATTTAGAAAAAAAATAAGTACATGGATAAATCATAGGTGATTTCTAAATAGTCATTTAGGGAATTAAATACTGAATAGTTTTCCTGGAAATGTTATTCTCTCTCTGATAAAATGAGCATTCTGAAAATCATGACAATTTTTTTATTTCTAGAGGTTTCCTATTGCAGCCAAAAAATACACACATATATATTTAACTTAAGCTAGAAGGTGGTACTGGAAACAGTTTTTTTCATTTACTGTATTACAGGATGCTTGAATATTATAGAACAATCAGTTCTTTCCTGCCATCAAAAAAGCCTTCAAGAGATATGGGATAAGAAAATAGTCATACTGTGAAAGTCATTCGCTTTGAATCCTGATTCCATGTATTTGAAAAAGGACTACCAAATTTGGTGTTATATCTTAATATATTTTGGTGTATTGATAACAATAGTATAGGAAAATGAAGAGCAGTCTTTAAGAAATATTTTAGGATTTTTAGTTTCAAGGATTGCTTTATTTTTGACTTCTAAAATACCCTAAGTCAGTTCTAGATAAAACCTATTATTTTGTCTCAATTACAGATAATCTAAAGAACAAAAACCAGTTATTTAATGGCTTACTAGAAATATAACAGCTTTATTTTCTCTCTAAACTAAATTACTATAGTACTGCCATTTTAATATAACTTTTTAAAAGATATGATCAAGGATATGATTTCTTTATTTCCATTCTGCATTTCCATTTATTTACTTTTTAAGATGGTCCTTTACATTAATAACTTAAAGATATTCAAGTACTATAGATAGCTAGAGGCATCATTGTTAGACTTGAAAATATGTGGGATTCTGATCCTTCGCTGGGCTTTATTGATTTAGTCATAAGGCACCTAAACACACAGTACTCTTTTGTACTATAAGTTGAAAAGCCTTTCCCATGCAGTTAATGTTGCAACTTTTGCCCCAATCAATATTTAGTTAGCAGCCCGCAGGAATGGTGGTAAACTTTGTTCTACACCAGTATTTTAGGTAATAAAATATTAAATCATTTCTTGAAATATAACAAGATTTCTTTTTCAGATTTAATGTGACAAGATAGTATTTTATACTGTTTTTATTAGCAGTATAACAAATGGTGAGTAAAAAATTCAGATACAGTGCAGACAGACTTAGGCTGTCAGAACTAGTGCGGTGGCTTTGTCTGGCTCTTAGAGCACAAAACCCTTAGGTAGGATACATACAGAAAATCTGTTGTCAACAAATGACAAATATTTTAGGGTTCAGTTTATAGTTATTTTCTGTAGGATATTACTACTCATATAAAACACATATTCCAGGATATTCAATTAGACACAAAATGTGTATAAATTATTTTCAATTTCTATAGAAATTAAACATTTCCTAATATCCTTATATGGCACTATTTAACTATAGATGTTTTGGAGGGAGAGACACAATATCATACCTCCTCTAACTTTTCATGTTACCTAGAAAAATGTTATGTATTTGTATTTATTGACTAGCCAATATTTGGTACTCAACTGTTTGCTGGAAAAATGTGAAGCAGAGAATTTCTAAGAATGGTGCAATCACATCTGCATTAGAAATCTGGAATTGCCACTCACTGGTTATGTATATTTGAATAAGTTACTTAAAGCCTCTGGATTTCAGTTCTCTCATCCATAAAATAAGGCAAGATTTTTTGAATGTACACTTAAATATCTAGCAGTATTTCCCCCTAAGATGGTAAAATGGCCCTATTTAAATCGGTTCCTTTTCAAGACACCTTAAAATGAGAACAAAAAAGGGGTGGGTGGTAAGAAAAGGAACCGTCACAAATCTTGAATTCTAGGTTATTATGTGAATCCTTAGTTATTAAAGGAAAGTGCACTGAGACATGAAAAGGACTGAAAAATTGTACCAAAATAAAAAAAAAAAGACAATCAGTCTCTTGTAGACTGAATCTCAGAGATAGTCATTTGTCTTCCGGACAAATATTTGAGTATTCTGGTCTAGATAATTTATATTAAAAAATCTTAGAAAACTAAAATAGTTGGTTCAGGTTATGGTAAAAGCCCTCTCCCTTTCTGGCAATTGAATATCACAGAATAATGAATCAACCTACAATAATACACCTCAACCAAAACCTGCTACTTTTCACACAGAGCCAGTACTTAACTTTCTATTACTCATTTAAAAATATTGTACTAGTTTCTGCAATTGAATGAATTTTTATGCCACCCTCTCGCCAAAAAAAATTTATATGTTGAAATCCTAACCCCGCTATTGTGATGTCATTATGAGGTAAGGTTTGGGGAAGTGATTAGGTCATGAGGGAGATCTCATAAAAGTGGAATTAGTTCCTTATAAGAGAGACCCCAGAGAGCTCTCTTGCCCTGTATACTATGTGAAGATACAATAAAAAGTTTGTAACGTGGAAAAGGGTGGACCCTCACCAAAATCCATACTGACACCCTGACCTTGGACTTTCAAGCTCTGAAACTATGAGAAATAAAATGTTGTTGGTTATAAGATGCTCAGTCTATGGTATGCTGTTATAGGAGCCCAAAACTGATTACACCTTTCTCTAGGAAGGTTGTAACAAATTACCATAAACTGAGTGGCTTAAAACAGTGGAAATGTATTTTCTCACTGCTCTGGTGGCCAGAAATCTGAAATCAAAATATCAGCAAGTCTGTGCTCCCTTCAAAGGCACTAGAAGAAAATCTTTACTTGATTCTTGTGGCTTTTATGGTAGCTTTAGGTTTTAGTGGCTTGTGGCTGTGTAACTTACATATCTCCTTCGGACTCTGTGTGAGTTATTCCTCTTCTATTGGTCTCAAATTTCCCTCTTCTCTCTCTTTTTTTTTAATGTATTTATTTATGTGAGACACAGAGAGAGGGACAGAGACATGGACAGAGGGATAAGTAGGCTTCCTGGGGGGAGTTGAATGTGAGCCTCGATCCCAGGACCTGGGATCACAACCTGAGCTAAAGGCAGATGCTCAACCACTGAGCCACCCAGGCATCCCTCCCTCTTCTTTTTCTTATAAGAACTCCCATTACTGTACTTAGGGCCCAACTGGATGATCCAGAATGATTATCTCAAAATCCTTAATATGTCTGCAGAGACCCTTTCTCCAAATAAAGTCAAGAATTGTAAGTGAACATATCTTTTAGAGAAGCCCACTTTCCAATTCATTAAAGAATGAAAAAGTAACCAAAAAAATCACACTTTTGAGAAAACTATTAAGAAAACAAATATAAAAATATAAGGGGATTGTGATTTCAATAATATCAGAGTATTTTAATCAGACTGCCCAGAATTATAAACTAGTAAGGAAATATACATAAATATATTTTTGATGATAGTGAAAGATGACTGAAAATAGACATAGGATGACATTATACCCTTTTTCCTAAGTTTTTAAGTTTTATTTTCACTATAGTGAACATGCAGTGTTATATTAGTTTCAAGCATCCTATATAGTGATTCACCACTTCTATACATTACTCAGTGCTCATTGCTCTTAATCCCCATCACTTATTTTACACATTCTCCCTCAACTCCCCTCTAATAACCATCCATTTGTTCTCTATAGTTAAGAGTCCACTTTTTTGGTTAGTCTCTCTCACCCCCTTTTCTTTTGATTTTTTTTTGTTCCTTAAATTTCAGATATGTGTAAAATTATGTGGTATTTGTCTTTCTCTGACTGATTTTTCTTGACACAATACTCTCTAACTCCTTCCCTGTTGTTGCAAAAGGCAAGATTTCATTCTTTGTACAGGCTGAATAATATTCTTGTGTTTGTGCATGTGCGTATGTGCTTATGCATTCATCTATGAATGGACACTCAGGCTGTTTCCATAATTTGTCAGTTGTAAATAGTGTTGCAATAACATAGAAGTGCATATATCCTTTCAAATTAGCATTCTTGTATTGTTTTGGTACTATGCAGTAGTGTGATTACTGTCATAGAGTAGTACCATTTAAAAGTTTTGAGGAACCTCCATTCTGTTTTCCACAGTGACTGCACCAGTCTCCATTCCCACCAACAGTGCAAGAGGGTTCCTTTTTCTCCACGTCCGCACTAACACTTACTGTTTTTTGTATTTTTTATTTTAGTCATTCTCACAGGTATTAGGTGATATGTCATTAGAGATTTGATTTACGTTTCCCTAATGATGAGAAATATTGAGCATCTTTTCATGTATATGTTGGCCATGTGGATGTCTTCTTTGGAGAATGTGTATTCATGTCTGCCCATTTTTTAAAGATTTATATTATTTTAGAGGGAGAGAGAGAGAGCTCATGGGGTGAGAAAAGGCAGAGGAAGAGAGAGATTCTGAAGCAGATCCCCTGCTGAATGTGGAGCCTGACTGAGGGGTTGATCCCACAACCCATGAGATCATGACCTGAACTGGAAATCAAGAACCCTACACTTAACCATCTGAGCCACCAGGGTGCTGGTCTTCTCCCCATTTCTTGATTGTTTTTTGATTGTTTTTTGATTGTTTTTTGATTGTTTTTTTTTTTTTAAGATTTTATTTATTCATTCATGAGAGACACAGAGAGAGGGAGGCAGAGACACAGGCAGAGGGAGAAGCAGGCTCCATGCAGGGAGCCCGAAGCGGGACTTGATCCCAGGTCTCCAGGATCATGCCCTGGGCCAAAGGCAGCACTAAACTGCTGAGCCACCCGGGCTGCCCCTGAGCTACCTGAGCTGCCCTGTTTTTTCTGTGTTGAGTTGTATTAGTTCTTTATATATTTTGGATACTAACCCTTTATTTGATAATTCACTTGTAAATCTCTTTCTCCCATTCTGTTAGTTTTGTTGAGTCTTTCATTTACTGTACAGAAGCTTTTTATGTTAAGGTAGTCCCAATAGTTTATTTTTGCTTTTATTTCCCTTGCTTCAGGAGACTTGTCTAGAAAAATTTTGCTATGGCCAGTGTCAGAAATTATTGCCTGTATTCTCTTTTAGGATTTTTATGGTTTTATACCTGAGAGGTCTTTAATCCATTTTGAGTTTATTTTTGTGTATGGTGTGAGGAAGTGGTCCAGATTCATTCTTTTGCATGTAGCTGTCTAGTTTTCCTGACACCATTTGTTGAAGAAACATTTTCTCATTGCATATTTTTGCCTCTTTTATCAAAAATTGACCATGTAATTGTGGGTTTGTTTCTGGGCTTTCTATCCTGTTCATCAATCTGTGTGTCTATATTTGTGCTAGTCCCATACTGTTTTGATTACTCTAGCATTGTAGTGTAACTTGAAACCTGGATTATGATATCTCCAGTTTTGTTTTTCCTTTTCAAGATTGTTTTTGGGCTATTCAGGGATTCAATTTTAGGATTATTGGTTCTAGTTTTGTGAAAAATGGTGTTGGTATTTTGAGAGAGATTGAATCTGTGGATTGCTTTGGTTAGTATGGTAACCAAATGTTAGTATGGTAACATTTTAACAATATTTGTTCTTTCAACCAGTGAACATGGAACGTCTTCTCCTTTGTGTCCTTTTCAGTTTCTTTCACCAATGCTTTATAGTTTTCAAAGTACAGATCTTTTGCCTCTTTGGTTAAATTTATTTCTAGGTATTTTATTCTTTTTGGTGCAGTTGTGCATGGGATTGCTTTCTTAATTACTCCTTTTATTGCTTCATTATTAGTGTTTAGAAATGCAACATGGGCAGCCCCAGTGGCTCAGTGGATCAGCCCAGGGCGTGATCCTGGAGTCCTAGGATCAAGTCCCACGTCAGGTTCCCTGCATGGAGCCTGCTTCTCCCTCTGCTTGTGTCTTTGCCCCCCCCCCCCACCTCTCTCTCTCTCTCTCTCTCTGTGTGTGTCTCTCATGAATAAATAAATAAAAACTTAAAAAAATGCAACAGATTTCTATATATTGAATTGATGTCCTATGGCCTTCCTGAATTCGATTATCAGTTCAAGTAGGTTTCGTGGAGTCTTTAGGGTTTTCTATATATAGTATCATGTCATCTACAAATATTGTAAGTTTTACTTCTTCCTACCAATTTGGGTGCCTTTTATTTCTTTTTGTTGTCTTATAGTTATTGCTTGGACTTACACTACTATGTGGAATAAAAGTGGTGAAAATGGACGTCCTTGTCTTACTCCTGACCTTAGAGGAAAAGCTCTCAGTTTTACACCATTGAGTATGATGTTCACTGTGGGTTTTCATATATGGCCTTTATTACATTGAGGTATGTTCCCTCTAAATCTACTTTGTGGAGGGTTTTTATCGTGAATGGAGGTTTTACTTTGTCAAATGTTATTTTTGCTTCTGTTGAGATAATCATATGGTTTTTATCCTTCCTCTATGGATATGTATCATGTTGACTGATCTGCAAACATTGAACCACACTTGCATCCCAGGAATAAATCCGACTTGATCATGGTGAATGATTTTTTTAATGCATTTTTGGATTCATCTTAGTAATATTTTGTTGAAAATTATTCTATGTCCATCATAGATAATGTTCTGTAGTTCTCTCTCTCTTTTTTTTTTTTTTTTTTGATGAGTCTGGGTAAAGGTTTATCAATTCTAATAATCTTTCAGAGAACCAGCTCCAGGTTTCATTGATCTGTTCTATTGGTGTCTTTGGTTTGTTTCTGTTTTATTTCTGCTCTAATATTTATTATCTTTGTTTTGCTTGTTGGAGTTTCATTCTTTTTCTAATTCCTTTAGGAGTAAGGTTTAGATTGTTTATTTGAAAAAAAATTTTAAAGATTTTATTTATTTATTCATGAGAGGCACATAACAGAGAGAGACAGAGAGGCACAGACACAGGCAGAGAGAGAAGCAGGCTCCATGCAGGGACCCTGATGTGGGATTTGATCCCAGGACTCCAGGATCATGCTTTGAGCCAAAGGCAGGCGCTAAACCTCTGAGCCACCCAGGGATCTCCTATTTGAAAATTTTCTTTTTGAGGTAGCCAGCATTGCTACAGACTTCCCTCTAGAACAGTGGTTGCTGTATCTTAAAGATTTTTGGCCATTATGTTTTCATTTTCACTTGTTTCCATGTATTTTTAAATTTTCTTTTTGATTTTCTGGTTGACCTGGTCATGGTTGAGTAGCATGTTATTTAACTTCCATGTATTTGTGGTCTTTCCAGATTTTTTTCTTGTGGTTGATTTCTAGTTTATAGCATTGTGGTCAGAAAAGATAAATGGAATGACTTTAATCTTTTTTGAATTTGTTGAGACTTATTTTTCTGGCCTATTATGTCATGTATTTTAGAAGAAAGTTTTGTGTGCACTTGAAAAATATATTCTGCTGTTTCAGGATGGGATGTTCTGAATGTATCTATTAAATGCATCTGGTCTTATGCGTCACTCAAAGTGTCTATTTCATTATTGATTTTCTGTTTGGATAATATACCCATTGATGTAAGTGGAATACTAAAATCTCTTACCTTTAATGGATTACTATCAATTGGTTCCTTCGTGTATGTTATTAACTGCTTCAAGTATTTGGTCCCATGTTGTGTGCAGAAATATTTATAATTGTTATATATTCTTGTTTGGATGTCCCCTGAATGATTAGCGTCTTCCTTTGTTTCTTGTTATAGTCTTTGTTTCAAAGTCTATTTTCTTCAATATAAGTATTGCTACTCCAGCTTGCTTTTTACATCCATTTGCATGATAAATGCTTCTCCATCCTTCCACTTTGAAATCTGCATATGTCTTGAGGTCTGAAATGCCTTTCTGTACAGATGGGTCTTGTTTGTTTTTTTTAATCCATTTCTTCACCCTGTCTTTTGATTAGAGCATTTATTCCATTTACCTTCAAAGTAATTATTGGTATGTATGTATTTATTGCCATTTTGTTACTTGTTTCATGTTTGTTTTGGTAGTTTTTCTCTGTTCCTATATTCTCTTGCTCTCTTCAATCACAATTTGTTGGGTTTCTTTAGTAATTTACTTGACTTTCTTTCTCCTTATTTTTTGCATATCTATTAAAAACATGGAACCCTTCACAAATTTGCGTGTTGTTTTGCACAGGGACCATGCTAATTTTTTTTGTATCATTCCAATTTTGTATATGTGCTGCTGAAGCAAGCATGGCATTATACCCTTTAGGAAAGGAAAGTACACTGGATAAATTTTACTTTTGTCTGTGTGGGTCCTCTTCTCCCAGAGGGTACCACCCAGTTTAACTTATATAAGGTTGGTTAAATTTGAGCAGAAATCTCATTAAAACTTATTCCTACTGGTTAGAGGAATTTGCAGGAAAGCTGGAAAGTGAGGGGAAAAAAATCAAGGAGAGAAAAGAGTCATGGTGTGGGGAGGGGCTCAAATATATGTGTCATCTCTGTCTAAATTGTTGGCTGGTATATGAATAAACCTGTGTGGGTAAAGTCCAGTAGTACAAAGGAATAGGTACAAGGTTAATAATAATTAGCAAAGACATCAGCTGCCTTCCATGGCAGGTTTATTACGTTTTGAGTTGGAGTCCTACCAATTTAGGTATCAAATAAGACAAAAACCAAAGGGCAACAACAACAACAAAACCCAGAATTCTTCGGAGGTAACTAATATATGACAGAATCTATCATTCACATGTTCCACATGCAGGAGAAAATTCTAGACCTGTAAAGAAACAGGTACATGTGACATGTAGTCACGAGAAAAAACAATAATAGAAGGTCACCCAGACAACAATATCTCGATGTTGGAATTAGTAAACAAATGTAAAGGAAGGAGTATAACTGTTCTTCTATAAAGATGATACATTGTCTACATGGAAATTTATAGACTGTTTGAAGTTATTACTAGACTAATAAGTGAGTTAAACTGGATTTAAGAATCAGTATGCATATATTAAATACATATTTGAAAACAAATGGGAAGTAAAATAAAGTAATTTTTGAGGGGGGCATAATTATAAGAAAATAAAGGTTTAAATAATAAAAAAAGGAGCCTGCCTGGCTCAGTCAGTAGAGAATGTAATTCTTGATCTTGGGGTCATGAGTTCAAGTCCCACATTGAGCACAGAACTTACTTTAAAAATTGAATGAATGAATAAATAGAAAGATATATCATGCTCTTGGAATCAAAGACAAAATGCTGTTCAGGTATTTTTAGCCTAGTTTCTTCCCAAATTGGTCAATAAATTGAACACCTCAGCCATAAACTTATCTAACTTTTTTAAATTGAAAATTGAAAAATTGTTCTAGAATTTATAGTTACTTTCTAAAATCCACTTTTACAAGTGACATTGTATAGCCAAAACAAAATTAAAGAAGAAAAAATAATAATGTAGGAAAGCTTACAATAGACATTAAGATTACTAAAAAGTTGGATTTAAGAAATTGTGTCACTATTTAAAGAAAAGAAATGGATCACTATAATAATGAAATTTGAGAAAAAGACAAACACATATGTGATTCATTCATTTCAAATCTGATGTCAAAAATATTCCATAGGAAAAATATCTTCAATAAATAGTGCTGGAACAACTACATATCCATTTGGGTGTGGAAACAAAACTTGATATCCATTTTACATATACACAAAATTTAATTTGAACTGAATCATAGACCTAAATATAAATACTAACACTGTAAAGACTTGAGAAGAAAATATAACTAAAAGGATTAATTAGCCTGGTCACAGAAAACAACTGTAAAGGACAAATGATAAGTTAAACTTTATGAAAATAAAAATCTGATCCTCAAAAGATACTATTAACAAAATAAAAGTAGGATAAAAACAAACTGGGGTAAAATATTGTCAAAATACATATTTTAACAAAGAATTCACTTCCAGAATACATAAAGATTCTCTAAACTCCACGTAAAAGACTAACAACACAATAAAATTTGTACAAATTATTTGAAAACAAACATCACAAAATGCATGTGTGTGTGTGTGTGTGTGAGAGCGAGAGAGAGATATTAAAACATCTGTTAAAACACTGTGGATACATCATGCAGGGGAAAATAACTGGATACAGAGTAGTAATCTCATTGACAAAGTCTGTATAGCTGGTGAGAATGACAGTTACCTTTACCAATTGTAAAGTAAGGTGGTAAGCCTGTCACATCTCTTTGAGGGAGAATTCCAGGATGTTATTCTAAAGGACAAGAATTTTTCCACCAGAGATCTATTGTGAGTCTATATATAGCAACTATTTTCTACATGCTTTGTATTCAGAGTTTGTAGCTTTATTGGGCCATGTGGTCTTTTCAAAACACTTAATTATACATGACTGGATATTAGAAAGATGTTATTTTCTGGCTGGAGCCAGGGCTTGATCATAGGGTCTAGGTTCGATTAATGGGATTGTTTCCCCTGAATTTTGAAACTCCAAGGAATGAATGCAAGATACAAGAACAGAAAGAAACTATTCTAGGTGGTAGTAGTGGTGGAGAGAGAAAAGTTCAGCTTATCAACAAAGTGTGTTAATGGCAGTAGCTTTGCCAACATAATTTTTAACTTAGGTTTTCTTTTTTTTTTTTTTTTAATTTTTTTTTTTTAATTTATTTATGATAGTCACACAGAGAGAGAGAGAGAGGCAGAGACACAGGCAGAGGGAGAAGCAGGCTCCATGCACCAGGAGCCCGACGTGGGATTCGATCCCGGGTCTCCAGGATCACGCACTGGGCCAAAGGCAGGCGCCAAACCGCTGCGCCACCCAGGGATCCCTAACTTAGGTTTTCTATGTTGATTCTTGGTTTTCCTTTTCGTACCTTACTTCTATTTCTCAAACCTGATTTTCCAGTTTTCCATAATCCAGTCTGCCATGCCCTAGCCTTTTAGCAAATGCATTTTCTAATTAAGGTACCCAGAGCCATTTTCTGTTTTTTTTTTTTTTCAACCAAGTTTGCAAGGATGTTATTACAACCTAATTGTACACTTACATAAACCCCAGTACATTTGAGCATATAAATTTTAAGAAATTCTCTAACTGAATGGACATGGATAATTCTCGAATCTCTATCCATAGCAATTTTTAAATACTGCATTAGTTTGCTTAAAAATGCAGGTAGCTAATCTAACAGCTGCACAGTGCTCCCTCTGTTGGGTGCCACCTGAATGAGAGTCAAGAGGTTGGTGGTGCAGGGAAAGGAGAATGCTGCTTGTCACATGTGCCTTCTCCTGGTTTACTGAATCAGAATTTTTAATATGTATATGTATTCAGGTACATGTCAGAAGTTGAGGTCCACTGCAATATATATATGCTAACTTTGATTTCAAAGTGAGTTGTTTTCTGTTAACTTTATTACATTTTTAGTACACATATGAACAGAAACATTTATGTATGTATGCATGGTATGTATTTATTTGTGTTTTTTAATCTGCCCAGAAAATGTGCTATTTGAGTGACCTGATATATTTCAGTTGCTTGATACTAATGTTTGTGGTGGAAAAAAAAAAAAAAAGCAATTTGAGGTCTTTAAAACCAGGCGATGTGAACCGGTTAAGGATTAGGAGATAGCAAGAGTGGGTAAGGGTTGTCTGACTCACTCTCTTAATGAGTGGGTTCCTGTGGGGGTGGGAGGGGAGGGAGGAGGCTGACCAGCTGTTTTCCATCTCCACTGAAGCTAGTCAAAATAAATACAAGTAGACTGTTGTTGGACTAGATGTTAGAGGCTGAGGTAAGGTGGGTAAAGGGAAGAGGAAATGGCTTACTCAAATAGCTTTAAATGTGGGAAAGAATACTAAGATGAATACTGAGGTACATTTCTGACTAAAGAACAATGAGATAGCTTAAATTATCTCCTTAGTTTCCTTTAAGCCCTTGGAGCCCAGAATTCAGGATCTGAGGGGAACATCCAACTTCTTAGCAGCCAAAGAAACTATATTAAGGAACACATTTACTACTAAATTGTTACTGAATTTAAAGGGAGCTGATGAATGGCTGGCAAAAGGAGGCTGTCTCATGATGTTCTGAAAGCAAAACCAGTTAAGAGGGTCAGCAGATCTCTAATTATAATGGAGCAGTTAACACCACTATAATTAAAGCTGCATCAGCATTTCCATTGCAAACTAATGTTTTTCATGGGTTGAAACTCAGCTGTAAAGATTCAGTCTTGGCTGAAAGTTGGCATATAGGGCTCAGGAACTCAGCAGGGAAGGGGCAAAGAAGGGAGATTTTAAAAAATTTATTTACTGAACTGTCAAACACAAAATATAGCCATTAAGATCTGTTGAGGAAATAATAAATAATACATTCTCTCAAAATTAGTATGCATAGCAAACCCTGAGTGCCATAGGCATGGTGGAAAAAAAAAACATTTAAGTTATACAGATTGGGAAACAAAAAAAAATACTTGAACTGAAGGATGAGTTTTTAATCCTGTGAGTCGTGTCTCTTTTACAGAGAATATTTAGATGTTGCTAAAAACATATTTAGTGTTCTTAAATATTTATTTGCCCAAGAAATTTAGATGACTCCAATGAAGCTGCAAAATGTACACCAGCACAGTGGGGTTAGTTACATAGGACGTTATATCACTTTCTTCCTCTGATTCCTTTGATAGATAACTTTAATCTAAATTCCCTCATTTCTATGAATGTTAACACTTTTCTTTTTATACATGAATTTCTGGATGTTTCTTAATAATGATACACTGATTTACTGTGATATGTTAATTTTTATACATACTCCATTTTTGTACTTTAAAAGGTACAGTTAATAACTCATGAAGGAAAATTACAAGATGTTAAGGGCCTACTATGCACCGGACACATACCTAGTGGCTTGTTTTCAACTTTATGATTCTGCTTGGAATTATTTTTATTTTTGAATATTTATATTAAAAATAATTTATATTATTGCTTTAATTTATGTTACTTTATTATTACCTTGCTTTTTATTTTGCCCTGTAAAATCTCAAAGCTCTTTGTTCTTTGAATGTAATGACACTATTTAGGTAAGGGCCAGTTTGATCATTCTTGTCTAATCTATAACTTTATTTATTATGGTCAAGATTATAAAACCAAGTAAGAAAATCTCACAGAAAAGCCATTTCAGAGAACTTTGATATCAAGGAAAATAAGTTGAATATTCATTATATATTGACAAATACCTGGAAGGATAATAACCAAACTGATAAATGTGATGTGACAGGAGACAAGTAGGTGAGAAATCAGCTTAAGGATGATAATAAACTGACTTTAAACTTAACTGTTGTATTTTGAACTTTCATGGAGAAATACATTTTTGTACTTTTGTGTTTCTGAATGAGTTTTAACAATAAAAATTGAAAGAAAAACCTGTTCTAGCAAATGTGGCAATTAAAAAAAATGAACAGAAGATATGAGGTTCAGTTGTATACATAAGAATATCTTTCTCTTATCTGAACCTGCATTTATGGTTCAAAAGACTTTTAAATATATGTTAACTCAGTAGGAATAAGGAAACCTCTTACAGAATAAAAACAGCCTACTGGTATCTAAAAATGTTCTACAAACTAATCCAAAAGTATTTTGTGTTTTGCTTAGACCTTGCCAATAAACTTCCTGCTGAGTATGTGGTTTATTGCAATTAAAAGAGAAAAGATGGTAGATAATGGATTGGACATATCTTGTGGCTCTCCTTTTTCTCTTCCACCATTTTCCCTCACACGTGTTCCAAACTGTGCTTGACTGGCTACCTCTCTCTGGCAGCCATTCCATTAACAAATTCTTTGGAATACTGACCTAAGTAGCCACTCTCATTGCCTGTAAGTTACCAGCAGGAGGAAAGTGGTGGTTATTAAAAGTCAGCTAAGAAGTAAAAAATAGATTTTAAAGGCTGTGGACATGGAGGGGGGGAGGGGTCTTTGGAGTGGATCCAAACCAGGTTGGCCTGAATTGAGCAGCTATTAACTCTACAAAAGTTTTCTGAGAGAAAAGTTGCCATTCATATTTCAACTTAGAGAAGTCAAGAAGTTAGCCAAACAAGATGTAGATAATCAAGAACAACAGTTTGCAAACCTCAAGGAAACCATGGTGGAAAGGGGGGAAAATGGATATGAAAACCTCAGAGAAAAACCTAATCAAATCAGACTTCTTGAAGGTCCTGGCTCCTCATTCATGGAGTCAGTTACCCAGGCGATGAAAGTATTGAGCATCTATTCCATGTCATTTTTGATTCTGGCCTGGGGATACAAAAATAAATGAGCCATGATGTGATTTTCATATTTATGATCATTTAAAATACATTTTCTCACTTTAGATCACAACTTCCTGCTGAAAGCTAGTTTGATATAGGACTGGTCAAAGTTGAAAGTTGTTTTAGGATTATCTTCTCTGTTTAGTGCTTTAGTCTTCAAATAATTCTTTTTCCTTCTTCAGATATTCAGTTTCTGACTTCACTTAAGTCTCATGTCAATGTGTACATAAAAACATGTTCTCCTAGGATGGATTCAACCTATTAAAGGGTAAAAAAAGCAATTTATAGGCAAGGAATCAACATTAAAGACAAACAACAAAAGAAGGAATAAAATGAAATGACATAGAATAAGGTAGAAAATAAAATGAAGTGAGTTTCTAGTGGTACAGGTTAGCATATACTATGTTAGCATATATTTGTATACATATATTCAACTATATGTGTATATTAATTTATGCCAAAAATGCTTTCCTCCTTATGGTTATTTATATTTTACTTTATTTCTGTTTCTAGAATGTTATTTACATCATTAGTGGATTATAGGAAATGATGGTGATGATTTTCATTTTTTAACAAATACCAAGAAGATACTGCCCTTTTTTTGCCTATACATAAGGTCATGGTCTCACAGTTTTTATTAGGAAAAGCTCAGCAATTTCTGTGAGACTTTCTTTATCTCAGAGAGATAAAAATAAGCATCTTTTCTGAGTATTTTTGAGTGGGGAAGAATCTTTAAAATGTCTACTGGTTCTTCTATTTTCCTAGGGTTTTTTATTTAGCTTTGATTAAGTCAAGACCTATCAGTCACTGATAAAGAGTCATGGAATATTTTGCAGGAGAGTAGGATGATTGATTTCTACAGAAATATGAGTAAAACTAATATATTTCAGTGATCCTTTGATTACAAAAACTGAAAAACTACCTTAAAATAAGAATGGGGCATTTTGATTTACGGAATTGAACAGCACAAAATAAAGTCAGATTCAGTACCCTACCAGGTCTATTGGCTCAATGTCATCAATAAATAGTGACTTGTTCGGCCTATGTTGTCTTTTTTTTTTTTTTTTTTTTTTTTTCTTTTGTGATTTTACTCTCAGGTGTGGCCTCTCATCATATAAGAAAAGTATCCACAGCTGTAGACTGATATATTTTCAGTTTAACAACTGCCTAAAAAGAGTGTTCTCTTCTAGTAATTTCAGCAAAATCCAGTAGACTTGATTAGCTCTAATTGGCCTTATTTGGGTTACATTTAAAAACCTGAAGGACGCCTTGGTGGCTCAGCAGTTGAGCATCTGCCTTCGGCTCAGGGCGTGATCCCAGTCTGAGGATCGAGTCCCGCATGGGGCTCCGTGTGAGGCGCCTGCTTCTCTTTCTTCCTACGTCCTTGCCTCCCTCTCTGTGTCTCTCATGAATAAATAAATAAAATCTTAAAAAAAAAAAACTGAGCAAATCACCATGTCCAGGAGGATGCTATGCCTACATATGACCAATTCAGTTATAGAAGGAGAAGAAAAATCTGAATCATTCAAAGAAAACGAATATTTATGTTTCTGGGAAGATGGAGTAGATATACTTAGCAAGAGGAATACAAAAGTACAACTAATAACTTTGGCTATAATATGTAAAATATAAGGAGACAAAGATGGACAGAAGAAGGCAGACCAAGGAAGGATCTTGAGATTCCAAGGGAAGACAAAGTGATGAGTTCCCTGGGTTTTTTTTTTTTTTTTTTTTTTTTTTTTTTTTTTTTTTGACTTGATATACTTCAGATTGGCAACTGAAGAACTGGCAACCTGGGAAAAGGAAGGAGTACATAAAAGATATCTCAAGAAAAGGATAGTCTTTCTAGTCAAAGGATCACGAAATGGGCTGGCTGGCAGGACAAAACACTAGGGTATATCTTCTCTGTACAAGCCAAATGAAACATACCCACAAAAAGAAGACAAAACAGCAGAGGCTCCACACCCTCTCTCCCAGCAAAGGTGAAGTAGAGAGCCTGAATATACAACCTAGAAAGCAGTAATAAACACCACTTACCACTTACGATGTCAAGATGTCATTGTTGACAACCTTTTGGACTAGAGTTTGGTGAAGAACATTAGCCATGATACCAAAATATTGATCTAGGCAAGAAAAAGATAAATTGGGCTTAATCAAAATTAAAATCTTTTGTTTTGGGAAAGACCATGTTGACAGGATGAAAATATAAACTATAGGCAGGGGAAACTATTTATAAGGTGACAAAGGGATCATAAGTAAAATATTTAAAGAGCTCTCAAAACTCAAATAATCCAATTAGAAAATGGGCAAAAGATATGAAGAGATACTTCACTGAAGAGAGTATATAGATGGGAAATAAGCACATATTAAGATATGCACATCCTGAGCCAATAGGGAAATGTAAATGAAGGTGATGATGACATGTTGCTATCCCCTTCAATAACAGGTAAAATAAAAATTAGTACTAATATCAAATGCTGGTAGGGACGCAAGGAAAGCGGATCTCTTGTACATTTCTGATGGGAATATAAAATGGTAGAGATGATATAGAGTATAGTTTGGCAGTTTCTTAAAAACTAAACACACATTTACCATATGACCAAGCAATTTCACTTTTCTTCTTTTGACCAAGAAAATGGAAATTTATCTTCATAAAGACGTGTATATGATTGTTCCCAGCAGCTTTGTCTTAATAGTTCAAACCTGGAAACAAATAATTTTCCTTCAGTAGATGAATAGCCAAAAAAACTATGGTATATCCATCCACACTATGAAGTAGTACTCAGCAATAAAAAAGAATGCACAATGATACCTGTAACAACTTTGAGAGATTTCAATAATGTGCCGAGTGAAAAATTCAGGATTTTATGTGATCCTATCTAAATAGTACTCTAAAAACAATAAAAGTTATATAAATGGAAAATCAGTAGTTTCTAGGGTTTAGGGGTGATTTGGACACAGGAGTGGGTGTGACTGCAAGGGAATAGTAAGAATAAGATCTTTGTGGTTATGAATTAAATAGTATTATATATTGATTGTAGTAGTGGCTACACAACCCTACACATGTGATACAGTGATAGAGAGCTATACACACACATTGTACCAATGTTACATTCCTGTTTTGGATATTGCTCTACAGCTACGTACCATGTACTTACTGGAGGAAATGGTGCAAAAAGTACAGTGGACCTCTGGACTATCTTCGCAATTTCTTGTAAAATATAATTATTTCAAAGTATGTAAAAGCTTTTTAAAAAGAAACAACAAACCCTGAAAGTCTGGTGATGCTATTTCAAGATGAAGGTAATTAGAGAAAACAAACCTATATCTACTACAGGGAAAAGACAAATTATTTGGTATTTGGTTTCTATCTATATTTACTTCCAAAGGAAATGATGTTACTTCATAAAATTAACAATTAAAAAAAAGATATAATTACTTTCATATTTGTTTTCCTTGAACTACAAAGCCAAATAATCATTTTAATTATGGTATTATGATAATTGCTATTATTATTGTTATTTTAGATTATCAACTTTCTTTTATAAAGTCAAATTTGAAAGAGAGAGGAAATGCTGCTTAGAAATCTTTGATACCAGTGTGCTCTTTCCAATTTGTCCAATTTAACATGCCTGCTATTTCTGTTCTTCTTTTCCCTCCAAGTGAAGTGTGTTAGTGGCAGTCACTAAATAATCATTTTATTTGCTTTTGTGAAATATGTCATAATCCAATGTGTAATGTGTTTTGAGAATAAAATGCTATTTCTGTGCATTTAAAAGTAAGGGAAAACAAGAGAGGATTCACTGTTTTACCAAATGATTAGCAAATTTTGATGAATTGGAATATTTTTCAAGTAGAAAATTTTAGATCAGAATTGATAGGCCTTTGGAAAAGTTTGTTATACCTTCTATATTCAGAAATCAATAAGAAACATTAAAAATAGTGTGCATTTTTTAATAGTAGTCACTATTTTTATCGTCTAAACATAGATTATATGTAGAATTTTCCTTGAACAGGCGGTATTGTTAAACTGGTGCACTGATCAGTTCCTAATGAAATTATTTTTAAAGTTAGTTTAGAGGCATTCCTAACCATCCAAGTCATTGCATAATTATATATATATATAATTGGAGAAGCAGGCTCCATGCAGGGAGCCTGACGTGGGACTCGATTCCAGGTCTCCAGGATCACACCCCAGGCTGAAGGCGGCGCTAAACCGCTGAGCCACCAGGGCTCCCCTAAAAAAAGTATATTAAAGAACTTAGAAAAAATAATCAAAAGGATTTGGTAAAATTTCAGATACCTTCAGAAAAATTTTTCACCAATATGTTCAGTTATCACACTACTCAAGCTTATACATATCTTTAGTTCTTATTTTATCATTCACAGATATCACTACTGAATGCCAGATTTCAATATTGTCAGGGTTCATGATTAAATGATGTAACATCCTCTTCCAAGTGGGCAGATTCGCTATTTGATAGTGGCCCTAGGAGAAAGGTACTAGAAATGTGTATCAATTAAGTTTTTATTGACTATTCATAAAAGCTTATAATAACCACCTGGATCCAGTAAACTGCACGGTGGGTATCCAACTCTATTTACCATCAACTCTGTAAACAATATGTATACTTTAATTTCAGGTTCACTAGCAAAAATTACCATCCAAAAATTGTACATCTTAGTGTTCCAAGCCAAAGTTAACAGAAGGCACAAGAAAGCAAGGAAATAGTGTACACTTAATTTTGGATCTTTCAAAATGAATAGCATTGTCTTAGAATCCCAAATACTTGAAAGAACTATTTACATTTTTCTGCTGACACATATGATGAATTCCAGCCTTCCATATAAGCCATCTTAATACAATGAACGAGAACAGTAGAATCTTTTCAAGTTGTTCAGACATTTATACTATAGTGCCAGAAGATAAGAACCTTGTAAAGTTTTCAAAATGTTAAAAAATCGTGATTTTTGTTAAATATTAAACATGTCAAGTATTTTATTTAACTCTTTCATTTAGGGAATGAGTAACGTGCTACAAACTGAGAATTTGACTTAGATTTATTACTACTGGACAGTGTTCATTTGCATTGTTAGGAACAAAAATCAGTTGTATTATCAGTTTTCTGGAATTTAATGGTTATACTATTTGTCAAACACAATTAAAAATGCACATGTTTATAGAATCAGATAATCCCCAGAGGCACCACTAGTCAATGTGATCATTGCATTTAAAAGATAATCAGTAAATCTTTTGTCTTTTTATTAAGTGTGACAGTTTCTCTTGACAACTTTGTCTCTTCACAGCTTATATAACCACACATAGAATTGTGCTTTGCTCAATATGTGATTTATATTTACCGAATGAATAGGTGAAAGAAGTCAAAGAAACTGGTAACACTTTTCCAAAACAAATGAAAAATCCAAAAAAAAAAAGAGAAAGACTTCTACTTTTAGAAGGTACAAGTTATTTTAGTGGTCATTTATCATAAATATCAGGTATGTAATATATCATAATTATAGATATCTATGTTAGAATTAGTCATACTGAAGTTTGGCTCATTTAGCAATTGTTTTATTATCTAAAGTCTTTAACTGATAAAACCCTTTCAAGCCCATGGTTTATATTATACTAACAATAACATACCTGGTCAGAAATCATGTATCTTTGTTCATCTTTTGCCTTCCTCTTTCTGAGTTTCAGAGCCATTGAGGTCAAATGCAGTCACATCCTTTCAAATAGGAATTTTTCCTTCAAAAAGTTCAAACAATTTTGCATTGAACTTTCATTTCTTTAGAGAATCCAGAAGTGGACCCTGAACATTATGGGCAACTAATATTCGATAAAGGAGGAAAGACTATCCATTGGAAGAAAGACAGTCTCTTCAATAAATGGTGCTGGGAAAATTGGACATCCACATGCAGAAGAATGAAACTAGACCACTCTCTTTCACCATACACAAAGATAAACTCAAAATGGATGAAAGATCTAAATGTGAGACAAGATTCCATCAAAATCCTAGAGAAGAACACAGGCAACACCCTTTTTGAACTCGGCCATAGTAACTTCTTGCAAGATACATCCACAAAGGCAAAAGAAACAAAAGCAAAAATGAACTATTGGGACTTCATCAAGATAAGAAGCTTTTGCACAGCAAAGGATACAGTCAACAAAACTCAAAGACAACCTACAGAATGGGAGAAGATATTTGCAAATGACATATCAGATAAAGGGCTAGTTTCCAAGATCTATAAAGAACTTATTAAACTCAACACCAAAGAAACAAACAATCCAATCATGAAATGGGCAAAAGACATGAACAGAAATCTCACAGAGGAAGACATAGACATGGCCAACATGCATATGAGAAAATGCTCTGCATCACTTGCCATCAGGGAAATACAAATCAAAACTACAATGAGATACCATCTCACACCAGTGAGAATGGGGAAAATTAACAAGGCAGGAAACAACAAATGTTGGAGAGGATGCGGAGAAAAGGGAACCCTCTTACACTGTTGGTGGGAATGTGAACTGGTGCAGCCACTCTGGAAAACTGTGTGGAGGTTCCTCAAACAGTTAAAAATATACCTGCCCTACGACCCAGCAATTGCACTGTTGGGGATTTACCCCAAAGATACAAATGCAATGAAACGCCGGGACACCTGCACCCCGATGTTTCTAGCAGCAATGGCCACGATAGCCAAACTGTGGAAGGAGCCTCGGTGTCCAACGAAAGATGAATGGATAAAGAAGATGTGGTTTATGTATACAATGGAATATTACTCAGCTATTAGAAATGACAAATACCCACCATTTGCTTCAACGTGGATGGAACTGGAGGGTATTATGCTGAGTGAAGTAAGTCAGTCGGAGAAGGACAAACATTATATGTTCTCATTCATTTGGGGAATATAAATAATAGTGAAAGGGAAAATAAGGGAAGGGAGAAGAAATGTGTGGGAAATATCAGAAAGGGAGACAGAACGTAAAGACTGCTAACTCTGGGAAACGAACTAGGGGTGGTAGAAGGGGAGGAGGGCGGGGGGTGGGAGTGAATGGGTGACGGGCACTGGGTATTATTCTGTATGTTAGTAAATTGAACACCAATAAAAAAAAAATAGAATAAAAAAAAAAAAAAAAGAACTTTCATTTCTTAATTAGAGAAATCAAAAGAAGAGGGAGACAGGAACAAGAGGGAAGTAAGATAAAGTAGGGGAAAATGAAGGCTTATTGATTAAGGTTTAATCAGAAAGTCTCTCTATACTTCTCTGTTTAATTCTCTTCTCGAGATAACTCAATATTTTAGATACTAAATAAATTCACAACATGGGTTTAATTGAAATTTTTTTAGTATGCATTTAACAAAGTCACTTTGGGTGGATTTTATGAACTGCAAATTGACTGAATAAGTGAATACAGGCAAAATACACATTTGCCATCAGGCAGTTACCTATCACAATGTCTTACATATATGTGAATCAAGTGAATGTGTTAAGATTGTGTTTTGAATTTGAATTTGAAAGTCCATCCATTTGAATAATTTTAAAAAATAAGCAAAGATAATGCTTTGTGATGGGTACTTTTTGCATAATATAAGTTTCAGGATTTGTAGAAGTGTTGTCTAAATCTATGATAAAGGGTAGCACTATATTTTTAAAGATCATATTCCCCTAGAATATCATATGTACCATATGATTGAACTAGATTTTTTTTCAGACATGATGTACTTTCTTCTTCAAAAATGCTGTATAATAATCATTATCCACTAAGTATCGTCGTGGAGAGGGAGATTTTAAATAGCAATTACTATTACTTCAGATTCATTAAATAATTAAGGGTTGTTGAATGAAAGTGGTAGGTATAATTTTTCAAAAGTAAATCTTTAATATAGGTAAATTCTGAAGAGTATATTTACATGTGGAAAATGAAAAAGAAATGTTTTTCTCTGATAAGATGATATGTTTCTTTTATTTATAAACTGCTAGGGATAACTTTTACATTTTGATCATCATGAGCACTTATTATTCACAATAAAACATCAAACAACCTTGTGAAGAGACAAAAGACTATAAAAGAAGTCTTTTACACATTGATTTTTATAAAAGCATTTTTCCTGTAGAATCGATAGATGCATAAAGGAATAAAAGACAACTGATTTTAGAGTATGAAAAGGGAGTTTATGAAGAGCTGGTCTCCAACTGCAGTATATTAATACTCCTTTGGGCATTCGTGCAGGGATTTAGGTGTTAAATGAAATCCTTTAGAAATTTTGAGTTAATCCGTGTTTTCTGTAGATGTTATTGCATTTTACTACTTATTTGAATCATAACTATAACTTGGACTTTGAATTGTCATATGTAGAAAGTTGAATTGAAGGAAAGAATCAAGAATCTATTTTTTAGGGATGCCTGGGTGGCTCAGCGGTTGAGCATCTGCCTTCCACTCAGGGCATGATCCCGGGGTCCTGGGGGTCCCACATTGGGCTCCACATAGGGAGCCTGCTATCCCTCTGCCTAAGTCTATGCCTCTTACTCTGTATCTCTTGTGAATGAATGAATGAATGGATGAATGAATGAATGAATTTTAAAAAAATATCTTTTATTCAGAGTTGTCAGAGCACTGGAGATCATGTATCTTTTAAAATATTCTTGAAATATTGATACAGTTTAAGAAATATACTAAAACTGCATTATAAATAATGGTTGAAATAAATTTGAATTATATTGCTTAAAATATTAAGAATCTACTAATATTTATCTTTATATTTGTTCACAAAAATATTTAAGAACAAAAAATTACTTTGTTGAAATGCAATTGTACTTTATAGTATTAAAGTTAAGGGACAGACCCATAAAACTTGAAATCTAAAAATTGTAAGCTACATTCATACGGTCCCAGTTCCTTTACCTGCATTCAACTTTGTGGGGTTATATAGGTTCTATTTATATAGAATAAGCCTCTAGACAAGCACTAAACTCCAGATTAAAAAGGAAACAGGTGCCTTTGATCCTCCATTACATTTATATTTTTGATTAATCAAATTAGTCATCTTTCCCTTAAGATCTGTTCCTTCTACATTCCGTATTTTGGAATTCCATATTTTGTGATATTTCCATGTTCCTCTTAGGCAAGCCAATAGTAGTTTTGGGGTAATTAGTCCTCTGACATTCTGACTCTCATTTTATCTAGGCCAGGTCCTTTGTATTTTATTTTCACAGGCTTCACAGTTCCATCTGTTTCAATTCTACACTATTCTCTACTAATCTTGCTTTGTTAGGACTTTTGTGTGTCACCTGAAGTTTAGTAGTTTAATTCATCTCCCCACCTCCAATATCAGTACATCTTTCAATCTGCTAACAGATTTAGATATGATTATGTTACTTCTCAGCCCCTAAATCTAATGGGTATACCTGCTGTTCAGAGAATAAAATATTTTGATGTATCATTTAGATTTCCCTAAGACCTGATCCTTGTCTATCTTTGTAGCTTTTTCTCCCACTCTACCCATTTACTATAAGTCCTATTCGTATATATATATGAATATATATGTGAATAGCTTACATATATATATATGTAAGCTTACATATATATATATAGATAGATAGATAGAGAGAGAGAGAGAGAGAGAGAGAGATGTGAGATATCTATATCTATATATCACACATCTTCTTTATCCATTCATCTATTGAAGGACATTGTGGCTCCTTCCACAGTTTGGCTATTGTGAACATTGCTGCTATAAACATTGGGGTGCAGGTATCCTGTTGTTTCACTATATCTATATCTTTGGGTAAATCCCCAATAATGCAATTGCTGGGTCGTAAGGTAGTTTTATTTTCAACTTGTTGAGGAATCTCCACAAAGTTTTCAAGAGTGGCTGCACGAGCTAGCATTCCCACCAACAGTGCGAGAGGGTTCCCCTTTCTTCTCATCCTCACCAACATTTGTTGTTTCCTGTCTTGTTGATTTTCACCATTCTCACTGGTGTGAGTTGTTATCTCATTGTGGTTTTGACTTGTATTTCCCTGATGGCAAGTGATGTGGAGCATTTTTTCATGTGCTTATTGGCCATGTGTGTAGATCTTTGGAGTCTGTCCATGTCTTCTGCCCATTTTTTGACTGGATTGTTTGTTTCTTGGATGTTGAGTTTGGTAAGTTCTTTATAGGTCTTGGATACTAGCCCTTTATCTGATAGGTCATTTGCAAATAGTTTCTCCCATTCTGTAGGTTGCCTTTTGGTTTTGTTGACTGTTTCTTTTGTTGTGTGGTAGACTTTTCCCTAATGAAGTCCCAATAGTTCATTATCGCTTTTGTTTCCCTTGCCTTTATAAGTGTGTCTTCCAAGAAGTTGCTGTAGCCAATTTCAAAAAGGTTGTTGCCTATATTCTTCTCTAGGATTTTGACATTTCCTATCTGACATTTAGGTCTTTCATCCATTTTGAGTTTATCTTTGTGTCTGGTGTAAGAGAATGGTCCAGTTTAATTCCCCTGAATGTGGCCGTCCAATTTTCCCAGCATCATTTATTGAAGAGACTGTCCTTTTTCCAGTGGATGGTCTTTCCTGCTTTGTCAAATATTAGTTGGCCATAGAGTTGAGGGCCCATTTCTGGATTCTCTATTCCGTTCCATTGATCTATGTGTCTTTTTTATGCCAGTGCCACACTGTCTTGATGATCACAGCTTTGTAGTACAGCTTGAAGTCAGGCATTGTGATGTCCCCAGCTTTGGTTTTCCTCTTCAACTTTTCTCTGACTATTCAGAATCTTTCTGATTCCATATAAATCCCTTAACTTTTGCTTCTTGGGAGGTTTTTAATGACTGCTTCAATTTCCTTGCTGGTTATTGGTCTATTCAGGTTTTTTTTATTTCTTCCTTTTTCTGTTTTGGTAATTTGTAGGTTTCCCAGAATGCATCCATTTTTTCCAGATTGCCTAATATATTGGCATATAGTTGCTCCTAATACATTTTTAAAATTGTTTGTATTTCCTTGGTCATCTCTCCTCTTTCATTCATGATTTTATTAATTTGAGTCTCTTTTTCTTTTTAATAAGTCTGGCCAGGTGCTTGTCTATCTTATTAATTCTTTCAAAGAACCAGCTCCTTGTTTCATTGATCTGTTCTATAGTTCTTATGATCTCTATTTCATTGAGTTCTGCTCTGCCCTAATCTTATTATTTCTCTTCTGTTTGTTCTGGGCTTTATTTGCTGTTCTTTCTCCAGTTCCTTTAGGTGTGAGGTTAACTTGTGTATTTGAGATTTTTCCAACTTTTTGATGGAGGCTTATATTGAAATGTACTTCCCTCTTAGGACCGCCTTTGTTCTAGCCCAAAGATTTTGAACAGTGGGGCTTTCAATCTTGTTAGTTTGCATGAATCTTTTTAATTGTTTTCTAATTTCCTAGTTGACTCATTCATTTTTTAGTAGGATGCTCTTTAACCTCCAAGTGTTTGAGTTCCTTCCAAATTTCCTCTTATGATTAAGCTCTAGTTTCAAAGCATTGTGCTCTGAAAATATTTACAGAATAATCCCAATCTTTTGGTATCAGTTGAGACCTCACTTGTGACCCAGTATGTGGTCTATTCTGGAGACAGTTCCATGTACATTTGAGAAGAATGTGTATCCTGCTTGTTGGATTGGGTGGAATGTTCTGTATATATTTGTGAAGTCCATTTGGTTCAGTGTGTCACTCAAAGCCCTTGTTTCTCTGCTAATCTTCTGCTAAGAAGATCTGACTTTGGCAGAGGGCAGAGTGTTGAAGTCTTCTACTATTAATGTATCATTATCTATGTGTCTCTTTGGTTATTAATTGGTTGATATAATTGGCTCTTCCCACTTTAGGGGCATATATACTCATAATTGTTAGGTCTTCTTGTTGGATATACCCTTTAAGTATGACATAGTGTCCCTCTTTATCTCTTAGTAAAGTCTTTGGTTTAAAATCTAATTTATGTTTTATGAGGATTGCTACTCCAGCTTTCTTTTGAGGTCCACTTGTATGGTAAATGATGCTCTACTTCCTCAGTTTCAGTCTGAAGGTGTCCTTAGGTCTTAAATGAGTCTCCTGTAGATAGCAGGAGATATCTACTATCTACTTTTTTATCTAGCCTGATACCCTGTCTTTTGACTGAATCATTTAGTCTATTCATGTTCAGAGTAACTGTTGAAGGATATGAATTTAGTGTCATGGTATAACCTTGTACAGTCCCTGTTTCTTCAGATTGTTTCTTTGGGCTCCCTCTTTGCTTATTGGGGTCCCCCTTAATATTTTTTGCAGGGCTGTTTAGTGAATACACATTATTTCAGTTTATGTCTATCCTGGAAGCTCTTTCTCTTTCCTTCTATTCTGAATGACAGCCTTGCTGAATAAAGTATTCTTGGCTACATGATTTTCTCATTTAGTACCTGGAATATGTCATGCCAGCTCCTTCTGGCCTGCCAGGTCTCTGTAGATAGGTCTGCTGTTAATCTGATATTTCTCCCCATATATGTTAGGAATCTCTTGTCTTGAACTGTTTTTAGGATTTTCTTTTTATCTTTGAAATTTGCAAGCTTCATATTTTATGTCAGAGTGTTGATCAGTTTTTGTTGATTTTTTTTGGCAGGGGAGGGTTCCTGTCTCCCTCTCCACACCCTCTGGAATCCCAATTAGTTGGATGTTCTTCTTCTCTAAACTATTACTTAATTCTTAGAGGCTCTACTCATGGGCTCTTAGGTTTTTTTCCTCTCTTTTCCTTAGCTTCCTTCCTTTCCATCAACTTGTCTTCTATGTCACTTACTTTCTCTTCTGCCTTACGTACCCTAGTTGTTAGAGCATCCAATTTAGACTATATCTCAGTTAAAGTACTTTTAATTTTGGCCTAGTTATATGTCATTCCTGCAGTATAAGATTCTCTAAAGTGTTTTGTGCTTTTTCAAGATTCACCGGTAATTTTATAATTGTAATCCTGAATTCTATCTCTGACATCTTACTTAAATCCATATCCATCCGATCTGTGGCAGTGAGTGTTACCTCTGGTTCTTTCTTCTGTGTTGAATTCTTCCTTCTAGTCATTTTATCCGATGCAGAATGACTGTAGGAGTGAGCAGAGTCAAAAATATCAACCACGACCAAGCAAAATACACACTTGCAAGAAGTGGTCACTTTTCTATTTGTAGCATTCCAGCTGTTCTCTCTTTACCTCTAAGGTTGAATTCATAGGTGTTCAGGATGGTTTGAAAGTTATCTAGCTAAATTTGGGAGACCAGATGAAATGAGGACCCCTACTCTTCCACCATCTTCCCTCTCTCCTTTATATCCTATTCTTAAATAATTCAGTGGTCCTGGAATGGAATGTATTCCTTCTACCACAGTTTCAAAGAAAATGTTCTCTTATTAGCCTCAAAATCAAGCAGTGTAGTAATTTTAGAATTTAAGCTAATAAATAGATGAATGCATGATACTTTTTTTTTTGTTTTTTTTCATGATACTGTTTTAAGAGAAAAAATCTTCAGGGACATAACATCTAATCACATTAACAAAATATATTGGAAAATGCACAAAATTATGTTAAGTTAGTTTTGTTCTAAATAGCATGAGCCTGTAGATGACTGATGAAATGTAGATGCCCTAATACCAAATAATTGAAAACCTTGAGCTTCAGGGCTCAAGATAAAAGTGAAAAAGTATATGAAAAACATGTCAGGTGATTCTATTTATTTGTCAATTTTTCATATTACTTGAATAAATGCATTTTGTAATAGTTTTGGTAATTCTTCCTTTAAAAAGTTTTTAGAAAGTCATTAAATACAGTTATATAATAGTCTGCATGAAATTTCACAAACTTTAGGAGACTCCAGTTTACAAAAAGTGAAGTATGCTTGAAAGGTTTTATCATTTATGTTCTTTGTTGAGTAAAATATTAACTTTAAAAGTTAATAACTTACTTTTTTGTTAAATATCTAAAGTCATTTATTGACATTCTTTTGATGATTGAATATTTTGTCCTAGGCAACTAAAAAGAAGATAAATAGCTATGATGATTTTAACATTATTCAAAATACATGAGAAAATAAGTGAAGTGTCAAAAAAAAGATTGAATAGGAAAGATATATCAATGAGAGAAAATATTTTTAGTCTTCTTAGAATATTATACAATGGAAAGTAAATGAAAGATTTGAAAAACAAAAATGACAGCATTCTTTTCATAAGATGTTGAAAACAAGAAAATGAAAACAAAAGAAGGGGAAAATAACTGTCTTAATTTTTTTTTTCTCTCTTAAACTGTCATGAAAATGTGAGAATAGTAATCAGAGATTTTAAGTCATGGGAAGAAATAAAGTAAACATGCTTTTAAAGCATCAAAATATTTATTTTACATATTTTAATGAAGGAACAACTATTGTATGATTTATATTAGACATAGAAACTTAAAGTTTTAAACATTATGATTTTTTTTTTTACTATTTGTGCCATTTGCTTTGGGCCTAAGTTTTTATTTTTAAACCTTGAGTATAAGTTGGATGTGGGGCTTAAAATACATTAAATTTGAAATTTATGCTGCTCAGCTAAATGTAACATAATATGATTAAAAATGATTAAAAATGATGGACAAAAATATGTCTTTAATCAAGTCATATTTCTTAGGTGAAGTAGATAAATAAATATTAATATGAAAGACATTTCAAATTTACATAGGAAGTATATCAGTTGGAAATTAAAATAAATGTTGGAAATAATACATTCAGTATTTCATTCACTTAGGAAAATTTTTTCATGGTCAGTATGTGGCAGGCACTGTGTTAAACACTGACAATGCCAGATCCCATGTATATGTATGCTCACACATACCCATGTTATGTATTTTCATACACACAGAAGTGCACATGCACAAATAAACACACATTTCACTTTTCCCTCTTATAGTAATGCATGTATGCAGACATGCTGGCATACACAAATATGCACATGCATGTTGACACACTCATATTTAGTGCATATGTGTATATCTGCACACATATACTGAAGCATACATTAATACTTTCCTCTATACAAAAATACACATTTGCACTCACAAAACCACAATTTAGGGGGTCCCGGGGTAGCTCAGCAGTTTGGTGCCTGCCTTTGGCCCAGGGTGTGATCCTGGGGACCCAAGATCGAGTCCCAAATCAGTCTCCCAGCATGCTTCTCCCTCTGTCTGTGTCTCTGCCTGCCCCCCTCCCACCCCGTGTCTTTCATGAACGAATAAGTAAATAAATAAAATCTAAAAAAACAAAAACAAACAAAATACCACAATTTGGATTAAGTACTATAATGGAGTACACACAGAGTGAGCTATGTATTATATAATAACAGTTCATAATATGGGTTAGTATTTAAAATTAAAAAATAAAATTAAAATTAAAAAAAAAATTTAAAAAGATTTTAAAATTAAAGAAAAACCCCACAGAACCATGTAGTGTAGTTTGTTTTCTTTTGATATCATGACACAAAAATATCATATTTGTCATATTTATGTAATAAATCCTTGTTGGTTAAGTAAAGTTAAATATTTTTAAAAAGTTAAGGAATTTTCAGACTTTTTTATAACAAATATTCCAAAGTACATTACCTTTTTTAACTTAGAAAACTCTTTTTGCTGATTTTTCCTCTGACCAATGTCCCAGGGTTAAATGTCAATTCAAAATCAAGAAAAAAAATAGATCTAATGAGAAAAACAGTAAATAGTCTTTCCCCACAGATAACTTCATTATGACAATAAACTTCATTATGATAATAGAAGTATTTGCAGTACTAGATGAAATTATTCAACTTTAACCAGTTTTTTCATGGGCTCCCATGACAAAGTACCACAAATTGTGTGTCTTTAACAGAAATTTATTTTCTTTCAATTCTGGAGACCAGAAATCTAAGAGCAAGGTTTGAGCAGGATTAATTTTCTCAGATGCCTTTGCGCTTTGCTCTCTCCATTCTTGTTGACTCTTTTCTTGTTTTCCAGTGGTCTGACCTCTGTTTGAATCTGTATCCTAATCTCCTATTTTTATAAGTACATAAACTGTATTGGATTATGGTCCACCCTACTAACTTTATTTTACTGTAATTCTTAAAAAACAGTCTCCAAATATAGTCACGTTCTAAAGTACTGGGGATTAGGACTTCCTCATAGGAATTTTGAGGGGGAAGTAATTCAGCTTATAACACATTGAGTTTCAGAATATACTAATACTGTACCTAGATCTAGCTTCAGTTAGTTGAATTGAAACAACAACAACAACAAAAAAACCTTTCAAGTTCTATTATATCAAAATTATTCAAATGTTTCTTTTTTTTTCTTTTTTTTTTTAGTTTGGAGTTCTACATAATTGAGTCAATGTATAATATGTTTAATTAATGTATATTATGCATTTAGAAAATAAAGATGCAACTTATTTTCTATTCAATAAGTTTTTTGATCCACATCAGAGATTGTTTTATTAACTAAAGTCGATAGCAATGTCAGGAATCCTTTCCTCTAGGTTTTCTTCTAATTGTTTTATGGCATCCTTTTATATTTATTTTTTTTTAAAGATTTTATTTATTTATTCATAGACACAGAGAGAGGCAGAAGGAAGAGAAGCAGGCTCCATGCAGGGAGCCCAATGCGTGACTCCATCCTAGGTCTCCAGGATCACACCCCAGGCTGCAGGCGGCGCCAAACCGCTGCGCCACCAGGGCTGCCCATCCTTTTATGTTTAAATCGTTTTTTTTTTTTTTTTTTTTAACATTTAAATCATTATCCCATTTTGAGTTGGTTTTTGTATATATAGAGAGGTAGGAGTCCAGTTTCCTTCTTCTGCATGTAGAAAACCATTTTTACAACCAACATTTATTAAAAAGAGACAATCCTTTTCCCATTGTGTGGTCCTTGCTCTTGACAACTTTGTCAAAGAATTAGTGATCATAAATACAAAGATTTATTTCTGTGCTGTCTGTTCCATTCCATTGAACTTTGTGTCTGTTTTTGTGCTGGTACCATACTATTTTGATTACTTTAGCTTTATAATATATTGAAATCATAAAGTCTCATGTATCAACTTTGCGTATCTTGCTAAAGATTACATCAGATTTTGGGGTATTTATTGTTCATACAAATTTTAGGAATTTTTTTCTATTTCTGCGAAAAATTCCATTGGACTTTTGATAGAGATTCCAATAAATCTGTATATTATTTTGGACAATGTGGACATTTTAACAATATCAATTCTTCCAGTTAATGGGCATGGAATATCTCCATTTGCATCTTCTATTCTTTTTATCAATGTTATATACTTTTCTATATGTCAATCTTTTACTTCCTTGATTAATTTATTGCTCAGTATTTTTTTATGCTATTGTAAATGACATTATTTTCTTTTTTTCTGATAAATTGTATTTTCAATCTTTTTTTTTTCTATTTTGATATTGTATCCTGCAACTATTGAGTTTATTTATCAATTCTAAGTTTTTTGGTAAAATATTGAGAGTTTTCCCTACATAAGATGATGTCTATAAATAAATGTTTTTACTTCTCCCTTTCTGATTTGGATGACTTTTATTTCTTTTACTTGATTAATTGCTCTAACTAGGACTTCCTGTACTGTGTTGAAATCGAGTAGTAAGAGTGGGAATCTTTGTCTTGTTTCTTAGAGGAACACCTTAGAGGAATGGCTAGCAGCTTTTCAACATTGAGTATGATGTTAGCAATGGGCTTGTCATATACAGCTTTTAATATGTTGAGATATATTTCTAATATGCCTAATATATTGAGGGCTCAATCATTAAAGGATGTTGTTTACTAATTCAAATTCCTTACTAGTAATTGGTCTTTCTGAATTTTCTATTTCTTCATAATTCAGTCTTAGTAGGTTGCATATTTCCAGGGATTTATCCATTACTTTTAGGTTATCCAATTTCTTGGTGTAGAATTGTTCATAGTTTCTTAAGATCTTTTGTATTACTGTGTTATCAGTTGAAACATCTCTTTCTTTTCTAATTTTGTTTGAGGCTCTTTTATTTTTAAGGAAGTGCCTAGAGTTTTTTTATTTATTTTTTTCTCTCTAAGTTTTTATTTAAATATCAGTTAGTTAACATATAGTATAATAATAGTTTCAGGTATAGAATTTAGTGATTCATCACTTAAATACGACACGCACTGTTCCTCACAAAAAAGAGCCATCCTTAATCCCCATCACCTATTTAAACCATCCTCCATCCCCATACTTCACCTCCCTCCCCTCTAGTAGCCATTAATTTGTTCTCTCTAGTTAAGAGTCTTGAGGCTTCTCTTTTTTTCTTACTCTAGCCAAAGGTATGTCAATATTGTGTATATTTTCAAAAATAAACAGGGCACCTGGGTGGCTCACATGGTTAGGTGTCTGCCTTTGGCTCAGGTCATGATCCCAGAGTCCCGGGATGGAGCCCCATGTCCAGCACCCCGCTCAGGGAGAGTCTGCCTCTCCCTCTCCCTCTGTCCCTTCCCTGCTCCTTTTCTTTCTCTTTCTCTCTCACACACACTCTGTACCTCAAATAAATGAATAAAATCTTTAAAAAAACAAAAGGCCCCAAACCACACACACACACACACACACACACACACACACACACACACAAACCCTCTTAGTTTTGTTGAACTTTTCTATTAACTTCATAGTCTCTTTTTCATTTGTATCTGCATTGATCTTATTTCCCTCCTTCTACTAACTTTGAGCTTAGTTTGCTTTTCTGTTTCCATGAGGTATAAAGTTAGGTTAAGATAATCTTATATCTTAAACTAAGTATTAATTACTATGAATTTTTTTCTTAAAACGGCTATTGTTGCATTCTGTAAGATATGTTGTATTTTCATTGGTCTCAAGATATATTTTTATTTCTGTTGATTTTTTTATTTGAACCATTAGTTGTTGGGGAGCATGTTCTTTAATCTCCCCATATTTGCAAATTTTGCAGATTTCTTCCTGTTAGTGAATTATAGTTTCATACTGTTGTGATTGGAAAAGTTGCTTGATATAATTTCAGTCATCTTAAGTTTATTCAGTCTTATCTGGTTGCCTAACAATTATCTATTTTGGAGAATATTTTGTGTGAAATTGAGGATATGAGTTGTGCTACTGTTGGATGAAATGTTCTGTATATGTCTGTTAGGTCTATTTGATCTAACAAATAGTTCAAATCCTTTGTTTTCTTATTGGTTGTTTGGAAGATCTATTCATTGTTGAAAATGGAATTTTGAAGTCCCTTACTATTACTCTATCACTGCCTATTACTCCCTTCCAATTTTTTGGTATTTGCTTTATACATTCAGGTGCTCTGATGTTGGGTGCATAAATATTTATAATTGTTATATCTCATTGATAAATTAACCTCTTTGTCCTTATATAATGATCTTGTTACAGTTTTTGACTTAAAAATCTATTTTGTCAAGAAAAGTCTATTTTGTCTGATATAACTGTAGTTACCCCTTTACTCTTCTGATTTGCATCTGTGTCAAGTATTTTCCATCTTTTCACCTTCAACCCATACCCTTTTTAAAGCTGAAGTGAGTATCTTTACACAGCCTATAGTTGAGGTCCTTCTCCCTTTTTTTTTTTTTTTTATCATTCATCCACTCTTTGTCTTCTGACTGGAGATTTTAATCCATTTAAATTTAAAATGATAACTTATAGGTAAGAGCTTGCTATTGTCATTTCTTTAATTGTTTTCTGGTGTTTCATAGATCCTTTGTTACTTTCTAGCTTCCTTTTTATTGATTAATTTATTGATTTGATTTTGATATTTGATTTCTATTTCAATAATTGATTGGTTTGATTTCTTTATCTTTTGTGTATCTAATGCAGGTTTTGCTTTGTAGTTACCATAAGGTTTATATAAAACATCTGGTTGTTAAAACAGTCTATTTTAAGCTGATAACAACTTACCTTTGCCTACAAAAGCTATATATTTTTAATTGTTGTAATCCTTGCTATTCATTCATTTATTCATTATATGTTAAGATATTCAGACTTACTAGCAGATATCTACTGCTACTGGAAGAACATTTCACTGATAACTATTTTAACTCACCTTCCTGTTTCATTTCCTTTCTTTTTTTCCTCCCATAATTTCTTTCTAAAGATTTTTTTCTGTTAAATATAACTCCCCTTTCCCCCCATATTTTATATCTTCCTACAGAAGATAACTGATCCCCACATTTGTTGTACATACACCCTTAGACATATTAAATACCATCTTCAGGTATGTGAAGGCCCATGCATGATACTAAAGATGTTAACCTCATGCTAGGTTAGAATAAATACTCTTCCATTAGTAAAAACCATCTGTCTTGCAGATTACATATAAAATTATTTTTTAAAGTCTTCCCTGACATATATAACTAAAGGTAATACAGAATTTCTAAATTGTAGTCAATAGAAGTCCTTTATTCATATTCCATTTTATTGATGAAGAAACTGAGGCTCTAATCTATGTAACTTTACTAATAGCAGTAAGTACTATGTGCACTGTTCTTAACAAGCATATTATCATAACATCATCCCCATTTTTACCGATGTGAAAACTGAAGAACACTGACCTAACTTATTTAGGGTCCTATCACTGGCCAGTGGTAAATCAGAGAATTGAATTCATGAAATCTGTCACATAACTCTGTGCTCAAAATGCTATGCAGTCTTATGTATCTTTATACTTTCATTCAAATGCTCTTTCTCTTACCCAATAGTTATCTTATATGTCACCTGTTCAGGAAAATAAAACAAAAACAACTTACTAAATGAGATACTGATTACATTTCTTCCCCTTCTACTTGGGAAACATTATCATTAATAAAATTCAGGTGAGTTGTAGCTAGCCGTGGAACACGTAAATGACAATTCCTAAAAGGGATCTTTAATGTCTTTATGTAGCTGATAATTCAAGAAGAGAAAAGACCCAACTTTCTAGAAAGAAAGCAATATATGTTTTACTATTTATTTTAAATACACATAAGGGAATTAAAAGAATTGGACTTTAAAGCTAAATATGAGTATAGTTTCTCCTTTCAAAGAAATAATAGGACCAATTACTCTTATAAATATTATAGCTCTTAAAAATGTTACACACTGTGTATGCTATGAAAGGTCACCTTTATCCAGGGCCTATTAACATATACTTAAGTAATATTTATGCCAGTTCAAGTGATCAAGGTGAAAACGGCATCTAAATTCACCAGGTGACTTTGACAGAAATTCTCCCACCTAAATATTTTTTTTTTTTTGATTGCTTATTCACCTAAGGTTGTTTTGGTGTACTAACCTTGGCTTGTTTCTCTCTTTTAGTTACACTGCATTCTCTAATGCTGTGGCATTCAGAATAATTATAATTCATAACTTCTGATAGGCAGAGTCAATTTCTTATTTGGGTCCTGGCTGACAATGGCTGCTGCAGGCATTTTATCATGAAAGCTGTCTTTCCACCTCTTTATACTAAGGAGTAACTCAGGGATTCCTGTTCAACTATAACAGTGGGTAAGCTTGAATGAGTTGTCAATTTTTATTATGCCGATTCTGCATAAAATGTTCAAGGAGAAGAAAGTACTTCCATTATGGAAAGCAAAATTACAATGGAAAAACGTATTTTCATCTTTGTTATTGAGGAAATTTTAATTTATGCTTTGAAATGCCAGTTCCATTAGTATTTTGTTCCTTAAATCATGAACTTACTGATACTTGACTGTTTTTGCAAAGGATAGTATAATTTTAAAAGTGTTTTCCTCATTTAACAGCTTAATATCAAAGAAAAGGAATTATAAGTCTTTGAAACTCTAATCTTTTTATTATAAAGTATACCTCTTACTGTGTTCCTCTGTGTCAAAATATCTTTGCCTATTAGTCTGCATTGATTAATATTTTTCCTTTTTAAAAATTAAATATTATTAATCAAAACCTTTTGAATGTTATGAAAAACAATGTCATGACAGTGAAAAATAGCATCACAATAATTTCAGTCAAAATTAGGGAAGTTAACATTTTACTTTGCTATGTAGCCTTATCTCTGGTTTCCATTAATTATTTTAAAAGTCTAGACAGAAACTTGGTGACCTCAGTTACTGGTTTTACCATTGAAAGAATTCTGGAATCCCAAATTGAGACCACTTTTTATAAAGGAAGTTTTATTCATTTTTCTATTCTCATAAAACCCTTCCTTAAAAAATATAAAATATTTCCTTTTTTTTTTCTTAGTCAAAGAAGTTGTGTAAGTACTTGCTCATTTTCAGTTAACATAAAATATGTAATTTTTTGAATCCTTTCCTTTGGTGTTTTTAATGTCTCTGAAATCAAATGAACAAGATTTAACTACATGGCTCTAAATAGATAACAAAGCATATGAGCAAAATGAAAGTAGAAGAGATTTTACATCCTTAGGCCAGTGGCTTATCTCTTAGAGCATGTTGGGTTCCTGGTGTGGCACAATAACAGTTGGTTTCACTCTCACTTCAGAAAGAAATACCTCTGTATAAATGGTCCATGTAGCAATTTGATCATTTACAATTGAGGGGCCACTTTAAGCCACAGTAATACACCCAAGAGAGTCATGGTTTCCACCAAAAAAAAAAAAAAAATCACAATAGGTTTATGCAGTGGTTTCAGGTACCAGAGGGAACAGCTTCTTTACAGAAAAGTCTTAAATGAAGTAGCATGTTCCACAAAGAACAAAATGTCTTCTTAGAATGAACAAGTAAGTTGGTTTTGCTAAAACTACAGACAGTTTTCTCCAAAAATAGTGTGGTTAACTGATCTATTTCTACTTCTCTTCATCCTAAATCTTCTCTACCTTGACATGCAGCGACATTACATGAAATGTTTCAGGAATTTTAAAAATAGAAAACTTTATCCATTGGGCTAAGTTATATTCTCTTTTAAAAGAAAAGACATAGCTCTTTTGTACAGAGTATTATAGGCTGGACCTATAACACAGCAACATTTCCATGAGTGTGTGTGTGTATGTGTGACAGAAAGAAAGAAAAAGATACTTGAATTAGCAAAGGAGGTAGTGGAGGAACTTGAGAAACTTCAGCCTCAGCATTTTGAAATGAGTCATTAGCCACAGAAGGCTACAGCCAAAGGTGAATGAGAATGAGTGGGATATTCTTGGAAGGTTGAGTGTGAACAAGAATCAGTAACAAAAGGTAGACAAATGATCAGAATATATCACATAAAATTAAATATAAAAAAATTAAATATAAATGTAACATCTGAACATGTCAGGAAATTCTAGTTCTATTTGTATGCAGGTATGCCTTCGTTTGCTGAATAAGTTGTGGAGCCAAATTGCCTAAAAATTTCGGAGTGGTGTTCTTTGGTATTGGAAAAGATAAAAGATTTGAAATCAGATAGATTTGGACTTTAATCTCAATAATCGCACTCCTGATGGCTGGGTGAATATGGATAAGTTATTCACTAATTCAGCCACAGAATCTTTACCTGAAAAGTGAACAGGTAAAAGGTTTCAGGTTCCTGAGAGTATCAAATAAAAGATATATATGAAATACACATGTGTGGGCCCTAACACATGGGCATGTGGTTAATGCTGTTTATCTTTCTCCCTCTATTTTTAATTCCTTTCTTCCCATATCAATTCTAGTTTATTACTGGTTGCCAAATAAAATTAGATATGTTTATGAAAATTGCTCCTGTAAATTAACTTTTTCAAAAGATAGCAACAGAATGGCAAAAAACATTCTAGGTTTATCATATAGCAAGACTCACCTCTTCACTGACTAGAGGATTTAAAATTTTCCTTTGCTATCACAGATAATTCTCAATATCAAATCATTCCCATCTCAAAATTAACAATTTTTATTGATATGTCTATGAGGAATGTTGCATTGCCAAATAATATGAGGCCATATTAAGATTTAGTAGAAAAGAGTATCATGATTGACTATAATGTTTTATGTAAGTTTGATACTTCTCCCTCTCTGGGCTTGAGGTATGTTTAATGGTAAATGACATATCAGAGTCTACCTGATAGTATTTTTTTCTTTTTTAATCAAACCACAAAATAATGGTGTGTTTAATGATTGAAGGTATCTTAGAGTCAGTGAAATGTGGATGTCTGCTATAGGCATAGAAGAGACAGTGTAGACAAACCACCTATTTTGATGTAATATTTGAAAGAAACCTTCCCCAGTTTTTCTTTTTAAATATTTATTTATGAGACAGAGAAAAACAGAGGTAGATGCAGGGATGGGGGCAGAAAGAGTCTCAAGCAGACACCTTGCTGAGCATGGAACCCAAAATGAGGAGTTTGATCTCACAAGGATGAGATCATGACCTGAGCCAAAACCAAGAGTCAGACGCTTAAATGACTGTACTACCCAGCTGCCTCAAAACTTCCCTGAGTTTTTAAAATACTTGCAGAAGCCACTGATTTACTATAGAGATGTGGTTTTCTTCTTAACTTTGGACCCTTTGTTCATTATATATTATTTTATAACTTAAAGTGATTTAAAGACATATTCCAGAAAAAAGTAATAAAGTATGAAGTGTAATCCTGTTAAAATAAGTTAATTTGCTTCAACGTGGATGGAACTGGGGGGTATTATGCTGAGCGAAGTAAGTCAGTCAGAGAAGGACAATCATATGGTTTCATTCATACAGGGAATGTAAGAAATAGAGGGATTATAAGGGAAAGGAGGGAAAATGAGTGGGAAGAATTAGAGAGGGTGAAAAACATGAGAGACTCCTAACTCTAGGAAATGAACAAGGGGTAGTGGATGGGGAGGTGGGCGGGGGGATGGGGCTAGTGTGTGATGGGCACTGAGGGGGGCACTTGACGGGTTGAGCACTGGGTGTTACACTATATGTTGGCAAACCGAGTTTCAATTAAAAAATATATTAAAAAAATAAAAAAAATACACATACAAAAAATTTAAAGTATCATTAGAATCAGGGCCAGGGTGCTGTTTCTTTATCAGTATCTATTTACATTTAATGGTGTATATTATTACAATTATATACAGTTGACCCTTGAACAACATGGGAGATTACTTCAACCCTCACATAGAACTCCACATACAACTTTTGACTACCCAAACCTTAACTACAAATAACCTACAGTTGATTAGAAGCTTTAATGATAATATAAACTGTTGATTAATACATATTTTATATGTTATATGTATTATATACTGTATTCTTTCAAAAATAAGCTGGAGAAAAAAATATAAGGAAGAGAAAGATACATTTACAGGACTGTGCTGTAAAAAATCCCTGTATAAGTGGACCCAAACAGTTCAAAACCATGTTATTCAGGGTCAATCGTATAAGTATTTACATTTCTTTATACACTATATAACTCTGACTGTATATACATTAATTTTAAGGTATTAAATGTTAAGTTCCTTAAAAGAAGTTGTCTTATTATCAAAGATATCTTATAATTGGCAGAGACTTTTTTTTTCTCAGTGATACCAGAAATAATTGTATACTCTACAGTGAATGGAATCTTAGGTTTAATATAATAGGATAGAAAAAAAAATAGGATAGAAAGGTGGGCATAAAGGTAGATAAAATATAGATGGATTGATTTTGCATACATAGATGCCTGTACCGCACTCTCTTGTTTTTTTATCATCAGATAAACTACCCTTCTGGAAAACATATTGTAGGTAAATATATTACAAATTGATCATTACCTTTGAAAGCAGCTAAATTATTATGCTCAGTTTCTATATAACTCTACAAAATACTAACTAGTATTTTGAAGGTTTCCTTTTCATTCGGAAAGTATTACAGGAATCTTGATACTATTTGATGAGTGACAGTATTAAGTAAAGGAATGTAGATGGTGATGAAAGTCTCATTATTTTATTGATTGTTATTATTATTTTCTTTGCACAGAACCCGTTTGAGCTTAAAGATTAATTTTTCTAGTATCAAGAAACATATTTTTGAGCATATCAAGAAATTTATATTTTTGAAAAAAGTATTAAGTAAATTACATTCTCTTAATAGTATTTATAAATTTCAAATTTTAATTGAAAATGAATTAATGAAATATGTTTACATATTTATTAAAATATACATGTAAAAATAAAAGTAAGAACACATTGATCAAAAAGTTGTGGTATTTGTTAAAATTTACTAATTTGAGAATACTTTGTATTGTTAAATAATTAAGCATGTGTATAGTTATATAACTGTGAATATTCTTTCTTCTTAACAGTGTAAAAGTCAGAAAGATATTTAAATGTCTTCAGCTGTTGTGGCTTCAGTACATACATTGCAGCTCTTCGTACAACAGTAGAGAGTATACTGATGTTAAAAGTGAGATTATTTAAAAACAAAGCTTATATATGAAATAGAAATCAGTCATTCTAGTTTAAATGGTATTAAACTCTTAGAAAGCTACTCATTTTGGGGAAATACAAGTGCTTTTATATTTCTAACATGTTAAAAAATGTGTACACTTTTGATTTCTCTATCAGATGGTGACCATAACTAGTTTTGTGCCAAGAAAAAAATGAAAATAAAAAAGACACCAGTCAACAAAACTTAAAAATAAGAGCAGCTAGGAAATACGCACAAAAATATAAAGACAAACAATTTAGTCTTGTCATGCGTGTTCTTGCCTAGCATGTGTAAAGAAGGCGTAAGTGCATCATTTTGCTGATGATTAATTGAGTGCTTAACTTTAGGCAGGCAAAGGGATGTTGGAACCAGCACATGTACAAAAATAGCTCTCTCTATGTGGAGGCATTCCTTGCACAGTCTGCAGAGCCTATATGATCACCATCTCTCTCTCTTTCTCCCCTCTCTCTCTTTCTCTTCTCTTTCTCCCTAAATAATGACTTGATTGAACTTTGAAGCCTTCTTTTGCTCATATTGAAAGTCATCCCCAAAAGAAGTTGGTTCAGATTGTATCGTTAGTATTTGAACTGACAGCAGTGACCTGATCTGAGCACAGGGCCTTCTTCCCGACCTTTGATGTGCTGTCAGAAGATAAGTTAAATCCCAGGCTTTTTGGCATCAGGTTTTAATTTGATATCATGGAAATGAATTGCATACTCACTACTCGGACAGATAGTGTCTATTACTGGTCTTGTGAAGTGCTTGGAAGCATTGCTTAAGTTGAACAATCGGGAAAAAAATTATAATTTGTCAGCTTCATTATGTGTCTAGTAATTTGCCTCACTCATAATAAGTGTTTAGGACATTTTTGATTGGATGTCAGGCATTTATTGTCTTTGACACCAGACTCTGTTGCCTGTGTACTCTGGGAAAGCACTGGTTAACGGCATATGGGGACTGTTTCTCCTGCTTAAAGGAGTATGTAGCAGTACTACAGTTTTAGAAACTATGAGAAATCAAAGTGCTGAGATCAAAACAAAGAGGATGTAAACTTCTTACACTACTTAGTTCTTAAATGTCTTCTCTGTGACAACATACACATATACAGATATACATACATATATACACACACGTGCACATATAAGTGTATGTATGCATATAATGTTAAAAGAATGTCATAATATTTTTAAAGTAACAAGAAACCTTGGAGAATGAAAGTCGGTTTACCCTGAACAGTGGTTCAAAGTTCTGTTTTTAGGAAAAATTAAAAGCATATGTTCCAGAATTTAGCTCTAATTTGCAATGAATTGCTTAAGTAAAACCACTTATATCACTATTGTTAATCTTAATGGTTTACAAGCGACCCACATTTTAATAATCCAGATCGTCAGTTGAGTACAAATCTTTTTTTTTTTTTTTAATTAAGAATGTTTGACCACAAGAGGGAGTTCCTTGCCAACTGTTTGTTTATCCTCAACAGCTATTACAGGCCTGAATTTACAAAGAAAAATACCTTAAAATATGTTTAGTTTCTTCAGTATTTTTAGGTTAAGAAAATAATGACAATCTACTTAAATTTAGGTATTCATGAATTTCGAGAATGAAATATAATTTGTGCAATGAAATTCTCAGGCTAATACACTAAGCATTTTTCAGGAATGAAATAATATGCCATGTTTTTCAAAGAGCTTCCAAATTTGCACCTGCAAAATTGCAGTGTACCAGTTTATGAACAAAATCCACATTGACACACAGAGGTGCTTTTGAGGGCAGAGATTATGTTACTGTACTCCAATTTACTGAATTTGTGTTAGTAAAGATAGCTTTGTCAACATAAATTTATGCATGCATTTTTGCTGAATTTGGTAGCATCAGTGCAGAGTGTAGGATATGGAATGCAACTTTCAAAATACAAAATTAAATTAACATCTTTAAAGAGAAAAATGTTTTAACTAAAGTCCTTAGGATATAAATAGACTATTTTCTTCATAATTAGGTGCATAATATACACAATAACTCAACCATATGTTAGAGAACTAAAAATATTTCCTACCTTATGACTGTTTGACTTAAAATTACGTGTGACTCACAGCATCTCGGTAAAATGTGCACTGCTACAACTTTGGAAAAGTATTAACATTATTAGAAAATGCTGCCATTCCATACTGATGCATGCTTCTTTTCATGTAAAGTAAAACAGTAGGATTGTCTTAGACCTTGTAAATGATTCCCCCAGGAATGTGATTTCTGTTGTGATTATTCCCAAAGTGTTACACTACAACATCCAGAAGTTATGTTGTTCAACAGTGTCCTTCCTCATCTTATGATTAGAGCAAAATTGCCTCCAGGTCAGAGCACATGGACATTTAGAGATAGACACTCCAGCAATACATATTGAGATAATTAATAAGTGTATCAGTAGTAAATGCAGTAATTTTGGCAAAACTTATTTGGAGAAAATGACTGCATCTCATATGTCTTCCTAGTGTGCCTTTATGGCACTGGCTGTAAATATGGGATATGGGGAAAGAAAATACCAGTAATTCTTTTTGCTGTTGCCTCCCACCCCCTATGGTTCTTGCAATTGTATTATTTTAAACCATTTTTGACACATTTGGCCACATGAAGTCATGCATTTTTAAGAGCTGTTCTTTTTACAGTAACTTGAACTGACAAGTCAGGAAAACAGACTTCTTTGGTGACCCAAGTAGTCATGCAGCTCACTGAATGAGTTTTCCCCACCTGTTTCCAAAACAAACACAGTGAGGAATGAAAGGATAGTGAAAATTTACGTATATTCAGAAGTAGGAATTCAAGTAGATAAGATACAGGGTAAGTCGCAAGATACTGTGAAGACACATACATACAAATTATATACAAGTATATGTTTGAAATGAATATTCTTTGTTAGTGTGGAGATGAAGTCATGATAATTTCTTCCTTTCAGTCCGAGATCAAAATCAAGATGACATTAAGCTGGAGAAATGAAAACTCTTGCTTATTTTTTTCAGCAAGTGGTTGGAAGATATACTATGTTATTTTTTTTTAAGGTTTTATTTATTTATTCATGAGAGACACAGAGAGGGGGAGAGATGGCAAGAGAGAGAGAGAGAGAGACAGGCTCCACGCAGGGAGCCCGAGGTGGGACTCGATCCCAGGTCTCCAGGATCAGGCCCTGGGCTGAAGGCGGCGCTAAACCGCTGGGCCACCGGGGCTGCCCGATATACTATGTTATATTCTGGAGTAGGAAGTAGAAATTTTTCTTCTCTCCTGCTCTGTCTCTCTCTCATACACACACCCTGCCTATAGTCTTCTTTGGGGTTAGTAATACTGAGATCCTCAAGGGACATATTGACAATATGCCTAGCACTAAAACTCAGTGAAAACATCTGGATGTTTTGGTCTCCATAATGTAAAAGATCCAGATGTTTGAAAATATGCTCACTGAATGTTGTGTATTTGTGTATGTGAGCGTGTGTGTGTGTGTGTAATCTTTTGTGACACTACTTGGTATCTTGACGATAAAATCTTTATCTTCACATATTGTCATTATAAAGCAAATGATCTCCTAAATTCACCTCGTAATGATGGAACACATTTAGTTTTTGAACATTTGATTTTTTGGTACGTATCTCACACTATCAATCTATGCATATTTGAAGGTGATTTTGGAGTCACATCAGTCATCTGGAAGAAAGCTTAAAGATCAATAAGTACAACTCTTAAATTTAACAGCTTTCAATAGAAAGCCAGAGAGGTACATAGAGTGACTTGCTCACAGGGCTGTTTCTATCCAGCTCTTTCAAAGTGAGGCCAAACTCAAATTCTTAACTTAGCATCTCTGCCTAATAGGATGGAATTTTGACAGGGAACAAGATTTCAGCCTAAAAAGTCAGTAGGAATTTCATGTGTATGTGAACTTCTAACAGGGTCACACATTATTCTTTCTAATAATGTCTTGGTTTGACATTACTGATAAATATTACCAGTGCTTTTTTATGCCTCCGTTATCTTGATTATGACGTCAGTAAATTTTGATTTCACAACACACTTTACATACAAACACAATAAATAAATTTCCTCAATCAAGATGAATCCCCAAATAAGAACAGCTTCCTAGCTCTGAGTTCCAAGCCAGATAAAGTAAATAAGTTTTTTAGATCCTAATATCTTAGATAAATTCTAATAAGCTGTTCAAAAAAGCATGGTTTAAAATATGCCAAAATATCCACATGCTTCCACTGGACTGAGGGCTTCAGTTAATACTGCAAAAAGCTATCTTTAATAGCTATTGGATGCTCAGCAGGATGAGCAAGGCTGGGATTAGAGATAATGATACTTGTTGGAACGGCAGGGAAGCAGAGGAGAAAGTGATCGGCCTCCCTTGGCTTTGTAAAAGCATATTGGGAAGAAACTTATATTTAGAAGGACAAGATACTAGACAGTGATACACTTGATAATATAAATATTTCCTTTTTTAAAGTTATCTGAGACAGTGATTTCAAACTTAAATATAGTATTAAAATATATTAAGTCTCTTCATACGGGTACTTTCTTCCAATTTCTTGTCTTCATTCTCTTTCCATACTTGTCATCTTAGTAAATACTGGTGTACTGATGTTTCCTAAGTGATTGTGCAACACTTGCGGCCTCTCCAAAATAGTCCAAACTAATTGGGGAAGTCAGATGGATCTTTCTAATAGGCTGCTATGATTGTGTTACTTTCTTATTCTGAAATTTAGAGACTTGGCTTGCACAGTGTAATATAGATTTCATACACTGGCGATTTGGTTCCCTTCCTAGAAGACATCAGCCTCTCTTCCTTCCTTCCTTCTTTCTTTTTGATTTTTCTTTTTTTTCTTTTTTCTAACACTACTCTTGCATGAAACATTCTTTGAACAGCTATGTCATTTCAGATTCCTGTATCAAAGGAATTCTAATTCTACCAGGAGAAGAAAAATCCGCACCTTGCCTAAGAAAATATATCCACCATTTAAGGCCTACATCAGTTAGCATATGTTCTGTAAGTTTTTCTCTACATCTGTTATGAATGGATGCTTTAATGCTCATCTCCTCATAGCGCTTTATTTGTATCACCTACACCAAAATTATATAGTTACCTGTGTATAGGTGCTACCTCCCCTTTACATTTTGCTCACTCCGATAGTGCAAACCATGTCGTTTCCAATTTTATCCTACAAAACTGTTTGCTACATAAAATATGACACAAAATTCGAATTGACCAATTGATGAATTAGTCAATGTTTGAATAAAGTAGTTAATTGCATAGCTGTTCGTTTTGGCCAGAGGTCGTGGCTCCCATCAGGAAGGCCTGCCACAAGTGCTCCATGGGGGTCAAAAGCTATCTCTTCCTCTTGCTCTTCAGATCCAGGTGTGGCCCTAAATCTCTTCGGTTGCTAATAAGAGACTGCAGTGTTTCTTGTGGCCTCTCTGCATCCCACTCATGCCATAGATAGTCCTTTAAGTAAACTGTCTTCAAATTTTCCTATTGAATGGTGTGATCTGTTTCCTGAAAGGATTCTGAGTGGTATGTCTACAAATGTGCATGTATTTTTGGCACATACACATTGTATATCTACAAAGTGATAATTCTCAAGAACCATTGGGACTTAGATAAACTGTCAAATGACTATCTTTTATCATGAGTATTGTGGAAACAATCTGAAATAATTCAGTCAGCAATAACTCCATTAAATGAGCATTAGTTTAGGTTGGCTTTTAGTCATTATTATATAACAAAGAAAACAGATATATGTATAAATATTTGTCCTTTACAGAATATAGGATTACTAGAAGTATTCATAACCTATGTACAGCTAATGTCTATTTCCAATCAATGCCTATACAGAGTCAAGACACTAGTCGCTCAAATTCATACTTATGAGTTATACTTGCATCTTTGATTAAAAAGCAACAACACCAGTGTACCTGAGTGACTCAGTTAAGGGTCTGTCTGTGTTTGACTCAGGTCATGATCCCAGGGTCCCGGGATGGAGCCCCCTACTAAGCTGTCTGCTCAGTGGGGAGTCTGCTTCTCCCTCTCCCTCTGGCTGCTGCTCCACCTACTTGTGTTTTCCCTCTCTGTCAAATACATAAATAAAATTAAAAAAAAAAATAAAAAACAAAACTTTTGTATCACTTAAACTGCTTACCAACCTGAAGTTACCAAAGCAATTTGTTATTCATCCATAAGTAACCAACACTGATTCTAAAATTGTTCTTTAGGGCAGGCCAGGTGGCTCAGTGGTTTAGCACCACCTTCAGCCCAGGGCCTGATCCTGGGGACTGGGAATCGAGTCCAGCGTCGGGCTCCCTGCATGGAGCCTGCTTCTCTCTCTGCATGTGTCTCTGCCTCTCTCTCTCTCTCTCTCTCATGAATAAATAAATAAAATCTTTAAAAAATAAAAAATAAAATTATTGTTTGATAGGTATATACTACCTAGTGTCTTATTAAAAAAAAGAGAGATAAAAGTATTTGTTAAAATAAAGAGACTCAATATTAATATACAGTATGTAGTTTATCAAGAGCTGGTATGGTAAAACCATTAGTAAAACACGTATGTGAAGTAAATACTTTTGGAAGTTTGTCAAGAATTAAAACAGACAAATTACATATATAGTATTAGTCTTCAGGTGGGAGACCACACAAAATCAGCAAATATAAAATGCTACAATAAACCAGTTCTCTATCTTAAGCTGAAAACAACAACACATTCTTGCAAATTCAATTCAAATGACTTGTATTTTAAAATACAAGTATGTTTAGTATGTTTAAATGCTTTTCTCCAACTAAAATATGGCTGAACCAATTTGAATCCAATTTTGTAATTAAAAATTGCTCTCTCTCTGTGAACTTGTAGTAATGTTTCATCCAAAAGCAGGTTATTACAACCAAATTATGAACTCCTAAAAAGAAGGGGGGCATTATAAATGGAAACACCCACACAACCTTAAGTACAATATAGCAATGCAAACAGCATTGCTCTAATGACAGTAATCCTGCTTGCCTTAGCCGTATTCATGCAAATGACAATTTAGTACAGATGTGGTACACATTTGCATGGTTAATGGCATCATTTTTTTCTCCTTTTCTACTCCTCTATAGTATGATCAGCTGTTATGCTTAACATTACAAATTCTATGTGCTGTTCTTAACATTAGTGGAAACATAAGGCTGGTAGTTTCCTTGTCAGTGATTTAACTAAAACATGCATATGCACAAAAAAGCATGAGATGTGGGAAGAGGGATGAAGGTGGTAAGAGGTAGTGCCTAGCTGACGCTCTCTGCTTGTAAGAGATTTCCTTTCCTGGATAACTGTGGAATTCAGATTTTAATATCTGGGAAACCTCCATAGTTTCCCTCTGTTTCACCCACAAATTGTGACTGTTCCACATGTCACCTGAACTCACATAATAATTTCCTAACCAGATTTATCTCTACATCTTTCCCATTCCATTTGTAAATATGCATTTCAATTTCTTGAAAAACATTTTATATTTTGTAAGATTAGCAAAAATAAATATGAAAATATTAGTTCAGTCTAAGACGGTAATTAATAAACACATAAGGTATTTTTCTTGTTAAACATTTTTTCATGCTTACAATTGCAGTCTGAAACAGAAGGCATGGTATTATAAAGTAGACATATTTCAATATGACACTGCAATAAGTATTTCTAATTAATTGATTTTGAGGAATTATAGGAAATTCCTTCATGTTCATTTTTGAAATATGAATTTTACATTTTTCTCATCACTTTACTAATTTTCAGATTTGTATTAGTTATTAAATCTAACATGAAAAGTATCCCTAATTTTCAGTTAAATATTTTATTTTCAGCATTCTTAGTTTCTTATTTGGTTTACTTTCCCCAGAATCCCTACCCCAACACACATGCTATTTCTTACTATCCAAGGACATTCTTTTTAAATTAAAGAAATAATTCTGGTATAGTTGACATATACAGTGTTATATTAGTTTCAGGTATACAATATAGTGATTCAGCAATTGTATACATTGCTCAGTGCTCATCATATGAGTGTTTTCTGAGATACCAGGGCTGCCCTGATGAGTGTATTCTTAATCTCTTATTTATTTCACCCAACTCCATCCACCTACGTTCATTATAGTTAAGAATCTCTTTCTTAGTATGTCACTTCTTTTCTTTTATTGGTTTCCTAAATTCCATATATGGGTAAAATCATTGATATTTGTCTTTCTCTGACATTTCATTTAGCATAGTTCCTCATAGATTCATCCATGTTGCTGCAAATGCAGGAGTTCATTTTTTTTTTTTTTTTGAGGCTGTAATAGTCCATATGTGTGTGTGTGTGTCTGGGTGGTGGTGGTGGTGTGTTTTCAGGTCTCATATCCTTAAGCATTTTGAGTTTTGTTTTTTTTAAATATATGGTGTGGTTTCATTTTTATTGTGTGTAGCTATCCAATTTTCTCAGCACCATTTGGTGAAGCTACTGTATTTTTCTCCATGCATGTTCTTTTCTCCTTTTTTGGAAGATTACTTAATTGTATAATCATAGGTTTATTTCTGGATTCTCTATTCTGTTCCATTGATCTATGTTCTATATTTGTGCCAGTACCATACTGCTTTCATAACTGTAACTTGGTAATGTATCTTGAGGGATTGTAATACCTCCAGTTTTGTTCTTTTTTTTTTTAAGATTATTTATTTATTTATTTATTCATGAGAGACGGGTTGGGGTGGGGGAGAGGCAGAGACACAGGCAGAGGGAGAAGCAGGCTCCATGCAGGGATCCCAATGTGGGACTCGATCCGGGGTCTCCAGGATCACACCCTGGGCTGAAGGCAGTGCTAAACCTCTGAGCCACCTTGGCTGCCTAGTTTTGTTCTTTTTTTTTAAGATTGCTTTGGTTATTTAGGATCTTTCATGGCTCTATGCAAATTTTAGGATTATTTGTTCTAGTTCTGTGAAAAATGCTTTTGGCAATTTGTAAGTGATTACATTAAATCTGTAGATTGCTTTCGGTAGTATGACACTCTAACAATATTTATTCTTCCAATCCATGAGCTTGAAAAAAACTCTAAGGTTTTGATATGTAGCATCACATCATCTGCATATCGAAAATCTGACTTCTTTCTTATTGATTTAGATACCTTTTGTTTCTTTTGTTGTCTGATTGCTCTGGCTAGTATTTCCAGTACTGTGTTGGATAAAGGTGGTGAGAGTGTACATCCTTGTCTTCTTCCTGACCTTAGGGGAAAAGCTCTCAGTTTTTCCCATTGAGTGTGATTTTGCTGTGGTCTTTATTATATTGAGGTAAGTTCCCACTAATCCACTTTGTTGAGGTTTTAAAAATTATTATTATGAATGGATGTTGTGTTTTGTCAAATGCTTTTTCTGCATGTATTAAAATGATCATATGGTTTTTAACCTCTTATAGATATGATGTATAGGTTGATTAATTTGTGAATACTGAACCACCTTTGTATCCTAGGGGTAAACCCCACTTGATCATGGTGAATGATTTTTTTAAATGTATTGTTGAATTAAGTTCACTGATATTTTGTGTTGTTTTGTATCTGTGTTCATCAGAGATAGTGGCCTGCCCTCTTTTTTTGTTTTTATCTAGTTTTGGTATCAGGGTAATACAAACCTTGTAGTATGAATTTTGAATTTTTCTCTTCCTTTTCTATTTTTTTGGAATAGTTTGAGAAGAATAGATATTAACTCTTCTGTACTATTTGGCAGAATTCACCTGTGAAGCCTTCTGGTCCTGGATTTTTATTTATTGGGAGTTTATTACTGATTCAATTTCATTGCTGTAATCAGTTTATTCAGACTTTCTGTTTATTATTAATTCTCTTTAGGGAGATTACATGTTTCTAGTTGTCCTTTCTTCTAAGTTGTCCAATTTGTTGACATATTTTTCACAATATTTTCTTATAATATTTTGTATTTCTATGGTGTTGGTTTATTATTTCTCCTCTCATTTGTGATTTTATTTGAGTTTTTTTTTTTATATTTCTGGCTAGTGATTTATCAGTTCTGTTATTTTTCAGAGAATCACCTCCTGGTTTTATTGATCTGTTCTATTACGTTTTTAGTTTTTATTTCATTTATTTCTGCCATAATATTGATTATTTCCTTCCTTCTACTGGCTTGGGGTTTGGTTTTTCTTTTTGTTTTGTTTTGTTTTTTAATCTTTTTATATGTAAGATTGAGTTTTGTTTTGTTTTTGTTTGTTTGTTTGTTTGTTTGTTGAGACTTTCCTTGCCTTTATTGCTACAAACTTCACTCTAGAACAGCCTTTTCTATATCCCAAAGATTTGGACCATTGTGTTTCACTTTCATTTGTGTCCATGTATTTTTTAATTTCCTCTTTGCTTTTTTGATTGACTCAGTCATTGTTAAGAAGCTTATTGCTTAACCTCCATGTGTTGTGGTCTTTGAATTTTTTTTTCTTGCAGTTAATTTCTAGGTTCATAGTACTGTGGTCAGAAAATATATATGGTATGGCTTTTATCTTTTTTAATTTGTTGAGATTTGTTTTATGGCCTAATATGTGAATTGTTCTGGAGAATGTTCCATTGCACTTGAAAAAAAAAATTGTATTCTGCTCTTTTAGGTTGTAATGCAAATATATCTGTTAGATCCATCTAGTTCAATGTATGTTTCAAAGCCATTACCTCCTTCCTGATTTTTCTGTTTAAATGATTTATCCACTGATGTAAGTGGGATGTTAAAGTCTTCTACTATTACTATATTTACTATTGATGACTTTATTTATATTTGTTATTAGCTGTTTATGTATTTGGGTATCCCCATATTGGATGAATAAATCATTACAATTGTTATATCTTCTTATTAAATTCTTCTTTTTATGATTATTTAGTGTCATTTTTTGTCTCTTGTTATGTTTTTTTGTTGTTGTTGTTGTTAAAGTTTGCTTTGTCTGATACAAGTGCTGCCATCCTAGGTTTATTTCACATCCATTTGCATGATAAATATCTTTCTGTCCCTTCACTTTGAATCTGCATGTGTATTTAGGCCTGAATTTGTCTCTTTTAAGCAGCATATAAATGAGTCTTGCTTTTTTAGCCACTGTCATTCTATGTCTTTTGATTGGAACATTTAGTCCATTTACATGCAAAGTAATTATTAATAGGTATGTATTTATTTGCATTTTGTTTACTTTATGGTTGTATTTGTGGCTTTTCTGTTCCATTTTTATCTTGGTCTCTTATCTCATGCTTTGTTGGCTTTCTTCAGTGATATACTTGGATTCCTTGCTCCTTATTTTTTTGCAGGTCTATTAGCAGTTTTTGACATGTGGTTACCATGAGATTTGTATATAAACCTTAGCATTTATCAATCTATATTAACTTGATCACTTAAGTTTGAACTCGTTCTTTACTCCTCTCTCCACCATGGTTTAGGTATATAGGTGTCATAATTTATATCCTTTGATATTTTGAATACCTTGCCTGATTTTACAGATATATACAATTTTTTTACTGCTTTTGTGTTTCCTACTTTTTTTTAACTCCTACTTATGGTATTTCCTTTCCACCCAGAGAATCTCTTTTAGCATTAGTTGTAGGGCTAGTTTAGTGTTAATGAATTCCTTTAACTTTTCTTGTCTAGAAAACTCTTAACCTCTCCCTCTATTCTGAATGGCAGCCTTGCTGGATAGAATATTCTTGGAGGCAGGTTTGTTTTTGTTTTTGTTTTTGTTTCAGCAGTTTGAATATACCATGCCAGTCCTTTCTGGCTTAAAAGTTTCTTATAAAATATCAGCTGATAATTTTGTGCGTTTTCCCTTATATGTAACTGTTTTATTTTCTTTTACTGATTTTAAAATTCTCTCTTTATCACTAGTTTTTGCTATTTTAATTACTATGTGTCTTGGTTTGGGCATCCTTGGGTTGATTTTGTTGAGGGCTCTTTGTTCCTCCTGGATCTGGATTTCTGTCTCCTTCAGCATACTTGTAGAGTTTTCAGCTATCTTCAAATAAATTTTCTGCCCCATTTTCCCTCTCTTTTCCTTCCTTTATCCTATATAATATGAATGTTTATACACTTGATAGTGTCAATGAGTTATCTAAGTCTGTTTTCTTTTTTAAATTATTATTATTTTTTTCTCCTATCCAGTTTGATGGTTTTCCATTACCATGTTCTCCAAGTCACTGATGCATTCTTATGCTTTCACTAGTGTACTATTTATTCTATTGTATTTTTTTTGTTTTGAGTTTTTCAAATCTGATTATTTTTTATGTTTTTTTTAAATCTCTTCATTAGGGGTCTCATTATGGTCCTCCAGTCTTTTTTTCGAGTCTAGTCAGCATCTTTATGACCATTACTCAAAATTATCTCTTAGGCACATTACTTATCTCTATTCTGCTTATGTCTCTGGCTATGATTTTGTCTTTTCTTTCATTTGGGACAGATTCCTCTGTCCACTCATTTTGTCTAACTCTCTGTGTTTGTTTCTGTGTTTTAGGAAAATAAACTATATCTTCTGTTCTGAAAGCAGTGGCCTTATGTAGAAGAGGTCTGTAGTGCCCTGAAGTGCAATGTTCTTTGTTCACCAGATCCTTGTACTTGAAGGGTATCTCCTATGTGTGTGGTATATGCCCCCCTGTTGTGGGTAAGCCTCTTTTCCTTTCATCCCTTCTTCTGCAATGCCTCTCTTTGTCTGTTGTGAGCCTTGTTTGGTCCCTGTGTTGTTAGTGGGCAAGTCAGGAACCTCTTTGGGCTTAAGTTGAGTTAAACCAGGCATTTGCCAGGGATTCAGTAGCACTGTCTAGGAGAATATGGAGGTGGGGCATATGATACCAACAATGTCCCTGCTGGAGTGAGGGGACCTACAGCTGCTAGACTGAGGCAGGCCAGGTTGGAGGGCCTGGATCTGCAGAAGCATGTGGAGGCAGGATATAAGCTGTTAGCAAAATTTAGGTAGGTCTTCTTTGGGAGTATACCTGGAGCTGAGGCCTAGCTGAATGAGACATGTACCTGTGGGTGGGACATACTGTTAGCAAGTTGTGTTGGTTCTCACAGGCATTCCTTTGTTTATGCTGGGGAAAAGGAGAAAAATGGCACCTGCCAGTTCTCTTATTCCTAGAGAAATCTCCCAAGGATCCCTGATGCTCCAGCATGTGCTCCAAGATTAGTAAACAAATATCCCTCCCATATAGGCCAGGAAATTTTCAAATTTTTCTTCTATATCTCTGGAGAGGTGTTTGTTGTGCTGTCTCTTCAGGGCCAGGACTCCGTTTCCCCTCACCCATTCGAGCTCTCTTGGGCTTGGTGATTTTTAAAGTTACAGGTTTGAAGCCCAGCTAATTTTAAGAACTCATGAAATTTGGCCCTTTGATGTTCAAAGCCAAATGTTATGGGGAGTTGTCTTCCCCATGCAAGCTCCCTGGTGTGAGAGAGTGTTTCTGTTCCTCTCCATGCAAATGGTTATTGAAAGAAATCTGGAGTAGCAGTACTTATGTTGGACAAACTAGACTTTAAAACAAAGATCATAAACAAAAGGGACAAGGGAATTATAAAAGCATAGAAGGAACAATCCAAGAAGATACAATTATAAATTATGCCACCCAACATGGGAGCACCCAATTATATAAAACAATTAACACAGGGAACTGACTGATAATAACACCATAATAAGAGAAGAATCTAACACCCCACTTGCATCAATGGGCAGATCATCTTTTTTTTTTTAAAGGATATTTATTTATTTATTTATTTATTTATTTATTTATTTATTTATGAGAGACAGAGAGAGAGGGAGAGGCAGAGACACGGGCAGAGGGAGAAGCAGGCTCCATGCAGGGAACCTGACATGGGATTCAATCCCGGGTCTCCAGGATCATGCCCTGGGCCGAAGGTGGCGCTAAACCACTGGGCCACTGGGGCTGCCCAATGGGCAGATCATCTAAACAGAAAAATAAACAAGGAAACAATGGCTTTGAATGACATACTGGACCAGGTGAACTTAAGAGATGTATTCAGAACATTCCTCCTAAAACAGCAGAATATACATTCTTTTCAAATGCACATGGAACATTCTCCAGAATAGGTCATATAAGAGGTCACAAAGCAGGCCTCAACAAATACAAAAAAGATTGATATCATACAAGGTATCTCTTCTGATCCATGCTATGAAACTAGAAGTCAGCCACAAGAGAAAGCTTGGAAGACCACTAATACATTGAGGTTAATCAACATACTAGTAAACAATGAATGTGTCAACCAGGAAATCAAAAAGAACTTTAAAAATACATGGAAACAAAAAAAATAAAATAAAATAAAAAAATAAAAATAAAAAAAAATACATGGAAACAAATTAAAATGAAAACACATTGTTCAAAAACCTTTGAGATGCAGCAAAAGCAGTCCTAAGTGGGAAATCTATAGCAATACAAGCCTTAGGCCTATCTTGAGAAGCAAGAAAACTCTCAAATAAACAACCTAGTCTTACACATATGGGAGGTATAAAAAGAAAAAGAAAATAAAAAAACTAAAGCCAGAAGAAAGATGGAAATAATAAAGATTAGAGCAGAAATAAATGATAGTGGAGCTAAAACAAACAAACAACGACAACAACAAAAAACTCAGTAGGATGTATCAATGAAGCCAAGAGCAGGTTCATTGAAAAAATTAATAAAATTGATAAACCTCTAGCTAGATTTATCAAAAAGAAAAGAGAAAGGAAAAAAAAAGAGGACTCAAAAATCACAAGTGTGAGAGAAAAAATAACATTACGGAAATACAAATAAGTATAAGAGAATATTACAAAAAAAATATATGCCAACAAATTGGATATCCTGAAAATAATGAATAAATTCTTAGAAACAGGGTAGGCTGGGTGGCTGAAAACTCCACTAAAAAACTGCTAGAACTGATGCACAAATTCAGTAAAGTCGCAGGATACAAAATCAGGGTACACAAATCCATTGCATATACTAATAATGCAGGAAAAAGAAAAATTAAAGAATCAACTCTGTTTACAATTGTACAAAACACAAGATACCTAGAAATAAAACTAAGCAAAGAGGTGAATGAGTTATGCTCTGAAAACTATAAAACACTGGTGGGAGAAATTGAAAGGGCACAAAGAAATGGATAGACTTTCTGTGCTCATGAATTGGAAGAACAAATATTGTTAAAGTGTCTACTACCCAAAAAAATCGACACACTGAATGCAATTTCTTTTCTTTTCTTTTTTTTTTTTTAAAGATTTTATTTATTTGTTCATGAGAGAGAGAGAGACAGAGGCAGAGACATAGGCAGAGGGAGGTGCAGGCTCTCTGCAGGGAGCCCGAGGTGGGACTGGATCCTGGGACTCCAGGATCATGCCCTGAGCCAAAGGCAGACGCTCAACTGCTGATCCAAGCCAGTCAGGTGTCTCTGAATGCAATTTCTATCAAAATACCAATGGTATTTTTCACAGAACTAGAATAAAAAATTCTAAAAAAAAAAATTGAATGGAACCACAAAAGACCCTGCATAGCGAAAGCAATCTTGAAAAAGAGTAAGCTGGAGGCATCATAATTCTGAACTTCAGGTTATATTACAAAGCTGTAGTGATCAAAACAGTATGAATCTGTCACAAAAGTGGATACATAGATACATAGAACAGAATGGAAAATCCAAAAAGGAACCTACAATTATATGGTCAATTAATCTTCAACAAGCAGGATACAATATCCAATGGGAAAACCTGTCCAGGGAAAAATGGACAGCAATGTGCAAAAGTGAAACTGGATCATTTTCTTACACTATATACAAAAGTAAATGCAAAATGGAGGAAAGCCCTAAATGTGAGACTTGAAAGCATAAAAATTGAGGTCAGCCATAGCAACTGCTTTTTGATATGTCTCCTGAGGCAAGGGAAACAAAAGCAAAAATAAACTAATGGGACTTAATCAGGATAAAAAGTTTCTGCAATCAACAAAACTAAAAGATATGGAATGGGAGAAGGTATTTGCAAATGACACAGCTGATACAGGGTTAGTGTCTAAACTACATGAAGAACTTATAAAATTCAAGACCTAAGAATGAATAATCCATTTAAAAAATAAGCAGAAGACACAAATAAACATTTTTCCAAAGAAAGAGACAAAAGAAACAGGAAAAAATGTTCAATATCATTGATAATCAGGAAAATACATATAAAACTATAGTGACATATCAGCTCATACCTATAAGGATTACTAAAATCAACACAAGAAACAATAGGTTTGTTGGTGAGGATGTGGAAAAGTGGGAATCTCTTGCACTGTTGGTGGGAATGCAAACTGGTGCAGCTGCTCTGGAAAACAGTATGGAGGATCCTCAAGAAGTTAAAAATAGAATTACCATAAAATCTAGCAATTGCACTACTAAGTATTTACCCAAAGAATACAAAAATAGTAATTAAAAGGGATACACCCTTTTAAAAGGGATCACCAAGGATGCACCCCAATGTTAATAGTATTATCAACAATAGCCCAGTTATGGAAGAAGTCCAAATGTTTATTGACAAATGGATAAAGAAGTGATAAAAATCATAAAATCTTGCAATTTGCATAATGTGGATAGATTATTACATGAAGCAAAATAAGTCAGCCAGAGAAAGACAAATACCATATGATTTTACTCATATGTGGTATTTGAAAAAACAAAGGAGCAAAGGGGGAAAAAAAGAGGCAAAGTAAGAAATGGACTCAACTATAGAGAAAAAAACCCTGATGCTTCTTGCTTTCTCTCCCTTTGGCCTTCCCCACTGCCCATGCTCTCTCTCAAATAAATGAATAAAATCTTAAAAAACAAAAACAAAAACAAAAACAAAACCCATAACTGAGTTTATAAGATACTGATTCCTGAGGTCATTGTTTAAGCAACTGAAGGTGGATTAACACTGCATTTTTCAGTTTTCTTTTTCTTTTGCTAATTTGAGTTGGTTTCTTATACTGTTATGAAGGATATTTGTCTGATGAGCTAAGTGAGACTTGAATGGGATAGTTAAAGGCAGGTGTGGTTAACTGTGGGTTTTTTTTCTCTTTGTTTTTCTCCACTGGTATCAGGCTATATAAGGATGGTATGTGTTTTTCATGACCTTGTGGAGGTTGAAAAAAAATGGTATTTTTAAAAAGAGTTTATTCATTTATTTGGGAGAGAAAGAGTGAGCAAGAGAAAGAGAGCATATGCTGGGGAGGGCAGGAGAGGAGCAGAGGGAGAGGGAGAAGCAGTTTCCCCACTGAGCAGGGAGCACAATGTGGGCCTCAGTCCCAGGACTCTGGGATCATGACCCGAGCCAAAGACTGAGATACTCAGGTGCCCCAGGATATAGTATTTTTGATGTCTTCTTGTATCCTTTTTGTCATCACATTTCTCCTGTAGAATAATTGCTCTCTAGACTGGTAAGATATGAGATCTAAATTTATCATCCCTGATCATCAATAGATACCGTTGGTGTCTGATGCTAATATGATTGTGTTTCTAGCCTAACTTTTGATCTGCTGTTTGTTAGTTTGGCTAGGATACTGTTGTGCTACAGGCTGATTCATTTCAGTAAGAATCTCATTGGATATGAAATTCCTTTGAGCATCTGCCATTTTCCTTCATCTGGCTCATTGCTTACCCAGGCAATACCACAGCTTCTGCTATAGCCTCGTTTCGGGCTTTTATATAGTAGCCCTCATGGCATGCTTCATGGCTCTCAGTTCAGTTCCTTTATATGGTGCCACTTTGTGATACACAGAAACATTTGGTCTCATACATATCATGTAGGACTTAAAAGGTGCTGTAAAGGTAAAACACTTCTGTGGGCTTCCTCTACTCTCAGTACTCCAACTCTGATCATCCGATGTCACCACTTTCAGGATGTTATCTGTACTTCTGACTGACAGGCTATACATTGGAAGTTCCCTGATCCCCAAACTTAGGTTCCATTGATTTGCTACAACAGCTCACAAAACCCAGAAAATGTTTTCTTTACTACATTGTTGCATGATTACAAAAGTATATAGCTCAAGAACAGCCAGAGAGATGTGTAGGGCAAGCTGTGGGAGAAAGGAACAAGAAGCTTGCAAGCCCGCTATAGGGAGTGCCACTCTGCACCATTCACCTGTTCACTAACTCAGAAGCTCTCCTATATTTGTTCTTTTGGGTTATTAAGGAGGCTTCATTATATAGGCATGGCTGATTAAATTATTGGCAGTTGGTGATTGAATCAACCTCCAGCTTCTCTTCTCTCCCTGGATGCGGGGGGTGGGGAAGTAGTTGCTGAAAGTTCCAACCTTCTAATCAAATGTTTTGTTCCCCTGGCAACCAGCTCCCATTCTTAGGAGCTTTCTAAAAGTCACCTCATTAGCATAAACTCTAGTGTAGTTGAAAGGGGCTTCTCTAAAAACAATAGATATCTTTATTGTTTTTATTACTTATGAAATTCCAAGGATTTTAGGAGGGTTTTGTGCAAGGCATATGGAAAAGGACCAAAAACATTTATATATATTTTTTTATTATAAATCACACTATCACATGCACTTAGGAAAGTAACACTCCTGGCTTCCTTCTCATTAAATAGCTTTTCACTAAGACTTTCTCTGATATGGACACTCCCAACATTCTATTTTGGGGCACCCTCCAAGGGACTCTCCCTCCAGAAGTGAGACCAAGGCTCTTTTTTTTACATTTCATGATCTTACCTGCTCTCCACTCTGGGACCAAATAAGGACACAGGAGATCAATACACACACTTCAATCTTTGCTTCTCATTTGAGTCTTTTTCTTGTTCCATAGTCATAGTGATGTTGTAGACACTAGAATTTTGCCTTCTTCAAGACTCTTTCTATCAAAAAATGGTCTAATTTGCTTCTTGTTAATATAGGGGCGGAAAATATTTTCCTCAACTCTGAGGATTCCTGTCTGGTTCTGAAAATTAACCTGAGAAAAATAGATTAACAGGAAAAAAGCGTACAAGTTATATTGAATTTTTATATCTACATGGGAGCCTTCATAAGAAAATAAACAACCAAAGTAGTCATCAGAGCAAGAAGCTTTTAAATACTTTAGACAAAGAAATAACAATAAATTTGTGAAAAATTGATAAAACAAAGGAGTTTGAGTTAGAAGTAGTAAATGGTGAAGAAGTAGGAAGAGAAGGGTTAATTTAATAAGATTTGTTTGTACAGATTTTTTAGCCCCCAAATTCTCTCTCTTTGGTGATAAGAATGGTTTCTTTCCTCCTGGTACAGCAAGTGTACCTTTCATGGAGGAGATTTATCTCTTGCTTTCAGAGAAGAAGGGCGATTTGGAGGAGGTCATTGTGACCTTCCTGGTTCTGCCATTTTCTCATACTCCTTCAGTTTAAAATTTAAACATACCTCGGTGCCATATTTAAGGATAGTATGTCTTAAATCCCATCTTATATTATAGAACTAAATTTGAATAGTATTTTTTTATCTCTTCAGCAAACCTAGCTATCAAGCCTACTATTTAGATTGGACTTAAAAATCCTGCTTTGGTTGTCAGACAATATGTCTTAACTCTTGCTTTCTTGACATGATATATTTGAATAGAGGTGGTTAGTTGCAGAAAACACAAAATGCATTCCCAGACCTACAAAGAGAATGATTTTAGGCAGATATTTATTAAAAAAAAAAACTTTAAAATATTTTATTTATTTATTTGACAGAGTGAGAGAGTGCGCACAAGTACAGGAAGCAGCCGTCAGAAGGAGGAGGAGAAGCAGGCTACTTGCTTAGCAGGGAGCCTGATAGGGGGCTTGATCCCAGGACCTTGGGATCATGACCTGAGCCAGGGGCAAATGCTTAACCGACGGAGCCACCCTGGTGCCCCTGTTGCCAGATATTTGATGGCTAAAATATCTCTGAGCTTCTGGCCAAAGTTCAGAACAACTCTTAATCTTTAGAATCATACTGCGGAATTCAGCTCCACGGTTCAAAAATCCGGGCATTGGTAGCCCCAAATCAATTCTCCTAAGCCACACAAGAAACTGTATTACTAAGAGAGTCTCTGTATCAAATGGTCATTAAACATAGGGCCATATTGCTATTGATATCAACAAAATGGATCCTCATACTCTGCCTCTCTTCCCACTTTGCACAGTTCCAAATTCATATCATGTATGACAGCATATGATGGATAGATGCTAAATCAAATTTGGAATCCTGACTACAAGATAATCTGAAAATAAAAATTTTAAGTTTTCAGCATACAGGAAAGCACATAAGAAGGAAGTGGAAATGGATACTGAATGTGCTGATTTATCGTATCCATTATACATGCAAAGCATTAAAAGGAGTACAAGCCACAGGGTGATTTCAAGAAATGAAGTGTGTTTTTTGTTATTACTCTTGTTATTATTTTCATTAAAGTTTTAAAAAACGTATCCCCCTAACGCTCTGGTGCCTTTAGATAGCAAAGGGGAAGATTATGTACATGAAAATGCATGTGAGAAAACCACATTAGTATACATCTAGGTTATCCTTATATATTAATATAAATTTTTAAAACAAACAAAATTAAGGTAAGTTTACTATTCTCTGACCTTATTAGGTCTAAAATATTAAAATATTCAAGGTTCTATAGTGGACATTTGCCATTTGTTTAAACCCACCCAAAATGGAATTGTAAATAGTCAAAATGAATATCTTGGAATTTACCTTTTCTAAAGCTAATATCTCCTCTCTATTCTCATTTTCTTTGATTCATTCTATTCTCCTCCTTTCTCAGATTTTTCCACTCAGTCTTCTTACTTGATTACCTTTCCTCTTTGTCTTACCTTTTATCATTCCCCTGCCTTTTGTTTTTCTGTATTGCCTGGACATTTGGGAAGCATCCTTGTACTTTTATAGCATTTTCACATTAGCAATTAAATTGACTGAAATAATTATTCGTGTGTCTATATTTTAATAACATGCTATAAATTAACTTAATGTCTTGCCTATTTTAAAGATTGAATACTTACTTTAATTTTGTCCTTGTTAATAAGAGAATCAGATTTTTATCCAATAGAAATTATTCAGTGGTAGATGAAAATGATGTCATTTTGGGTTGCTTGTGACACTTTCATGTATTTCTAATACCTAATGTGTTATCATCATATGTTTATCCCCAACAGTACCTAGGAAAGTTTTCTCAGAGTAGACACTTAATTCTTTTCCATTTGGCTCCTCCTTTTACACCTGGTATTTATGAGAACATTCCTGAAGAGGTCAGCAAAGTGATCAAAGCCAGTCAGGCTAATGAGCAAAAAAGAGCATAGTATTTAAGAATGTAACAAAGTTCCAAATAAATAACTTACAAGTCAGATCAATTTGGCTTCAGGTGATAGGATGGATGAAAATTATGGTTAATAGATGAGAAGTCCAAAAAAAATTATGTTAGTTTTGCTCCTATACAGTGAAGTATTCTAGAGTCTATGAAGGAAATAAAAATAATTAAAAAGCAGAGCACTATCTTTATAAAATTTGTTTATAATCAATATACAACACAGAAACAGGTAGCAATTTATCTGACCATAGAAAACCATAGAAATGTCTCATCTAGGTAAACTTATTTTAAATGTCTCCTATATGTATTTTTTACAAATAACTTGCTCTTCAGTTAAAATATCTATTTTTAAAAGTTTAGTCAATTTAACATTTTTGCATATTACATTATTTTGTAAATATATATTTTTTCTAAACTACTGAGATTGAACACATTTTAGCTTTTTATTAACAATGTGGGTCATTGTGTGGAATATTTACCATTAAACATTTAACTTTAAACATTAATGCAAACCCATGTAAGTTTTTGTGTGTCCAAGCTTTCTTCTTTAGTACTGAGTGGTCACTTTTACTTTGCTTATCCTTTTCTTTTTTGTTTCTGTTACTAATGCACAATAAACTGGAAAGTTCACTATCCTGCTTAAACTTTGAATGATATAGTAGTTAATCAATCCCTAAGAGTAGTCATAACAAATTTAATATATAGCTTCAGCTCAGAGGATCCCTGTATTTGGTTTTCTCATATATCTAATGTACTAATTTCCAATTAGGAGATTTCCAAACTTACATGGTATTAAAGTATTGAAAAAAAAAAGATTCTTTAATTGCAGTACTTACCCAAAGAATACAGAAACACTAATTCAAGGGGAGACATACACACCTCTGTTTATTGCAGCACATTTATAATAGGCAAGATATGGAAGCAGCTCAAGTGTCTAGTAATTGATGAATGGATAAAGAAGATGTGGTATGTATATCCTGTGGCATATTATTCAGCCATAATAAAGAATGAAACCTTGACATTTGCAAGGACTTAGAGCTAGAGAGTATAATGCTACATGAAATAAATCAGAGAAAGACAAATACCATATGATTTCATTCACTGGTGGAATTTAAGAAATAAAACAAACAAGCAAAGGGAAAGAGAGAGGGAGAGAGAGGCAAACCAAGAAACAGACTCTTAACTATTGAGAATAAACTGATAATTATCAGTCGGGAGAGGTTTGGGAGGTGGGTGAAATAGATGATGGAGATTAAGGGGTGCATTTGTCATGATGAGCACGAGATACTCACTATATTGTATACATGAAACTAATACAGCGCTGTTAACGAACTGGAGTTAAAATCTTTTTAAAAATGAGGCAAAAAAATAAATAATAGGAGAGATTATACAGCAATTTTAGGAAGAACTTTACCTTATTACAGATGAGCATGTATAAATCAATGCATTACAGACTGAAGAGTTTAGATGTATTAAATAAGATCCAATAGAATTATATATTATGTTTTCTTTACTAGTTTTTATATTCCTAAAAATGAATTTTTTTCTGATTATTTGTGCTATGAACTTGTTTAAAAATCCTGTGCTGGCTTCTAAAGTATGTATGCATGTAAATATTGGCACATTTCAGAACACAATTTCTAGAGAGTCAGAGAAAGTCAGAGATTCACTATTTGTTTTATAGCTTTCCTAAAGGGGCAAAAGTTGGTAGTATCTTTTCCAAAGGGTGCTTTATTCACACTAACTAATTAAGTAAATGGGCTTTCTGGTTTTAATTAAGTGCAGTGTTTGTATATGTATATGCATGTTTGTATACTCAGAGGCAATAAGGATGAGATTTTAATATAGAAAGGAAGAAATAGCCACTAAGAAAGTTCAAGCCTGTTCAATTAAAAATCCTAACCTGATAGTTTTATGCAATGCAAAGTTAATGGGCTGGTTCAAATTCCATAAAGTGGTACTTTTTTTTATCATCTGAAATGGCTCATGGATCTCAAATGAACATGCCTAATATTTCTGGAGCATTACCTCTTCAGAGGTATAATCACACTGTGTATCAATAAAAGATAAAATACGTAGTAAGTGAAATTTTGCTTTCTGGCTGCTTTGGGATTATACGGTTAATGGCAGTGGGGCAGATACTCAGGCAATCAGAACGGAGAGATTCCTTAACTCTGAGAGCACAAGCAAGATTCCTAAGTGTGCAAAATGAGTATAAAGACTAGGGGCAAAGGTGGCAGATTTATATATGGTGGTAGGTTTTGTTTTTCAGGAATTTAAGGAGAAGTCTACTCAGGCTGTTATTTTATAAACAATAGAAGAAAAAGGATTAAGTACAATAACTGGGATATACATAGACCAACTTTATCACCTAATGTGGTATATAGTTCGGTAGAAGATTGATAAACCTAGAAAAATGGGGACTCCTAGTTCTGCCGGCAAATCAGCTGAATGGCTTTGGGAGGCTATTTGATATCTCTCTGAGTCTCAGTTTCCCCATTTGTAGCATAAAGCAATTCAGATACATTAGTTGAATGTCTCCCATGAGCCACCTTGTGAGGTAGGTTTGGGATACTAAGAAAGACAGCACTGTTCCTTCTTTGGATTGGGAGACTACCATTATAAAGCAGAAGGCAGGTGTCCAATAAGTGCTTTAAGGCACTGCAAGTGCTGTGGTTTTGCTTCTAATGAGGGCAAAGAGAGAGACAAATATGAGTGTACAATCTCATTTGTAGGTAGGGGCAGAGAAGTAAATTAAGTGGGTACATGTGAGGGATATGAAGACAAGATTTTAAGCTGGAAGAGGACTTCAGGAAGAGAAAGTACTTTGACAGAGTATAACGAAGACAGGAATATACAGAATAGCAAACAGTCAATTATAAAATCTTAAATGTCAAGGTATCTGAGGGAAGTCCTATATTCACATTGAGATAGTCAGTCATCATGCCAATCTTAGGAGTAGGGGGAGGACAGTATGATTTCAGTGCAAACAATTGTTAACAATTGTGATTCCATGCAACCTCCATTGATATGAATCCGGTAATTGTCCTGAGCCATGTAGAGTTACTTTTTGCAGTCACTTCTCATGTAATTTGATGGGTTCAGTATCCTTGAGAAACCACCTAATGTAAATGCCCTTTCAATTATCTGAGGCTATTAATCTACATCAGGCTGAGTGGTATAGCATCCCCAAAGTACCTATGAACTTTGAAATTTCATGTTTAGACTTCATCTTCCAGTGGGTCATGGCTGGAAAGATTTTTCAAGATAATGATGTAAAAAAAATCAATAGGGATAGCAAACATGATAAGTGTCTCAATAATTAGAATATAATATTACTTTCTGTTTAAAAGAGAGTATATTTACCCTTCAAGTTAAACTTTGGTTTTATAATCCCTTTTAATGAGACAAGAGAAAATAGCTTAGGTTTATCATGAAATCCTCAAAAAGCAGGCTGGAATATTGATCACAAAATTGCAGTCCAGGTAGCATTGAGATCCCTCATGTTGCTGAAGCCCTCTGAATATCTGAGCACTTAGAAAAACTCTGGAGTGTGTGTGCGACACTGCATGTGACAGAGACTAGAAATGAATCCTACAAATAGCTTACATCACATCAAGAAGGAACTAGATTACTTTGGGTAAATACGACCTTTATGCTGTAGGTGGTGATTAGAAACTTCTAACATAAAAGAAGTGGCCATTGTATCATGACTATCATCAAACTTTAGAACTGGAAGGAACTTGAGCATGCTCTTAGTAAATTCCTTGGACTATGAATTAGTCTAGTTCTCCAGAGAAATGGAACCAGCAAGATATACAGGAATACCTTGGAATATTATGGCTTCAGTTCCAGACAACTGCAATAAAGCAAATATCATACATAATAAAGCAAGTCACATACATTTTTAGTTTGCCAGTGTGTATTATACTGTACTGTCTTAAGTGTGAGACAGCATTATGTCTAAAAAACAACATATGTACCTTAATTAAAAAATACTCTAAGAAATGCTAAGCATTATGTGAGCTTTCAGTGAGTCATAATCACTATCACAGATCATTATAAAAATATAATAGTAATAAAATGGTTTGAAATATTGTGAGAATTATCAACATGAGCCACAGAGATATGAAGTGAGCAAATGCTATGACAAAAATGGTGCCAATAGACTGGTTGACACTGGGCTGCCACACACCTTCAATTTGTTAAAAAAGCAGTATCTGCAAAGTGCTATAAAACGAAGCGCAATAAATTGAGGTGTGCTGGTATTTCTCCCATTGAAAGAGAGATTTATCACATAATTGTTTTCTGTGATTATGGAGGCTGAGAAGTCCCACAGTGTGCCCTTTCCAAGCCAGGAACCGGGAAGGTTCCCAACTGGGAACTGTACTGTAATTCAGTCTGAGTTTGAAGGTCTGGGAATTAAGTGAGGTGGAGTAGATGGTGTAAATCCAGTCTGAATCCCAAGGCTTGAAAATCATTGATGTCCGAGGGCAGGAGAAGATGGATGACCCAGTTCAAACAGATAGTGAGATAATTCACCATTCCTCTACCTTTTTATTCTATTTGAGCCTTCAAGGTATTAGATGATGCTCACACATATTAATGTGGGGCCTTTGCTTTGCTCAGTTCTCTAATTCAATTATTAATCTCTTCAGAAACCCTCTCACAGACACACCCAGAAATGATATTTTACCAGCTATCTAGGTGTCCCAGGCAAGGTGACACACACAAAAACCATCACAGATTGGAATCAGAGACCTAAAAACACATGTGCAAGTTCACACAAACCTGAAGTCCTGACTCTTGGTCTAATGCTCTTTCTTATGCACCTTGATGCTTTGTTATGTAACATTAGAGTATATACAGAGTCAAAGGTTTTGGGAAACATGTAAGAATATATCCTATTAAGCAAACCTTAATATAAGAAAGTCCATATTTATATACTTGATTCAATGTCAGTGATTTTTATCTTTGCAAACAGATTCACTGAAAGCTTTAAGTAAACCACTAGTTTTTAAAGGTGTTTTATTGGTTTGGTTTGTACTATATTCATGACGCTATATGTTTATAGCGTAAAATATTCCAACTCATACACTGCCTTTGAATTATTTATTTTTGTTCTTATAGATTTTGTCCTGATAGATTTTTAATGGATAGATAATGCAGAAAGAAAACTTGATTAGTGCCTTGGTAACAGATGATACTGTGACTAAACCTCAACCCAAATGCCCATGTCATAAAAAAATATTCCAGTATTTATAGTACTTATTTTTGAGTGGGGCTATAGAAAAACTTCTTGAAAACTATCACCCAAATTCTAACATAAGGAGGAGCAAGTCTAGGGCAGAATTGGGAAAAAAGTGTGTGTAAGTGTCTGACACTGTTGGTTAGTCAGCAAGTAAGGCATTAAAAAGGAAAAGATTAAAAATTTTTGATTATCTTATTCACACGCCTTGTAAAATATGACTATTCTTTGAAAAACAGGCAAATCTGAGATTTTCTTATACAGTGCTTATTCCAAAATCTGTTAATCATTTCTTGACATTCATGATGTTCAAAAAGATTTTAAACATTGCTGAAAATATACCATTATAGATAATACACTCACTGTTTCTTCTCTCCTATATATGCCGCTAAGTGCCTGCCACTTAGTAGATACTTAATACAAATTTGTTGAATGAATACATAAATACATGGTAATTTTCAATGTAGGAATAATTTTAATATATCAAAGAGAATTATTTAATTTCTTGGTCTTTAAACATTTTATTAGAGGAATAAATTCTTACCGAGAACTATAGCAATCACAACTTTATTATCTCCTGTTTATTATGGATGTTATACAGCAAGGAGAAATCAGGCTATTATTTCCTTGGTAGCTATAACTTCCATGGATTTTCTCATGTCAATATAATCACTTAGCCAAAGAAGTTGGTTGGCAATATCAAGGAGGGTCTTACCAATGATTAAGTAATGCATTTTAATTGTGTCCTCAACTCTTGTGATTCAAAAAAAAAAAAAAAAAAACACTAAAAGCTGATGTTAAGACAGTAAAATTTAGATAAACTGACAACTGCGCTTTCACACAGATCATCCTCTCCTGTTCTTTAGGCCACTGCCTCAACTGAAAAGGCATCTACATTGTTGAGCGTCTAGCTAAACTCCTCCATAGTATTGGTGACTTGGCATCCATTGTATGTGGCTAACCAGCCTGCAGGGGCCTCACACTGACACTAACCCCTCCCTCAAGTGCATCCCTAGGTAACAATCAGCAGAATCACAGGGAAATATAAATTCCTGCTATGACTTCTGTGACACCCTGAACATAAACAGCTTCTTCGGCATGAATTGTCCCCCATCTTCTTCCTTTGTGTGCCTCTTAAATAAGATTCATGTGAAGTTTACAAAAAAGCCCCGCATTTTTGGGATTGAATTGACCAATATGGCCCTAGGCAAGGAACAACCAAAAGTACTCCGCCTGCAGATCCTCATAAAAGCTGGTATCCCAGATCCTGCAGCTTACTCTCTGCCTGCACCCTGACTTGATCTTGATTTTTTCAGGCATGCCCTGGAATGCCTCTAGCACCTGTGAGGAAAAAAAAAGAAAAAAAAATTCTTTATCACACTTTACCTTACTATCCTTGTTGAACTATGGCTCCCCATCCAACACCTCCATCCCCTGGAGACTCTACTCAATAAATAATATTCTAGCAAAATCACAACATACTAGGTCTTAGGTTGTCAAAACATACATGACACCATCAATATGATCAATATACTTTAATAAACACCCAAGTAACTATTTGGCTACTGGCAATTAATATAATTTTGGAAATGTAGGGAATTTAGCATAAAATGATAGGGTGAATTTTACTTTGATGCCATTATTTTAATAGCCTATACATGTGGGTAGGCTGCATTTAGAATGCTCTGTGGATGGAGGAGTCTAGGCCAAATGGCTCCATTAGCTTTGGAAGGTCTTTGTTAACTATTCTAGAATTATGGTGAAGCCTGAGGCCACATTGAAGGGTCACTGAATGACTTGATTCTTCATAGTAAATTGCAGAAATTAAGGAATAATTTTCAACACTATATTTATTGACTTCATGAAAGCTATTAGTATCTTTAAAAGGACTGGCTGCATGAAGATAGTTAAATATAGTAGTAGTCCCCCTCTCCCATCCCTCTGTCACTGCTGAGGTCACTTTATCTATTCAATAAATAGTTATTGACTGGCCACTCTGTGACCAGCCTCAACAGTTGATGAAGGCGTGACAAATAGTGAATAAGACATGATTCTTCATGTACCTCAATACTAGTAGCTTGAGAGAATCAGATTTAATACTGGGCTCATTTTGACATTGTATACAGATTCGAGGAGCTGTGTCACCTTCTTGCTGTCCTATCTCTGAGCTATTGCCTTGCTTCCCAACAAGCAATTCCTAAATTTAAGGATAATTTTGAACATGTTTTCTTTCAGGTGTTCCTCGTGGCTGGAATTTGGCTCCTGATCCCCAGAATTCATAGTGAGACTTTTCTGTAGTATTACATTCCTTATATTAACATAACCATCAAAAACCATCTAAACATTAGTTATCGCCAAATTCCTCTGATAGTTTCTCTTCTATTTTGAGACTTTCAGATATATACTGCTATGGAAACTCATTAATGCAAAGTGCATACCGACTTCAACTCCAATTACTTCTTGACAGTCTTAGGACCTTTGCTATAAATTGCAGAATAGTGATACAAACAGTTTTGCAAGGGTGTAGAATGTTTATGTTAAACACAATCTGCCTTACCTCTTAGGCCATAAGATTTTTGAAACATAGAACCAAGCTGTATTCTTGTCACTCAGCATTTAAGACATGTTATGTTGCTTTATCAAATATTTCAATGTTTTAATCCAGAGCTATATAGGAATAGATGAAGAATATCTTTTTTCTTTTTTTCATTCAAGAATGACTCAGCTGGTTTAGCCAAGAGAATGGAGTGACTGTTAATTATAATTTTTCCTCCAGTTTGGCATCATTTGCTGCCCCCTATTGAAATAACTTCAAAATAGTCCAGAGCTTCAGCAGTGATGTATGCACATGCTCCCCCAAATCCCCATAACTGCATTCTTACTGACTTCTTTCGTAATGGCTCCAGTAGCTTCAGTATTTTTAAATTGAAATATAATTCACATATTAAAATACTCACCCTTTTAAAGCATACAATTCAGTGGAGTATAGTATATTCACAAACTGGTATAGTTGTCACAGCTATCAAATTCCAGAATATTTTTATCACCTGAAAAATAAATCCCATACCTATTAGCATTTACTCCTCCATCCCTCCAGGCCTTTGAAGCAATAAGCTCTTTTCTGTATTTGTGGGTTTGCCTATTGTAAACATTTCATACAAAAAGAATTGTGTGATATGTGGTCTTTTATACCTGGCTCCTTTCACTTAGCATAATGTTTTAAAGGTTCATCCGTGTTGTATCATGGATTATTACTTGTTCTTTTGGCTAAGTAATATTCTATTATATGGAAAGGCTACATTTTTTTGTGCCATCATCAGTTGATGGATCTTTGAATTGTGTTCACTTTTCTGGGAATAGTAGTCTTAAAAACATTTAACTAGTTTGTATATGGACATGTGCTTTCAATTCTCTTAGATACATATGTAGGAGTAGAATTTCTGGATCATATTGTAATTTTATGTTTAAATTTTTGAGGACCTGCCAAACTGCTTTCCAAACTAGTTGCACTATTTTATTTTCTGACCAGCAAAATAGGAAAGTTCCTATTTTTCCACATGATTGCCAACACTTGTTACTGTTTGTCCCTTTATAAACATCCTAGTATTTGTAGAATAGTATCTCATTATGGTTTTGATTTATATTTCCCTAATGATATTGAATATATCTATTATCCACTTGCACATCTTCTTTGAAAAAAAAGAATATTATGTTCAAATATCTTGTCCATTTTATGATAGTTATTGGACTTCTTACTGTTTAGTTCTAATAGTTAAATACTTTGGATACTAGATCCCTATAAGATACAGGATTTGAAAATATTTTCTCTCATTCTGTGAATTTTCTTTCTACTTTCTGGAGAGTGTACTCTGAAGCCCAAAAGTGTAAAAATCTGATGAAGCCAAATTAGTCTATTTTTTTCCCCTTAGGTTGCTTTTGGTTTTGGTGTCCTATTTAAGGATCCATTGCTTGATCTAAGTTTACAGACATTAATACCGATGTTTTATACTTAGAGTTTTATAATAATAATCTCATACCTTTGATTCATTTTGAATTTTTGCATATACTGTGATAAAAGATTACATCTTCTTTCATTTACATGTGGATATCCAATTGGCTACAAACTGTAACTTGAAAAAAAAAAACAGTTCTTTTTCATTGAATTATCGGGGCTTACTTTTCGAAAAAAAATTTAATTGAAGTTTGGTTGACATATGTTATTTTCAGATGTATAACATAGTGATTGGCTAATCTATACATTACCATATGCTACCACAGATGTAGCTATTATCAGTCACCATTCAACATTATTAAAATACCAGGGACTGTGTTCCCTGTGCTGTCATTTTCATCCCCGTAACTTATTCATTCCATATCTGGAAGCCTATGCTTCTCACTCCCTTAGACCCATTTTGGCCATGTTCTCTCTTTTCCCTATGGCAGCCACAAGTTTGGTCTTTATAGATCTGTTTCTGCTCATTGTTTGTTTACTCATTTGGATTTTCTTTTAGATTTTACCTATAGGTGAAATTATAGTATTTGGCTTTCTCTGATTTATTTCACTGAATATAATATTATCTATGTTCATCCATGTTGTTGTAAATGGCAAGATCTCATTATTTTTTATAACTGAGTAATATTCCATTGTATGCATGTATGTAGGTATATATACCACATTTTTATGCACTCATCATTAGATACTTGTGTTGCTTCCATATCTTGGCTATTATAAGTAATGTTGCAGTAAACATAGGAATGTGTATATGTTTTAGGAGCCAGAAATGAAATTACTGGATTATATGGTATTTATATTTTTAGTTTTCTGAGGAACCTCCATATTGTTTTTCACAGTAACTATACCAATTTACACTCCCCAGGACAGTGCACAAAGGGTTTCTTTCTTTTTTTTTTTTTTAAAGATTTTATTTTTATTTTTTTTATTTTTTAATTTTTATTTACTTATGATAGGCACAGTGAGAGAGAGAGAGGCAGAGACACAGGCAGAGGGAGAAGCAGGCTCCATGCACCAGGAGCCCGACGTGGGATTCGATCCTGGGTCTCCAGGATCGTGCCCTGGGCCAAAGGCAGGCGCTAAACCGCTACGCCACCCAGGGATCCCCAAAGGGTTTCTTTTTATGTATCTCTTCACCAACTCTTGTTATTTCTTGTCTTTTTGATACTAGTTATTCCAAAAGGTGTAAAGTAATACTTTATTGTGGTTTTGATCTGCATTTCCTTAATAATGAGTAATATTGAGCATCTTTTCATTTGTGTATTGGCTATCTGTATGTGTTCTTTGGAAAGATGTCTATTTAGGTACTCTGTCCATTTTTAAATTAGATCATTTGTTTCTTTGTGTGTGGGTGTTGGTGTATGTGTTTGCATTGTATAAGTTCTCCATATATTTTGAATACTAACCCCTTTGGCTATTTTGGATACTTCCCCTTATGGGAAATATAATTTGTGAATATCTTCTCCCATTCAGTAGATAGCCTTTTCATTTTATTGGCTTCCTTCACTGTATAAAAGCTTTTTTTAGTTTGGTGTGGTTCCAGTAGTTTATTTTTGCTTTTTTCCCCTTGCTCAGAAGACACATCTAGGAAATTTGTTGATAAGACTAATGTCAAAGAGATTATGACCTATGTTTTCTGCTTGATTTTTATGGTTTCAAGTCTCACATTTAGGTATTTAATACATTTTGAGTTTATTTTTATATATGTTGCAAGAAAGTGGCTTAGTTTCATTTAGTTTTCCTACAATCACTTATTAAAGAGATTGTCTTTTCCTTGTTGTATATTCTTGCCTCTTTTGTTAGAGATTAATTAACCATATAAGTGACGGTTTCTCTCTGGGCTCTCTATTCTGTTCTCTTTATGTATCTATTTTTATGCCAGTGCCATACTGTTTTAATGACTACAGTTTTGTGAAGTATCTCAGAATCTGGGATTGTTATATCTCCAGCTTTGTTCTTTCTTAAGATTGCTTTGGCTATACAGAGTCCTTTGTAGTTCCATACAAATTTTAAGTTGTTTATTATAGTCCTTTGAAAAATGCTGTTGGTATTTTGATAGGGATTGTATCAAATCTGTAGATTGTTTTAGGTAGTATGGGCATTTTAACAACATTAATTCTTCTAATCCACAAGTATGAAATATCTTTCCATTTGTGTCATCATTACTTGCTTTCATCAGTGTCTTATTATTTTCAAAGTACAGGTATTTCATCTTCTTGGTTAAGTTTATTCCTAGATATTTTATTCTTTTTGGTTCAGTTGTAAATGAAATTATTTTTTAATGATTTTATTTATTGATTCATGAGAGACAGACTCAAGCAGAGACACGGGGAGGGGGAAAAGGAGGCTCCCTGTGGGGAAGCTGATGTGGGACTCGATCCTAGGCCCCCAGGATCATGCCCTGAGCTAAAGGCAAGATTCTCAACCACATCCAGGCATCCCAATGAAATTATTTTCTTAATTTCTCTTTCTCTCACCTTATCATTATTAGATAATATACAACAGATTTATGCATATTAATTGTGTATTGTGCAACTTTATTGAGTTATTACTTCTAAAAGTGTTTTGGGTTTTCCATATACTGTATCATGTCATTTACAAATAGTGAAAGTTTTATTTCTTCCTTGTCAATTTGGGTGCTTTTTATTTCTTTTTGTTGTCTGATTGCTGCAACTAGGACTTCCAGTAGTGTGTTGAATAAAAGTGGCAAGAATGGATATCCTTCTCTTGTCCCTGATTTTAGTGGGAAAGCTCTGTTTTTCAACAGTGAGTATGATGTTAGTTGTGGGTTTAATAAATATAGCCTTTATTATGTAGAGATATATTTCCTCTAGGCCCACTTTGTTGATATTGTTTATTATGAATGGATATCATACTTTGTCTACTGCTTTTTCTGCATCTATTGAGGTAATTAAATGATTTTTATCCTAAATGTTATTGATGTCTTTTACATTTGTTGATTTGCAAATATTGAACCATCCTTGCATTCCTTTGCACTTGATCTTGGTGGATGAACCTTCTAATGTACTGTTTTTTTGTTTTTTTTTATTTTATTTTTTTTAAGATTTATTTATTTATTTATGATAGACATAGAGAGAGAGAGAGGCAGAGACAAAGGAGGAGGGAGAAGCAGGCTCCATGCTGGGAGCCTGACGTGGGACTCGATCCCGGGACTCCAGGATCGTGCCCTGGGCCAAAGGCAGGCGCCAAACCACTGAGCCACCCAGGGATCCCCTAATGTACTGTTAAATGAAGTTTGCTAATATTTTGTTGAGGATTTTTGCATCTACATTCATCTGATATTTTAATCTATAGTTCTTTGTGTGTGTGTGTGTGTGTGTGGTGTGTGTGTGTGTGTGTGTGTGTGTGTTTGGTTTAAGTACCAGGGTGAAACTAACTTCATAGAATGAATTTTTAAGTTTTCCTGCTCCTTACATTTTTTGGAAGAGTTGAGGAGAATGGATATTAATTCTTCCTTAAATATTTGGTTGAATTTACTTGTGAACTCATTGAGTTCTGGGCTGTGTTTGTTCAGAGTTTTTTGATCAATGATTCAATTTTGTTACAAGTAATTCATCTGATTAGATTTTCTCTTTGTTTCAATTTAGTTTGGGAAGATTGTGTATTTCATCTAGGTTGTCTAACATGTTAGCATATAATTTTTTGTAGTAGTTTCTGTAATGCTTTTATTTCTTTATGTCTCTTCTTTATTTTCTGACTTTATTTGGGTCTTCTCTTTTTCTTGATAGGTCTGGCTACAGATTTTCCAATTTTATTTATCTTTCCAAAGAATTAACTTTTGTTTTCATTGATCATTTCTTTTTTGGTTTTTATCTCATTTATTTTCACTCTGATCTTTATTATTTCTTTCTTTTTGCTTACTTTGGTCTCTGCTCTTTTTTAGTTCTGTTAGGCATAAGGTTAGATAGTTTAGGATTTTTCTTATTCCTTGAGGTAGGCCTGTATTGCTACAAATTTTCCTCTTCAAACTGCTTTTGCTGTGTTCTGAAGACTTGGGACTGTTATGTTTTCATTTTCATTTGTCTCCATGTATTTCATTATTTTCTATTTGATTTCTTGGTTGACTCATTTGGTTTTTAGTATCATGTTTAACTTCCACATGTTTGTTTTTTTTCCTGATTTTCCCTATAATTGACTTATAATTCCATACCACTGTGGTCAGAAAAGATGCTTGATATGATTTAAGCATTGTTAAATTTATTGAGACTTGTTTTGTAGCTTAACATGTCATGTATCTTAGGGAATGTTCCATGTGCATTTGAAAAAAATGTTTTCAAATGGGATCTTCTGTATAAACTCTTAAGTTTACTTGGTCAAATGTGTCATTCAAAGACCCTATTTCCTTATTGATTTTCTACCTGGATGATTTATACATATATGTAAGTGGGATGTAAGTAATAATACAGTACTATTGTTGTATCTCCTTCACTTTCTCCCTTTATTTCTGTTAGTGTTTACTTTATATATTTAGGTGCTCCTAAGTTGGGTACATAGATACATACAATTTTTATATCATTTTGTCAGATTGACCCCTTTATCATTATATAATGCCCTTTTTGTTTATTGTTTTTGTCCTTGTTTAGTGTCCATATATTGTCTGATGTAAATATTGCTATGCTTCAATACCATGCCTACTTCTTTCTTGTTATTCTTACTGTTGTCTCTATCTTTTGTTTTGCAGAATCTGTTCAGTTAGGCTTCAGTTCTCTAGGAGGCATTGCTCTATAAGTAATGTAGATATGGTATATACCTGGAGTTGTGTGTTTAGGGTCTTCCTACAACTCCATCTTGGACTGTGGCCCCACCCTTATCAAAATTAGTTTACCATAAATACATAGGTTAATTAACCTACTTACAGTTTAATTCTAGCCATCTATATATCTATTCCTATGTCAGTACCAGATAACCTTAATTGTTGTAGATTTATAGGAAGTTTTGAAATTGAGAGTGATGAATCTTCAGACTTTATTCTTCCTTTTCAAGATTCTCTTATTTAGTCCCTTGCATTTCCACATGAATTTTTGTATGTTTCTAAAAAAAAAAAAAAAAAAAAAAAAAAAAAAGTAGCTAGGATTTTGATAAGATTCTGTTGAATCTGTACATGAATTGGAGGTATATTGCCATTTTGGTAAGTCTTCTATATGTATATGGGGTATGTTTTCATTTATTTAGGTCTTCTTTCAAATATATTTTGAATATATATATTCCTTTCAAAAATTCCTTTCAAAATACTCCTCTCAAAAATATTTTGCAGTTTCAGTACATAAGTAAGTCTTGAATTTCTCTGGTTAAATTTATACCTTAGTGTTTTATTCTCTTTGATACTAGTACAAGTAGAATTGCTTTTTCATTACCAGGTGTATATAAATACATTTTTTGCATTATTTTGTATCCTACAAACTTGCTGAACTTTTCTGTTAGCTATAGTAGTTTTCTTGTGGATTCTTTGGGATTTTCTCTATAAAATTATGGCACTTGTAAGTAGAGATGGAATATTTTCTTTCTAATCATGACGTCTTTTATTTGTTTTCCTTTTCAAATTTCCCAGGCTAGAACCTTCAGTACAATGTAGACTAAAAGCAGTGAAAGCAAACATCTTTGTCTAGTCCCTCTAACATGATCTTAGAGTGGAAGCATTCACTCTTTAATCTGATATTAGCTATCAGAGGTTTTTATTCATCCATTCATTTGTAGTAGTAGTAGTAGTAGCAGTAGTAGTAGAAGTAGTAGTAATAAAAGAAGAAGAAATCTCTTACTATGTTGAGGGAGTGTTTTTGTATTCCTATTTTGGTAAGTATTTTTATCCTAAAGATATATTGTGTTTTGTAAAAATGCTTTTTCTCTATGCATGTGATCATATGGAATGTGTCCTTTATTAATATGGTATATTACATTGATGGATTTTATATATATAAAATAGACTTGCATTTCTAGTATAAAGCCTCATTGGAATGTGATGTAATTTTTTTATATGTTGGTGAAAAGAGTTGGCTAGAATGGTATTGAAGATTATTTATCTTTATTTGTTGGAGGAAAGGTGTTGGTCTATAGTTTTCTTGTGTTCTCTTGCTTTGGCTTTGGTATTTGAGTAATATTGGTCTCATAGAATGAATTGTGAAATATTACCTCATCTTTTGCTTTTTGCACACAGATGTGTATAGCTCCTTTATTTATAATGGCTCAGAATTAGAGATAACCAATTTTTTTTCAATAGTTGAATGGATAAACATTCTGTGGTACACTCATATGGTGGAATATTATAAAAGGAAATGAGGTATCAAGTCATGAAAAGGCATGGGGGGACACTTAAGTGCATATTAAATTTAAGAAGCCAGACTGAAAAAGACTATATGCTCTCCATTCTAATTATATGACATTGTGAGGGAGGAAAAACTATGAAGATGGTAAAAAGATCACCAGTTGTCAAGTTTCAGGGATGGAAGAATAAATATGAGAGAATATTAGAGTAGCAAAACTATTCTGTGTTATACTATAATGGTGGATCCATGACATTGTGTTTGTCAAAACTCATAGATCTGTATGACACAAACTGTGAACCTCAACATGTACTATAGACCATAGTTAGTAATAATAAATTGATATTGGTTCATCACCTGTAGCAAATCCAGTACACTAATGCAAGATGTTAGAATAGTAAGAGATATTCTCTTTCTGCTCACTTGTTTGGTAAATCAAACAGTTTTAAAAAGAAAGTTGATTGATTTATATATATTACAGTCTAGTTCATATTAAAATCAACTGAATCATAGTAGCAGAAAAAATTGTGCCTATAGATTTCCATTCTCTCTTCCATCTTTTTGTTATTATGTATGAATAAGATAATATATTCATTACTGGTAAGCCCATCAACACAGATTTGTAATCATTACTTTATCTAGTTGTTTTAACCATATGGGAGAAAAAATGCATTACAAATAAATATAACATTTATACTGTCTTATATATTCACCTACATAGTTGCTTTTATCAACATTCTTTATTTTCTGTGTTCGTTCAAGTTAGTAGGCAGTTATTGCATGAAGTGAATTCACTTCCATCTGAAGGAGTTATTGTGCCCAAATTCAAGAAACCATCTTAGCAGTATAATAAAACCAGTTCTCAGTATTTTTGCCACAAATTACAGAGGAATTCTCCCGTGTCAATAAACTCTACCTTTTATTTTACTTTCCTATATCCAAAACTTTCAAGGTACTCATATACATTTAATTCTTAGGATTTCTGGTTTATATTAGCTAGATATTTCAGTTATTTGGGGACATATGCTGTTTCTTCTTATTATGTAAGAAATACTATGCATTTCTTTACTTAGATTATGCTGTTATATAAACCTTATTATTATAAATCTATTGATGGGAATAAAGAAGGCACAAGCAGATCATGAGAACAAGCACCATCATCTTAGGAAAGGGTATGATTTGAGAAATTTGAAATGTCTTCCTGTGAGCAAAGACTTTTCTGCTTTATGGGGAAAAGAAAATTTCTTTTGTTAGCCTGAAAAATTTAGGAGGATCTGAACACTCAACATTCTTAGGCTTAATTACCCAGGTGTGTAATACCAAGTTTGGGGATTAACTTCTTTTTCTATCAAGCTCTCATGTGGATATATGAGTATCTTAGGGTGAGTGTTTAGGCTTCCGTGCAATTCACTTAAACTCAAAAGCAAATTCTGTGCTTGATTTTCAACATGTGGCTCCCCATTGCTGTGAAAGGTTCTGTTTAAAACTGCTATTGATGCCCTTCACTTTTGGGACCACAGATCAAAGCAACTATTTATCGTCTCCTTTTTCTTTTGTCCAAAGCTGCCAGAATCATCAAAAGGAGTCAAGTCACTTCTGGTACACACGGGGGTATTTTGGGCTTCCTGGAAAGCTGAGCATGAAGAAAATTTAAGAACTATTACTTTCCTGGGAGTTTTGACCTCAGGCAATGCAACTAAAGCAGGAAGGTCCAGAGTGGAGTGAGAAGATGATGAGTTTTTGGTGAAGATACTACTTCATAAGCTATAAAGAGACAAAACAATTTACTAGCCTTTCAGGAAATCTTGGACAGGTGGTACATAAACCATATTTCAGAACAAATAACAAGAGAGATAAATAAAAATAAAATGAATATATCTTCCATATATTACTTGCCTCTTGTTGCCCAAAGATCAATATTTATTCCATGGAAATTCAACAACTTTGTACTTTCAGGTTGTACCAACTAGCTCTTTTAGCACAATTGCTCATTACCAATATTTGTCTTCAAACAGTTGTTCATATCTCAAATGTGGAGATTTGTGAATGGTAATATGCAGGTTTAGTGTACAACAGATAGTTATCAATATAAGTGTTTATACTATATACTTAGCATATCATTTATAATATATACTTCCACAAACATATACACACACTGGATATATTATATTATAACTTTTTATATATGTACTTAATGTATGTATATGAAGACATATGTATTAACCCTGGCTAAAAAATATGCCATATACACTTAGATACCATTAAAATAAAAATTTAAACTTCACTTAGATATTCAAGGACCTCCAAGACACAATACTATTTCACCTAGTTTTAAGTGAATGTCACATAAGTAAAATATTTGTTGTGGATATTTCTACAGACACACTTTCATGTATTAAGGATGCTATTCATTCTGGTTTGTTAATTTTTAGTATGTATATGGTGGAATTTTATCATATGCTTTTACCATATCAATTTAATTTTGTCACATGCTTTTTACCATATTGATGAACATTATGAATTTAGTTCCTGACATTTTGTTCAGCAATTTTATGTCTAATTACATGACATTTATTATTATTCTTTTTTTTTTTATTTAATGAATTCTTTTTTTTTTTTTAATTTTTTTTTTTTATTTTTATGATAGTCACAGAGAGAGAGAGAGAGGCAGAGACATAGGCAGAGGGAGAAGCAGGCTCCATGCACTGGGAGCCTGACGTGGGATTCGATCCGGGGTCTCCAGGATCGCGCCCTGGGCCAAAGGCAGGCGCCAAACCGCTGCGCCACCCAGGGATCCCTTATTATTATTCTTAAAAGTAAGTACAAATTTAAAAAACAAAAATATATTTTTGATTTGTGCTATCCTTTTCAAGTTTTGATATCAAAGTTATTCTAACATTATAAAAAAGTTGAACAATTCCTTTTTTACATATTCAGAAATATTAAGTTGGTAAACTTGGAAAAAAATATTCTGTACATATTTAGCAAAATGCAATGAAAATCCAGAACTATGGAATTAAAGATTTTTTCCACCTGAATAAAATGTTCTATCTGTAAGCTGTAGCTACTATCAGCAAAGACTAAAGCCCTTCAGTTTTGATTGGAGAAATTGAAGGATTATGAATTTATTTTCACTTAGATACTTGTCTACAAGGCATTATTTATGATTTTTAATGTTAGAAAATTTTTTGATGGGCTTTCTTTGCTAATAGCTTTTTTTCTACCCAATTAAGGCATTTTAACAGTACAGTATTAGGATTGGAGAGGTGGATATCTATGTAAATAACTATACTGTTTCTCTTATTGATCGTTTTAATAAGAAATATCACTATGACTAGTTTTATTTATCCACTAGAGTGTATGGTTTTTAATATTTAAGTAGCAGTGAATTTCATGCAGTGTTACATGTTCTAAAGTCTGTGACAGTCTTGTGAATTACAGTATGTTAGATTATCAACATACAATAGTATACTCTGAGTGTAATTAATATGGTAAAACTAGTTTATTTTTTGTTTCTTTATTAGTAAATTTTAAATTAATGTTGCTGATCCAGGGGATAGTATGTAAATAAAAAATTCTAAACCTATTCTAAAAACTCTTAAAAACTTCCTGCAACACCAAAATATTCAGAGCTATTTGGCAGGTGCTGAAGATGGGTAAGAATATTAACTTAAAAATAACAAATTAACTTACAAATGCAAATAAATTAACTCACAAAACAAATAAATAGCTTATCTTCCTACAAGTTAAACCAATGAGTATATTCAGTTTTAAGTTTTTTTTAAGATTTTATTTATTAAAAAAAAAGATTTTATTTATTTATTCATGAGAGAGACAGAGGCAGGCAGAGCCATAGGCAGAGGGAGAAGCAGGCTCTTCATAGGGAGCCTGATGTGGGACTTGATCCCCAAACTGGGATCACACTCTGAGCCAAAGGCAGGCACTCAAACACTGATCTACCAAGCATCCCAGTTAAGTGGTCTTAATATAAATGACTTACTGAAATAAACTAGTCCCTCAGTTACCTGAAATTTTCAGCAAAATCTCATACATTTCAATGAGCCAATGAAGAGTACATTCGCACCAAGGATTCCCACATTTGTACTACTGGCTTATAATTGATGTGAGAAACTGAAGCAAGTGGGCTCGTTATCACTGCTGCTTCACTAGAATTTAAAATTCTAGTGACTAGTTCTGGTCTCAACCATTCCCTTGTTGTGGGGATGGAATCTGAGTTTCTTTGTGAGAGCCAGAAATCACTTGGACATACAGACCTACAGGAGACAAGGAAAGAAATGAATAGAACGAGGATTGGAGGGCAGAGGTGTGTGTACAGGTGTAGTAGCATGCTTGTGTATTTGACAGGCAGGTGTGAATGTATGTCCCTGTTCAGAGGGATTAAGACTGGTAATAGTTGAGCAGTTCAGAATTTCCACAAAGTTTTCTTTGCAGCATTTGGTCATATCAGGATGTATTTCAGAACATGGAGTCTTCTACCCATACTTAATACATATGTATTTAATTTCTTAATGCACTAGATCCCAGCTAAGGAATAACTAGCTAATTAAATTGTTTTCTGTTTGAATTGGTTACAATAGCTTGAGGTTATCTCTAGTGTGTGCACCTTTAGAGCTCTCTTGGCAAATTTGGGTTCTATGTCTTTAGCTAAGACAACTTCCATTAGGATACACTTATTTGAAAACCTTAATTTTGTGCTCGCTTCAGCAGCACATATACTGAAAACCTTAATTTCAGCATAAGGTACTTTTAAAAAATCATATTTCAAAGATTCCTTCTGTAAGTATCCAATCTTCCAATATTAAGATGGTAGTATAGATTTAAATTATAATCTTAATTTTAGGGGAAGTATTTGGTTATAAACAGGACTTTATTTTAAATGACCATATTCTGAGGGCCACCTGGATGGCTCAGTCGGTTAAGTGTCAGGTCATGATCTCAGGGTCCTGGAATCCAACCCTGCATTAAGCTTCTAGCTCTGTGGGAGTCTGCTTGTCCCTCTCCCCCTCCCTCTGCTGTTCCTGTTCATGTTCTGTCTCTCTCTCAAATAATAGAATATTTTTAAAATGACCATGTTTTGAATATTGTTTTCTCATTTAAAATAGCAGCTAGTATTTAGGGAGAATTTTGTTACTTATGATTTAGGTCATTTCAGATTGTAGCCCTTTTAAAACAATAGTTCAAAAACAATTTAAAAATAATCAGCTTTAAGCAAATTCAGCTATGCCAACTGCTTACCAGGTCTCTGAATTTGGGCAAGTATTTCACTTTTCTGAGTCTCATTTCCTTATGTAAAATAGAAATAATACTTTATGATTGTATTATAGAAGATGTTACTAGAAAAATGGTAAATAGAACTATTTTTTTGTGTGTGCAAATAGAGACATATAGTCTTCTGGTACTCAATAAGCAACTTGATACAATTTGCAATATTTGAATAGATAAGCTTAACCTTAAGAACTTGGGATGTATCTTGATTTTGATGCATCTTAAGTTAGAATCTATATAGGCTATCATTGGTTTTAGGATCATTTCTCAGGATTTTCATTAAAGAGAGTATGGCCAAACATTGCCAGTATTTAGACAACCAGATATTTCATACTTTTTCTCGCCCATTTCCCAAGCAAATTCTATGTGTGGCTTTGTTCGGAGCATTTTTTATTACTTCTTAAAATTAAGACCTACTGATTAAAGAGACACTTAGTAAATCACATTCATTCTGAAATAATGTTTCACAAATAAAAGCACTGTCACTTAAGTAATGATTCATGCTAATGATATATCTGCCATAGCTGTGACTTCATTTCCTTCCGTTTTCTTTATCATTCTCCAAAATTTCATCTTCATTGAATTTGGATTTGTTTATAAGTCAGGCATTTGTAGTATTTCGTTCTTAGAATAGTGCTCACTGAGATGTGATACGTTTCAAGTCAGTTAGCTAAAGTTTAATGCATATTTATTATTTTTCAATTTTAGCTCACCAAACAATAGGTGCAAAGAAGCAATGCTCCTGCTGTTTAGGCTCAGACAATAGGAGTAGATATCCCTATTTCTTCAATTAATTCACTCTGCCTTTACCCATACATATCTTCTGATGCATTGGTGTGATAATTTTGACTTTATTCCTCATTTCAGTTTGAGTGTGGATCTTTTGTTGTTGTTTTTCTTTTTAATTTTATTTTAATTTTTTAACATTGCTAATACTTATTTTAGATGATTGATTTCTGTGATTTATTAATATGATAATTAAAATAAATTATTCCTACTTAAATTCTTCTTGATAATAATATATATATTATATATAAACTATAAATATATAAATAGTAGTAGTTCTTAATAGTATTTTGGTAGAGTTGTTTTTCACAAATTAAGAATAATGAAGGGCAGGAACACAAGGGAATTGAATCTTGATTAGCTTATCCATCATATCCTGTGTATAAATCTTTCATGGTTTTCCAAATGCTGTAGGATAAACACAAATTCTATTACATGGCCCCCAAATCCTGAACCAGTCATCATAGTCATTATTAACTTTTCCAGCCTTAATTGCATGGCAATCCTAGTGGCTTTCTGTATTCTCTTATTTCCCTGTTCCTTCCCACTATAAGGTATGTGCAAATATGTTTTCTATGCCTGAAACTCTCCATACCACACCCCAGCTTGTAATTCTTACCTAACTTTCACAGATTTTGGTCAAATTTTAGAATTTCCCAGTGATATACTATCTCATCTCCCTCAGAGGTCAAATTGCTTAATAATAATATCGACTTTTATTTTACAGCACTGTATTCCAAAATTTCTTTCTACACGATTAACACAGTTATAATTTTACATCAGGTGATTTTTTGATTAGTATTTATGTTTACTATTTGATTATAAGCTTATTGTTAAACAGATGTATGAGTAGATGTATGAAACTAGTTTATACCTTTCAGAGATCAAGTACAGTGCTGGTGTGAACAAACAATATCTCTTTTACCCAAACAGATTAATGAGACCACTCCTGTTTTATTATAGTGTTGTATATGTGACAAGTAAACTTGGTTGTTTCCATGTTTCTACCCAGTTCTAAAACTCTATATTGGTTGGTAAATGTCTGTAAGTGTCAACCTATTCAATTTTAAAAAAATATATTAAAATTAAATTGTGAAATAATTTAGAAGTTATTTGGACCAAAGACTGTAAGCTAAACTCTCTTTACCTGAATAATAATTGTTTTCATGTAAGCATTGGGTTTCTCTTAGCTTTCATGAGTTTCAGAATCCTATTTCCCAAAGATGACTGAAAATAATCTGTTGATGTTCTCAAATATCTTAATTCTATAATTCCCAAACCAAAAATTTATTTCTTTTAGTCCTCTTAATATTTATTGCTTTTCTTCATTTCCCTGCTTTATATCTTGACTGATAATGCTGCAGAGTTGTCCTTCTCCATTTTATATGAACTACTATAAAAACCTTGTAACAAATTAGTGCTGAGTGCCACCCCCCCAACATATAGCTACTGAAAGATATAACATGTTCTCATCAATAAGTGGGTTACTAAAGCAATGATTTATAATAAGGGATGCCTCATTAGGATGGGAAGGAACGTATCAGAATACTTACACATGGGAGTTTCATATAACTAAAGTCCCATTTTTATATTCAGAAACATCCGTTAGATTCAAGGAGCAATGAACTTAACATACAATAACTTAAATAGGAATTTTTATTTTGTTTTTAACATAAGAATCTTGGAGGAGGGCTGCTATAGACAATGCAAGGCTATTAGGTGTCAGCAATTTTCTTGGAAATTATGGACACACAGTGGTTATACCACTTCAGAAATTATCTCATTATTTGAGACAGGTAAAATGGAGTGTGGGGGGGAAGCAGTAAGAGTATATATCTTTTTTAAAGTATTGCCTCCCAGAAGTCTTAGGAAGACTGATATTTATGCTTATTGGTCTGAAATGTCACATGACCACCCCTGGTCTCAGAATAGAAAAGTTAAATGGGTATTATTTTATCTACTATTATGAAGATAGGAAAAGGTGATTGGAAATAGGAATTGAGTTGGCCAATTTCTGGTGTCCTTCATGTCAATTTACAACCCTATAGATGTTCCTCATCTATATTGAGAATCACTGTGTAATGGTTTTTGCTTCACTCCTTATACTCAACAATTCATTTTTCTCATTCCAAAAAAGTTCCCTTTCCTTAAAATAATGATAATTTACAGTCTACCTAAAATATATTGTACCCTTGTTTTCAGTGTAGCAATAATTTAGAATGCTGTGATGTTATTGGCACAATGATATGATATATTAGACTCAAAGGTGTACCATTTAAAAACTTTATTTTAATTCCATTATAGTTAACATATAGAGTTATAGTAGTTTCAGGTATACAGTAAAATGATTCAACATTATCCAGTGCTCATCATGATAAGTATACTCTTTAATCTCCATCATCTGTTTCACCAATTCCCCCCACCCAATTCTTCTCTATAACCATTAGTTTACTCTCTATAGTTAAGAGACTTTTTCTTGGTTTTTCTCTCTTTTTTCCCTTTGCTGATTTATTTTTCCCCCTTAATTTCTATATATAAGTGAAATCTTACAGTACTTGTATTTCTCTGATATATTTCACTCATCATTATACTCTGGCTCTATTAGTGTCGTTGCAAATGGTAGGATTTCATTCGTAACTGAATAATATTCCATTGTGTATGTGTATGTACACACACACACTACTTCTTTATCCATTCATCTATCAATGGAAAGTTGGGCTGCTTCCATAATTTGGGTATTATAAATAATGCTGCTATCAACAAAGGGTGCATGTGATTCCTATGAATTAGCATTTTTGTATTTTTGGGGTAAATACCTAGTAGGGTGATTTCTGTATCATAGAGTGAGTCTATTTTAGATTTTTGAGGAAACTCCATACTGTTTTCCACAGTGGCTGCACCAGTTTGCATTCCTACCAACAGTGCCAGAGGGTTCCTTTCTACATTCTTATCAACACTTCATATTTCTAGTGCTTTTTAATTTTAAGCCATTTGGGCCAGTGTGAAATGATATGTCATTGTAGTTTTGATTTGGATTTCCCTGATAATGAGTGATGTTGAGTATATTTTCATGTGTCTGTTTGCCATCTGGATGTCTTTGGAGAAATGTCCATTCATGTCTTCATCTTACTATGTAATTGGATAATTTGATTTTTGGGAGTTGAGTTATATCAATTCTTTATATATTATATTTGGGATACTAATCCTTTATTGGATATGGGATTTGCAAATATCTTCTCCTATTCAGTAGATTGCCTTTTAGTTCTGTTGATTATTTCCTTCACTGTGCAGAAGCTTTTTATTTTGATGTAGTCCCAATAGTTTGTTTTCCTTTTATTTCCCTTACTCAGGAGACTTATCTAGAAAAAAATGGTCCTATGGCCAGTATCAGAGAAATCACTGCCTATGTTCTCTTCCAGGATTTTTGTGGCTTTAGGTCTTATATTTAGGTCCTTAGTCCATTTCAGTTTATTTTTATGTATGGTGAAAGAAAGTGGTTCAGTTTCATTCTTTTGCATGTTGCTGTCCAGTTTTCCAGGCAGGATTTATTGAAGAGACTTTTTCCCATTGCGTATTCTTGACTCTTCTGCTGAAGATTAATGGATCAAATAAATGTAGGTTTACTTTGGTTGCTCTGTTCTGTTCCTCCACTCATTACCATATTGTTTTAATCATTATAGCTTTGTAATATAACTTCAAGTCTGGAATTGTGATACCTCCAGTTCTATTTTTTTTTTCTTCTTCTTTTTATTAGGATTGCTTTCACTATTCAAGGTCTTTTGTGGTTCCATATAAATTTTAGGATTTTTTTTAGTTCTATGAAAAATGCTGTTGTTATTTTGAAAGGGATTGCATTAAATGCGTAGACTGCTTTGGGTAATAGTATTTGTTCTTCCAATAAATGAGCATAAAATTTCTAATTCTTTCTGTTCAATTTCTCTCATTGGTGTTTTATAGTTTTCAGGGTACAGGTCTTTACTCTTTGTGTTTAAGTTTATTTCTAGGTATTTTATTATTTTTGGTACAATTTTAAACAGGATTGCTTTCTTAATTTATCTTTGTGCTGCATCATTTAGTGTATCGAAATGCAGCAGATTTGTGTATATTGATTTTGTATCCTGTGCCTTTACTGAATTAATTTATCAGTTCTTTGGTGGAGTCTTTAGGGTTTTCTATATATAGTATCATGGCATCTGCAAATAGTGAAAGCTTTACTTTTTCTTACCAATTTGGATGCCTTTCTTTTTCTTTTGTTGTGTGATTATTTTGGCTAGGACTTCCAGTACTATGTTGAATAAAAGTGGCAAGAACGGACATTCTTGTCATGTTCTTGACCTTAGGGGAAAAGCTCTCAGTTTTTCCACATTTAGTATGGTGTTTGCTATGGGTTTTTCATCGATGGCCTTTATTATGTTGAGGTACAGTTCCTCTAAACCTACTTTGTTGAGGGTTTTTTTTTTTTTTTCATTAATGGATGTTGTACTTTGTCAAATGCTTTTTCTGCATCTATTGAAAAGATCATGTGGTTTATGGATGTTATATATCATATTGATTCATTTTTGTCAAACCACCCTTATACCCCAGAAATAAATGCCACTTGACTGTGCTGAATGATTTTTTAAAGTGTATTGTTATATTCAATTAGCTAGTATTTCATTGAGGGTTTTGTGTGGTGTATGTTTTCAGAAGAGATACTGGCCTGTAGTTCTCTTTTAGTGTGTGTGGTATTTTTAATCTGGTTTTGGTGTTAGGGTAATGCTGGTCTCATAGAATGAATTTGAAAGTTTTCCTTCCTCTTTTATTTTTTGGAATGTTTTGACAAAAATAGATGTTAACTTCTTTTTAAATGTTTGGTACAATGTACCTATGTAGCTGTCTGGTCCTGAACTTTTCTTTGTTGGGAGTTTTCTGATTACTGATTCAATTTCATTGCTGGTAATATGTCTTCTCAAATTTTCTATTTCTTCCTGCTTCAATTTTGGAAGGTTATATGTTTCGAGGAATGTACCCACTTCTTCTAAGTTGTCCAATTTGTTGGCATATAATTATTCATATTATTCTCTTACAGTTGTTTGTGTTTCTGTGGTGTTGTTTTTTATTTCTCCTCTTTCATTAGTGATTTTTTTCTGAGCACTCTTTCTCTCTTTCTCTCTTTCTCTCCTTCTCCCCTACCTTCTTTTTTATAAGTCTGCCTAGAGGTTTATAAATTTTGTAGACCTTTCCAAAGAGCCAGCTCCTGGTTTCACAGATTTTTTCTATTTTTTTAAGCTTTTATATCATTTATTTCTGCTCTAAAATTTATTTCTTCTTTCTACTCCTTTGGGATTTTGTTTTTTCTTAGTCTAGCTCCTTTGGGTATAAAGTTAAGTCACTTATTTGAGATTTTTTTTTTTTTTTTTAGAGCTACATCATTTTGAGAATGATTTACTTCATTAAATAAACTTAAGAGGATTAAAAACTATGATCCCACATTTTCACTTTTTAGGGTATGGTTTCTTGTATTACATGGTAAAGCATCAACATAGATGGAGTGAAAGGAATTACACTAACCTCGGCTCTGCCCATGTCATTGAGTTGTGTATGTAAATATCTTCTGTCCTCTGTGCTGCAGGGAAACACATGTTGAAAACTGCTCACTTGTAAGATAAGGTCCAAAGCCACTCATGTGAACCAAAGAAGTTTCTGTAATCTGAACCTTACCAGTCTTTTCAATAACCCTGCTCCTGCAGGACTCAGGCTTTTTACTTACACAATGCACCCTGGTCTTTGTGGTCTTGTTTTCCATTTCAATACTTTTTTTTTTCCTTCAGTGTCCTAGTATTTGCATAACCTTGTCTAGTCATTTTTAAGAATTTTGAGTCATTCTTAATTGTCACTATTAAAAATGACTCTGAGTCATTCTTAAAAACTCAAGTTAAACTAATTGCTCTCACCAACTTCTTGACCTCTCTAATCTTAGGTAAATTCTTCTCTCCCTCTGGTTCCCAGGGTGCCTTATTCATACTGCTATAAAAGGTTGTAATTGCATTATTTTATGCCTCCCCTCTTTTGTGAAATCTTATAAAAGTTACAAACTGTGCTCTATTAATCCATAAATTTTTAACTACTAACAATTTCTGGCACATAATAGGCACTTAATCATTTATTCATACAAGCAACTCTTATTAAGTTAAAATTGGCAATCTTCATTTTGACAAACCTTTTTATTGTGAAGCTAAATAAAGGATTAACTCTTTAAAATTTTTAAATTAAATTTTAGTGGTTGCCAAAATTTAGATCAGGTAATGGTATGCTCTCATTTAAGAGAATAACACAAACAGTATATAGTACTCTAAACTGTTCTCCTATTCAAGGTACTATAAAAATAACTTCTGCTGAATCATTTGTTGACTCAAGCAGTACTGCTGCCTGGGAGCTGCAAAGTACCCAAGCTATTAGTTGAAAAAAATCTTGGCCATGATTTTGTTACTAATGAGCAATTAGTAAATGTCATCATAGTTAAAACCATCAACTTTCTTGATTATGTTCTTGAAGTTAGACTTGGTTGTAGTATTTCTTTTTTTATGATTTTATTTATTTATTCATGAGAGACACAGAGAGAGAGGCAGACACACAGGCAAACGGAGAAGCAGGCTCCATGCAGGGAGCCGGATGTGGGACTCCATCCCAGGACTCCAGGATCACGCCCTGGGCTGAAAGCGGCGCTAAACCACTGAGCAACCCAGGGATCCTCAGTATTTCTTTTTTAACATTTATTCGTTCATGAATCCAGTCAGGATATATTTATTTAATCATTTCAATCCACTAGATAATTGCTGCTCAGTTTGTGGCCCTTACAACAGCAGACCAGAAAGCATCTACTTGGAGCTTCTGAGTAATGCACAATTTGGGAGCTCACCCTAAAATTACTGAAAAAGAATATGCATTATACAAGAAACTCGGATTCTTGCAACTATAGAATGAATAAGGTTTGAGGGTCTAATGTATAATATGGTGACTGTAGTTGATTACCCTGGGTTATGTAATTGAAATTTGTTAAGAGAATAGCACTTTGTTCTCACAGGAAAGAAAGAGAAAGGGTGGGAGGGAGGTGTTAATTAACTAGATTGGGTGAAGCCTTCCACAATGTATATCAAATCATCACAGTGTATATTTTAAGTGTCTTATGATGTTATTCATCAGTTATACCTTGATAAAGCTGAAAGAAAAAGAACTCAAGGAAATTCTTACGCACATTGAGGTTTAACAAACACTGCTTTATTTCACATGCTGGAAATTCAGAGATTATAAAAAAAAAAAAAAAAAAAAACCAACACAGCAATAAAAAGAACCAGTTTCTGACTTTCATGAAACAGCCTAGTTGAGATAATAGCAATCACTACATTGTTAAACACAGAAATAACTACAAGTTGTGATAATAAAGTAAAATAAAAGACAGTAACAGGGAAGTCAATGCAGAGTGGATAGTCTAGACAGTCTTTTCTTCTCTATCATACTAAACCCGAGACCAGACATAGGAAGAAGCAGAAGCCAGGAATTGGGGATAAGAGATTTTCAGGCAAAGGGATCACATGCAAACATCCCAAGACCAGAAGTTGGCACCCTGATCTGAAAAACAGACAGTATGAGAGGAGCATGAGTGAGAAGGAGTATGTCAACTTTGGATGATTACAGAAAATCTTTATTACTAAGTTTCCAATGTATGTAGTTATTTTAGTGTCAAGAGTTAGCAGATAGCCCAGAAAATCCTGGATATTCATTCTACTTCATGCTCTTTTTGACTTTAACCTTCACACTGAAAGAGTTATGAAGAAAGTGTGTAAAATACTGTTTTTTTTTTTTTTTTCCAGCGGGTATTTTCCCTTTTAAATTGCATCTAATGTTTCTTAGTATGCTAGGAAGGAATGGAGACATTTTTTTTTCTTAAAATTTAGCTAAAATATATGTAACATAAGCTCTGTGTTCTTAAATTTTAAATGTACTATATGGTATTAACTACAAGCACAATGATAAAGAGCAGATCTAGAACTTTTTCATCTTGAATGACTAAAACTTCATAGCACTTGAATAAATCCCATTGCTATCAACCCCACCAGGATACTGCATTCTACTTTCTGCTTGATAAGTTTGAGAACTTTAAATACCTCATATAAATAGAATCATACAGTATTTGTCCTTCTGTGACTGGCTTACTTAATTTAGCATAATGTTCTCAAAGTTCATTCATGTTGTAGCATATTATTGGATTTTCCTTTGTATATAGCTGAGCAATATTCTATTGCATGTATTTACCATATTTCCTATATCCATTCATTAATCATTTGATGTTTAGTTTGTTACTAACTTTTGGCTATTGTGAATAAATCTTGAATGAATATAGGAGTGTAAGTATTTCTTCAAGAATCTGATTCCAATTATTTTGGATTAATATACAGAAGGGGGGGTTACTAGATGATATGGTAGTTTTATTTTAATTTTTTGGAAGAAGCTCCACAATGGTTTCCATAACAGCTGCAACATTTTACATTTCTACCAGCAGCACACAAAGAATTCCACTCTCTCCCCATTCTTGCTAACATTTGTTGTTTTCTTTTTTGTTTGTTTCTCTTTATTATAATGGTAACCTTCACAAGTGTGAGGTGGAATCTCATTATGGTTTTAATTTGCATTTCCCTGATGGTTAGTAATGTACAACATCTTTATATATACTTGTTTGCCATTTGTATGTCTTTTTTAGAGAAATGCATTCCAATCAATTATTTATTTTAAAAATCATGTTATTTGTCTTTATGCTATTGAATTACACGAGTTCCATATATATTTTTGATACAAACTGCATATCAAATATATGGTTCCATAGGTTGCCTTTTACTCTGTTGGTTACTTATTTACTGTGTAGAAACTTTTAAGTTTGATACAGTCCTACTTGCCTATTTTTGCTTCTATAGTTTTCTAATATGCTTTAAAACTAAGAAGTGGAAGTCTTCAGCTTTTTTTTTTTTTCCCAAGATTATTTTGGCTATTCAGGGTACTTTTGGCTCCATACGAATTTTATTTTTTTTTCCATTTCTGTAAAAATGCAATTGGGTTTTGACAGGTATTGCATTGAATATGTAACGTAAATGGGTAGGATGGACATTTTAACAAAAATGCTTCCTCCAATCCATGAATATGGGATGCCTTTCCACTCATTTATGTCTTCTTTTATTTCTTTTAGTAGTGTTGTATAGTATTCATTGTGCGAGTCTTTCATGTTCTTGGGTTTATTACTTAGTGTTCTATTTCCTACCATGCTATTATAAATGGGATTATTTTCTTAATTTCTCTCTCACATAGTTTACTGTTAGTGTATAGAAACACAACTGATTTTTGTGTGTTGATTATATGTCCTGCAACCTTACTGATTTTTTTTTTAATTCTAAGAGTTTATGTGTATATGTGTGAGAGCTTTAGGGTTTTCTGTATATAGGATCGTGTCATCCGCAAGTAGACATAAATTTAATTTTTGCTTTCTGATTTTGATGCTACTTTTTCCTTTTTATTGTCCAATTGCTCTAGGTAGGAATTCCAGTATGATGCTTGATATAAGTTGCAGTACTGGGCATACTTTCCTTGTTTCTGATCTTTTTACCATTGATTATGTTCACTGTGGGCTATTTTTATACAGCTTTTATTATGTTGAAGTAATTCTTTTCCACTCTCAGTTCTTTTCAGAATTTTTATCATGCAAGACTGTTGATGCTTGTTGAGGTCTTTTTCTTCATTTATTGAAATGATTTAATTTTTATCCTTTATTAGTGTGGCGTGTCATATAGACTGATTTCCATATGTTGAACTACCCTTGGAATCCAGGGGAATAAATCCTGCTTGATGATGATGTTTGATCCTTTTAAATTGCTTTTGAATTTGATTTGCTAGTATTTTATAGAAGGTTTTTGCATCTATGTTCAACAGAGACATTAGACGATAGTTTTTTCTTTCTTTTTTTTTTTTCCTGGTTATGGTATCAAAATAATGCTGGCTTCATAAAATGAGTTTGAGTTTGTTCCTTTCTCTAGTGTTTTTTGGAAAATCTTGAGAGGATTTGTATTACTTCTTGTTTAAATGTTTGGTACAATTTACTAGTGAAGGCACCTAATTCAGGACTTTCTTTCTTGGGAAGTTTTTCATTACTGTCAATCTTTTCACTCTTTAGTGGTCTGTTTAGACTTTCTATTTCTTTATGATTCAGTCTTTACAGATGTGATATTTCTAGGAATGTATCCATCTTTTCTATATTAGTCACTTTTTTGGCATGCAATTGTTCATAATTTTCTCTTATTTTTATTTTTGTGGTAACATAATATTTCCTTTTTTATTTTTGAGTCTACTGTCCTTCCCACCCCCTCCCCAGTCTAGCTAAAGATTTGTTAGTTTACTTGATCTATAAAATAAATAAAAAACAACTCTTAGTTTTATTGATTTTTTTCAATTAATTTCTTTATTGTGCTTATTTCTGCTCTAATCCTTATCACTTCCTTCTTTCTGGTAACTTTGGGTTTAGTTTTTCTTTTTCTGGGATTCTTAATGCATAGAATTAGGTTGTTTATTTCATATGCCTTCTTTTTTAATGTAGGTTTTTAATTCTATGAACTTCCTTTTTAGTGCTGCTTTTGTTACATCTCATAATTTTGGTATGTTATGTTCTAATTTTTTTTGTCTCTAGATATTTACTAATTAAATTCTCTATTGATTTATTCTTTGACTTATTGGTTGTTCATGTTTCACATATTGTTCAGTGTCCACATATTTGTAAATCTTCCAGCTTTCCTTCTATTGGTTTCTAGTTTTGTTCCATTATATTCAGAAGACACTATTTGATATGATTTCAATCTTCTTAACTATGGTAAAATTTGTCTTCTAATCTATTCTGGAGAATATTCTCTCCTATGAGAAGAATATGTATTCTACTGATTTTGGGTAGAGTGCTTTGTATATGTCTATTAGATCCATTTGCTCTGGAGTATTGTTCACATAGACTCTTATTGATCTTCTGTGGGGATGTTTTATTCATTATTGAAAGCAGAGTATTGAAATACTATTATTGCAGTATTTATTTTTCTCTGTAGTTTTTCAGTGTTTGCTTTATATACTTAGGTACTCCGATGTTGCATGCATTTAAATTTATAATTGTTATGTTATCCTGGTGAAATGACCCTTTTACTGTTATATAATGTCCTTCTTTGTCTCTTATGATGGTTTCTGGTTTAAAGTCAGCTTTGTTTGATACAGATAAAAAAGTATCCTGTACTCTTTGGCTACCATTTGCATGAAGTAGCTTTCTTCATCCTTTCACTCTCAGCCTATATATGTTCTAAATCTAGTGAAAGTCTCTTGCAGATATCACATAGTTCTTTTTTTTTAATTTAAATTCAATTAGTCAACATATATGGCTGATAGAGAAGGACTCTATAAGTTATGTTTACTGTTTTCTTTCTGTCTTGTAGCTCTTTTGTCCTTGTTTTGCTCTTTTGTTGTCTTCCTTTTTTGTATTGATTTTTTTTAAAGATTTTATTTAATCATTCATGAGAGATACACACAGAGAGAGAGAGAGGCAGAGACACAGGCAGAGGGAGAAGCAGGCTCCATGCAGGGAGCCCGATGTGGGAACTGATCCTGGGACTCCAGGATCATGCCCTGGGCCAAAGGCAGGTGCTAAACTGCTGTGCCACCCAGGGATCCCTGTATTGATATTTTGGATGTGACTTTTTAAATAGGTATTTTCTTTATGGTTACCAGCGGGGCTTATAGTAGTCTATTTTAAGGTAATTAAATACTGAAGGTTATCACAGTAACTCTACACTTTTACTTCTTGTCCCCCACACACTGTTTTTGATAGTAACAATTACATCTTTATATAATTTTTTAAAAAATATTTTATTTATTTATTCATGAGAGACACACAGAGAGAGAGGTAGAGACACGGGCAGAGGAAGAAGCAGGCTCCATGCAGGGAGCCCGATGTGGTACTTGATCCTGGGACTCCAGGATCACACCCTGGGCCAAAGGCAGGCGCTAAACCACTGAGCCACCCAGGGATCCCCCGACATCTTTATATTCTATATCATAAACCTGTGTGTGTGGTAATTGATATTTTTACATTTTTATCTTTTAACTTCTCTACCGTAATAAAAAATGATTTATACACCATCATCATAGAATTACAGTATTCTGTATTTGTCTATAAATTTACCTTATTGGACAGCTTTATATTTTCATATACTTTTTGTACTGTTGTTTAATATTTTTTTGTTTTGACTTCAAGGACTCTCTTTGACATTATATGTAAGGCAATCTAATCTTGCCTGGATATGAACTCCCTCAGATTTTGTTTGCTCAGGAAAGCCCCACTCCCCCCACCCCCTGGAAAGTCTTAATCTGTTCTTTATTTTTGCAGCAGAGTTTTGCCAGATATAGTATTCTGGGTAAGCAGTATATTTCTTTCAGCACTTTGAACATGTCATCCCATTCCCTTCTGGCATGCAATATTTCTGCAATCCACTTATAGTCTTATGAGGCTGCTCTTGGATTTGAAAAGTCATTTTTTTCTTGTTGCTTTGAAAATTCTTTTTGTCTTTGACTTTTGATAATTTGATTATAATATATTTTAGTGTGGGATATTTTGGATTTTTTTACGATTCCACAGGGCTTCTTGAATCTGGATGTCTATCTCCTTTGCTAGATTTGGAAAGTTATCAGCCACTCTTTTCTCTTTCTTGGACCATAATGGGTATATTTGTCCGATAAGTCAGTTAGGCTTTCTTCACTCTTTTTGTTTTCTTTTTGCTCTTCTGAGTGAATAATTTCAATTTTGTTTTAATCCACAGATACTTTCTTTGCTTGATCAAGTTTGCCATTAAAACTCTCAAGTTAGTTTTTCAGTTTAATGATTGTATTTTTCAGTTCCAGGATTTGTTTGGTCCTTTTAAAAAAATATTTTCTTTTTGCTGAAATTCTAATTTTGGTTGTGTACTATTTTCCTGAACTCATTGAGCCTCTTTATGGCAGTTATCTCATATTTATACCCCCTTTTATGATCGGTTTCTGAAGAATTATTTTGTTCCTTTTTTTAGGGCATTTCCCCATTTCTTCATGTTCCTTGCAATTTTTTTATTGGCATCCACTCATTTGAAAAGAAACATTACCTCTTCCTGTTTATTGAATAATTTTATACGGGGAAAGACCTTCACCTATCACCCCAGGTAGGCATTCTTGGGGTTTCTAAAATTTTTTATGTAAGATTCTCTCCATACTTTTGTGTAGATTTCTAATTGGAGGAGTTTCCTAGATTCATTTTTTCTTTTTTTCTTTCTTTCTTTCTTTCTTTCTTTCTTTCTTTCTTTCTTTCTTTCTTTCTTTCTTTCTTTTCTTTCTTTTTTCTTTTCTTTTCTTTTCTTTCTTTCTTCTTTTTTCTTTCTTTCTTTTTCTTTCTTTCTTTCTTTCTTTCTTTCTTTCTTTCTTTCTTTCTTTCTTTCTTTCTTTCTTTCTTTCTTTCTTTCTTTCTTTCTTCTTTCTTCTTCCTTCCTTCCTTCCTTCCTTCCTTCCTTCCTTCCTTCCTTCCTTCCTTCCTTCCTTCCTTCCTTTTTTCTTTTCTTTTCTTTTTTTCTTTTCTTTTCTTTTCTTTTCTTTTCTTTTCTTTTCTTTTCTTTTCTTTTCTTTCTTTTCTCTTCTTTTCTTTTCTTTTCTTTTCTTTCTTTTCTTTTCTTTTCTTTTCTTTTCTTTTTCTTTTCTTTTTCTTTTCTTTTCATTCTTCTCATAATCTTTTTCTTCTGGTATTGCCTTGCTGTATTGGAGAGTCATCTAAAGTAGAAGCATGTTTACTTTTAAACATTTAAACATTTTAACATTTAAAGAAGCTCTTTACTTTTCTCAGCATTGCTTTGGTATCTAGGGTATGCCAGGTCTTATCAATGGTCGGAGACAGGCCAGAAAAAAATCAATCCCTCTGGAAGCCCCTAAAATAGCAGAGCATCTTAGACACCTCTACTCTTCTCTTTCTCTCATGAGGGAGAATAACCAAGTTAAATAAGCCTCTGTTTGTTGTACTCCAGCTTCTCTGGAACTGCAATGAGATGCCCAAATTAGTTTTGTTCTCAGTGATCAAATCAGCATTTAGAAATGCTCAGTGATCAAATCAGCATTTAGAAATGCTGATTTCTGTCCATACTCCAAGATTCAAAAACCATTGACATAAGCAGTCACCCAAGAAGTTGGAACATTGTGCATACACACTCACTATTCTTCTCTTTTTCCCTGAAGGAAAGGCTACTGTACTATTTGGGCTTTATCTGCTGTATCATGTGTACTATAGAACAGCTCAATGCCACCCAGTTTTTTTTTGGGGGGGCGGAGTAGCCCCCAGTTATCTAGATTAGGTTGGCTCCCTTCAGTGCTCTAAGACAGGTGAGACAGAAATCAGTCTCATAAGCAGCCTCCACAATGGAAAAAAAAATTTTAAATGTATGTATGGCCCGGTCCTCTTTTTTCTTTAGATAGGGAAAAGCCAGTGGCTAGGAGTTTCCTCCTGATTGTGTGGTCCTGTGCTGGGGGAGGAATTAAGGCGAGAAGATACAATGAATTTTTCTATTAGTTTCAGTGGAAGTTGTTTCATGTTTGCTTGGATGTAGCACTCACAACTAGTTTCTAGATTTATCAAACAAAAAAAATGTTCCATGTATTGTTGAATCAGTGTTTCCATGGGAGAAAGGACAGTCTGAGGCTTCCTATCCTGTCATCTTGATACCATCATTCTGAAATGAGTTTGTACTAACATTCTAAAATTTTGTATTTTCATCTTTTATCATATCTATCTAAATATTATATCAATTTTCTCTCACTTCCAGAAAAGGAGAAATGACTTTGCAATGTATACATTGGGTGATGGGGTGACTCAGTGATGGGCATTGAGGGGGGCACATGATGGGATGAGCACTGGGTGTTATTACAATATATTGGCAAATTGAACTCTAATAAAAAATGTATACATTTTGTGTTTCAGAATATGTTTAGCTATTTTTGATACTTACAGTGAAAAGAACTAACAGAATTGTATCCTTCTGATGAAGTGAAACATGTCAACAGTATTTTTAGAGTAAATGTAATACTAAGTGTGTAGGGATGTCTTTTTTTTATTTTTTGATGTCTTTACATATATACAAATAGAGATCAGAATCATACTTCCGAATACAATTTTATTCCATATTCTTTATTTCTCATATCCCTAAGAAATTTCAAGACAACACAGTAACCTGTAAAGTCTTAAGTTGACATATAAAAAATTGCTACATCCATTCTTTAAGTGTCCCCCTTTGAATATGAATATTATAAATATAAGCAATTTGATACTTGCATACTCTTTTTAAAAATATGAAGAAACACTTTATTAATAGTCAAAAATATTATATTATTCTTTGTTCTCTTATAACTTGTATCTCCATTTTACACTTGCCACAAAATATTATTTCATATATGTATATATATATTTTACTTGAAATCTTTATTACTTAAACATACTTATCTGAAAATGTATAAACACCCATATTATTCTTTTAAAATTTTCTCTTCACAAGGCTGCAAGAGTTAATTTTCTTTTTCCAGACTGAGTTATAATGATAATTATTGCTACTATATTGTTAATTAAAGCATTCATATCAATAGTGTTTTTGATAAATATAAATAAAAAATTAATATACATGCACGTATTAAGAAATGGATTCATTTCATATATTATCCATACTTGTTTTATACTTGAATGAGTAGGATTCACCAAGAATTTTATTATTTTTCTAAATATAAATGGAGAACATTTGTTTACATAATAATTGTGTGGATTGGTAGGATTTTTTTTTCATAGCACAGTGACTGAATTCTAAAAATTTCTACAGAAATAAATATTAAATTTCCTATAGAGATTATTTACCATTATTTACCAAAAATTAGATAATCTGTATGTGAAAAACTCTAGTAGGTCCTCCTTCACTTTAGTTGAAAGTAAACAATTGGAAGCCAACAGAGCAGCAAAAATATGTAATACTGGATTACTAAAATAATTCAATTTTCCCACCTAACACTTTCCCCTTGAAAGTGTCCCAAGATTTTTTCCATCATGGGCAGTTCTCCCCAATAAGATGAGGCAGAAAATTTTCCTCTGTTGTAAATAAATAGGTTTACTTAGAAAAGGAGAATGGTATAGGAGAAATTCATTGACTGGTGATTCCCAGATTAGGATACATATCTACATGGAGTATTAATCCCCTTCCATATGGAAGTGAGCAAAGAGAAAACTAATAGATCCTAAAATCTTCCCATAAACTGTCCCTTGATATGGACCCATGGGAGTTGATACTATAGAACATTTCTATGCTGTTATTAGTCTGGAAAATCTGTATATGCGGACTATACTTTGGTCATTACAAAGTAACTCCTATGATATATGCATAAAATGTTTCCATTCAAACACATAATTCGATGTGGAGCTACACAAAAAGAACTGATTACAAAATACTTGCTAAGTAACTGAATTTGTTCATTTTTCAGTAACCTTTTAAACTTTATGCCAGAATACCTCTAACAAAAATGTCAATATGAATTTCGGGTAATTGACCTTGAATCATTCTTTTCAGTAGTACTTAGAGAGTAGAGTCATTGAATTTTCAAGGGTACTTCTGTTTCGTGAAAATTAAACCAGGACACATATAGAATGTCTTTTTTGTTCTGTAGAGGCTTAAATCTAGCTTATATAAAATTTATTCAATAAATATATATTGAGGATCTACTATTCTTGGCTTTGGGATATTGTGAATAAATCAAAGTCACTCTCTAAAAGACCACCACTATATTTTAGCTGTGAAGACAAATAATACAATGACAAAGATAAACCCAATATAATGATAGGTAGTGATAAGTACAATGAAGAAGGAAAAAGAGCAAAGTAAAGGAAAAGAAGAGTGAATGAGGAGGGCCTGTCTTACATAGGGTGGTCAGAGATTGCCTCTCTGTGGAGGTGATGTTTTAGTCAGTAGTGCTGAAGCGAAGAAACCACATGCTATAGCACATTTAAATAGGAAGCTTATTTTGGGCTTTGAACTCCACACCATTCATACCTATTAACATTTGTACTTTGGAAAATGCTGCTTTGGGCTAATCATCCATCCCTTTGAAATACTATTCCCCTAAGAGGAGATACAATGCAATTATTTAGATTTTCTGTAAATAAATTGCTATTATACTGCAGACTTATATGTGAGATCACATTTAGATGTCCTTAATTGGGATTTTAGCTGTTTTCTAACTCATTTATGACCTCCATTTGCTAGTGGCCAAAGTATTGTGGGGGGGTGAGACAAGGAGATTAACTCACCTTCAAGCCAGTGTGCCTTAGTTACTTACGTTAACTAAGCCAATAACGTTTACATAAATGATGTTTTTGGTCTTTTTAATTTTCAAGTAATGAAGTAACAGCTTCACTTAATCAGTGATCTGCCTGAATGTATAAGATGTGAAGTCATTAAAATATTGTTTTAAAAAAAAGAGGATGGAGGACACAAATCTATTTTATTTGAGTTTTCCAGAGAATTTTCCCAGCTGACCTCTCTTGAGGGGGTATTAAGGTGCAGGTCCCACATAAACATTAGCAACCAGGAACTGATCTGACCTCATACAGGTTAATCCATCACAGAAGCCTGTCCATAGAGTCAAAAGACAAGAAGACATCCATTGAATATTAAAAATAGTTTCTTTTGTCTTTACTATTTCTCCCTGCAAATTGATAGAGGATACAATACTAGCCAGTCACAAAATAGTCATGCATACAATTCATCTTCTCACAGATGATTGTGACTTCAAAAGCACAGATTTACATTCTATCAGAAGGGAAAAAGGCAGACATTGGAGAGCAAGCCCTTTATAAGTTAGGAACTTTATAAATTAACTGTACTTTTGATTTAAGAATAAGGGTTCCGGCAACTTAAAATTCCCTTTTCCTCCCTCTGCCTGTTTATCGAGAACATAGTTTCACTTTCTATACCTCAGACACCGCTTTCATTTTCCTGAGTCACTAAGTTATTCCATCATTCAGTGAAGACATTTTATAGAGGGTTTCTCAATCTCCAGGTGCTGGAATAGGTGCTGAGGATGCACTGTTGCACAAAAGGGAGACTGAGACCCTGACTTTTAAGCAGTATTAAAAAAAAGAGGCAAACTCTAAATACTAATGTGATAGAAAGTGGCAGTTGTGGTGAAGATCCTGCAATAGTACGGGGTATTCAAGAAAGGCCTCATGAAAAAAGACTGTAGGCAGACTCGGAGGTAGTTGTGTGAAGATGTAGGGCAGAGCCTCTCAAGTATAAGGAACAGGAGATGCGAAGGTTATTAGATGGGAAAGAGTGTTTATGTTAATAAGGGAGAAAAATCTCTGTGGATGGTGAATAGAGGATTAAGAAAAGAGGAGAGAAAGATGAAATCTAAGAAGCATGTTGAGTCTGAATTGTGTACAGTCTTACAGCCCATGGTAAGGACTTAAAATGTATTGTGATGGAAGCAGGAAACAGTGGCTTCCAGCAGGTGCATGATATATGATTTATGATTTAGAACATTACCATAGCTAGCTGCTAGAATGGGTTATTGTAAACCACATACACAGTAGAGAGAAAGCAGAGAGAAGGATGCTGCAGTAGTCCAAGCAAGAGATAATTGCTTGGACTAGAATTATAATGGAGGTGGTAAGAACGGGTGGGATCCAGGATAAATACTATTTGAAGAATAGATAGTATTCACTGTTGTACAAAATAACAGTTGTGGAGAAACTAAAAAAAAAAAAAAGATGACTACCAACATTCTGCCTTCCGCAACTACTTAGATGAATAGTAGCAATGAACTAGTTGTATACTGGTGCCATTTTCTGAGAAAAGAAGGTTTGGACAGTGGAAAGAGGGTTGGATAAACTGTCCCTTTGGCTCTATTAAGTCAGGAGGAGTGTTTGGACCATGGTCTGTGACAACAGGACCTGAAGTAGTGAAAATGGAGAAAACGAAGGACACTTCCTGATATTAGAATCCTATTGATTATAGGAGAACACTGAAAATCTTGTAACAGCAGTTGTGTTGGCTCTCCTGTTTTTGCCACTCACTCCCAAAAGCCTCTTTATGAAGAGGAAATACCTCAGTATATTTTTAATTTTTGGTGTTTTTGAGGATTCTTCCCTCTTTTTTTTTTGTATACAGAAATAACAATAATACTTTACATTAGTTTTTACTCCTGCAAAATGACTTATAGACTAGCTAACACAGTTTTGTTTTCCAGCACTGGCATTTAAAATTTATTATTTTCATTAATAGCTAATGGGGAGATAGATTTATAAAGGACAGAATGTTTAATAAAAGTGGTGCAAGCATGCATCTTTGTCTTGTTAATGAATTTAGAAGGAAAACATTCAATCTTTTACCATTAAGTGTGATATTAGCTCTAGGTTTCAAGGTTCATCAGCCTAAGGGTTTTACTCTCTATTCCTAATTTATTCAGAAAGGGTTTCTCATAGATTTTAGATTCTTTTTTACATATGTTGATAAGATCATGATTTTTTTTTTTGCTTTTTAATAGAGTATATTACGTTGATTGGTTTTGAGAGTTTAATCAGTTTTGTATTCCTGAGCTAAACCTCTTTATTGTTAAGATAATATTCTTTGCTCTGAAATCGGCTTTGTCTAATGTTTATGTTGCTACTTCAGCATCTTTGGAGTAGTGTTAGAATGGAATGTAATTTTATTCCTTTTTACTTTTAATCTATTTAGTCTTTATACTTAAAATGGGTTTCTTGTATGCAACATATCTTCATTTTTTAATCAAATGTGACAATCTCTGCCTTTTAATTGGGATCTTTAGGTAATTTACACTTAATGTGATGATTGATATAGTTGGGATTAACCTACTAACTTGATATTTAATTGTCCAATCTGTTCTCTGTTACATTTTCTCTTTTATTATCTCTGTTTTTGTCAAGTTCATTGAACTTGGTTTTATACTATTCTTACTTATAAAGGGCTTCATTTTTTTTTGTTTTTTTTTGTTTGTTTGTTTCTCTTCTCCTTTTCTCTGAACACTCCAATTACATGCATAGTCAACACAATTAAATTGTCCTCCAGTTCAGTGATGCTCTGATTGTTTTGTTTTGCTCAGTCTTGTTTTCTCTTGGTGCTTAATTTTGGTTGATTTGTATTGTTATTTTTTCAAGCTCTCTAATCTTTTTTTTCTGTGGTATGTGATTTGCTAGTAATCTCAGTGTATTTCTCAACTCAAAGTGCATTATGCATTTCTAACTCTTTAATTTTTCATATCTTATATAATTCTTTTGTTTTTCATGTCTCTACTTAACATGCTCAATTTATTTATACCTTTGCAAATATATAAAACATGTTTCAGTGGCTTTTCTACTATTCTATTATCTATATTATTTCTAGGTCTGCTTCTATTGGTTAATTTTTCTCCTCATTATGGATGAAAAATTTGCATGCCTGGCAACTTTTAATTAGATGTCAGATATTATACATGGTATTTTCTGGATGTTGAATACTCCTTTACATTCATAACTATCAATGAACTTTTTTTTTTCTTGGTTGCTGTTAGGTTTCTTGGAAATAATTTGATCCTTTTAAAATTTGTTCTTAGGGAGTAACTGGGTGGCTTACTCAGTTAAGCATCTGACTCTTGGTTTCAGCTTAGATCCTGATCCTCAGGGTCCTGAGATCAAGCTCCAGTTTAGCTCCACTTTCAGCATGGAGTCTCCTTGAGATCCCCTCTCTTTCCTCTCCCTCCCTCTCTGCCCTTTCCCTTGTTCATGCTCTTTTTTTCTAAAACTAGATAGATGATAGAGTTTTAAAAAATAAAATTTGTTTTAAAAAATGGTTTTTATTTATCTTTTCATGAGAGGAACAGACATAGGCAGAGGGAGAAATAGGCTCCCTATGGGGAGCCTGATGCAGGACTCAGTCCCAGGACCCTGGGATCACAACCTGACCAGAAGGCAGATGCTCGGCCACTGAGCTACCTGGGTGCCACATAAAACTTGCTTTCAAAGCTTTGTTAATATCAAAACATACTTTAAGGCTAATTTTGTTCCATTCTTGAGGAAATAACCTTCTATTTACTCAACCTGATTGCTGTCAGTTGTGTATTTCCTTTCCACCAGAGATCATTGTCTTGATTGCTTGTCAATACTTTTTTTACCATGGCTGGCTCAAAAAGTAACTGCTCTTAGCCCTCTGTCCTGGAGATTGTTTACTCTAATTACTATAATGTTCTTTACCCATTCTCCAGTAGTTTGCTTAGACATATATGCCAATTAGTATTCAAGTAAAGGCTTACGTGGCCTCTGTGGAATTCTGAATGTTTTTCTATTTCTCTCTCTTTATTTCCTTCCTTCCTCCCTTCCTCTCTGGTAGTTGTTTCCTCTCTAGCACTTTGCTCTATGAACTCTACCTACCTTGTCTCTCTGGGTTCCACATTCACGCTATGTTCTCAACACACAGTTGGCTGCACACCACATAGGTTACTCCTCCCTGTGCTATGGACTAGCAACTCTCCTTCTAGACAATAAGCTGAACAATCACAGAAGTCCATTATTTGCCCCTTTTTCAAGATAATTATCCTGGTTAAAAGATATCTAATTACCTAAAACTGCTATTTCAAATGTTTTGCTTAGTATTTAAGTTATTTCAAAGAGGAGGGAAAATATTTTTTAACAAATTTCAAAAAATATTTATTCATTTTAGTGAATTAGTTTATAATTTCATGATTTTTTTATTTTCATGATTTTTAAATTTATTTTTAGGAATTATGTTAAATATCAAGAAAAGTAGCAATATAAATTAACTGTATAAAAGCTCCTTCTAGATATTTTTTATTTTTATTTTATTTTTTTAAGTTTCAGTTTATTTTATTTTATTTATGATAGTCACAGAGAGAGAGAGAGAGAGAGAGAGAGAGAGGCAGAGACACAGGCAGAGGGAGAAGCAGGCTCCATGCACCAGGAGCCCGACGTGGTATTCGATCCCGGGTCTCCAGGATCGCACCCTGGGCCAAAGGTAGGCGCCAAACCACTGCGCCACCCAGGGATCCCTAGATATTTTTTAAATTTTCAGTAGAGGTTGAGAGACAAGAAACATTCTTTATTGCTATTTTGAGAACTTTATTGCAGTTAATTACTTCCACAATAATGAATAAAAGAGTAAATTATATACACATGTATGTCTAGGCTACCAAGTCTATGAGCAATGTGTTAGAGCATAACATTTCAAGTAAGGAATTTGGGGATAGGCTGCTTTTTATGCATGGCCAAGTAAATGCCTAAAGGGTTAAATGCTGTTTCAGTAGGCCTATTGATTGGATGGTGCATTTTGGTTGTTTGTCTTTTATCATTAGTTCTTATACAATTTAGCAAAATGGTTTACAATTGCCTCAGAGAAAGTAAAAGTAAACATGTTACTGAATACATTTCTGCTGCCATTTTTAAGTTTTTTTTTTATTAAAACATTATGGTTGTCATTTCACAGAGAAATTCTCTGTAGACTTACCTCAATATCTTCCATAAAAATCTAGTACCAGTCACTAAAAAGAATATAATTTTTATCCCAAGATCAATTCTACTTTTTAGGTGTGAACGAAAGATTATTTGGAAAGGGTTATAATCACTATTTGTTCAACAAATGCCAGTATATGTAATTTATGTCCAACTTTCCACAAAAGCAAGGGATGGGAAGTTAAAAATATCTGCTAATCCATTTAATGGCAATATGTTAAAAAGTTTCAGAAGCATGAAATAGGTATTAGCAAATATTGACATATGACAAATTTTGCAGTAGCCATTTAGTCCTGTATTTTACAAATGTCATAGGACATTTTAATTACACAAATGTCTATCAACTCTAACATTACTGGTATCGCTCAAGGCAAACATTCTAGTTTGTCTTAAATCTGATCTATTCACCATGATTTAAAGAAAAATATAACCACTATCATAATGTTTCTGAAAGTTAGGGATCATGTAGAGAATTAAAAAAAATACAAATTTCGGTATTTCTTTACGTTGATGGCACATGAATTAAAACTGCATTATAATGAAATTGCTGCTGAACATTCCCATTAATATGAAATGAATTCATTATGACCAGCACAGTTACAGTGAATACTAAATGAATTAATAATAATGAACCATTTAAAGTGTTGCCTAATTGTTTTATTTCATTTTTATGTATATTTTGGTCCTATTTTAACTGTTAGGTTAATAAAGAATGACATTAAATAATTCATTTTCTTGTCTAATATTGGATAATAATGTTCACACTATTTTCTGATCTCTATATTTAACCCTTTTTGTCTTACCTCAACCTTGCTACCTATTATCTCCTGTTTGACACTACTACATCAACTAAATTAGCAAATAAAAGCTTTAATTTGATAAGAAACCCATTAAGAAGAAACGTGCCCAAGAAATCCTCCTGAAATGCCTAGGTATCATGTGATTCAAGTGCATGAAAATTTTGTCTGTTCTCTGTTTAATGCTACAAAAAAAAGCAAACAAACAGAAAAAGCCTTTAATCATTTTTGCTGTTAGTTTTCCTATCAGCCTATATGCAGAGAGCATAATGCAGCAATAATTGAGAGAATAACTCATACAAAGTATAAAGTTCTTTAGCTTAAAAAGAAGGAAAAGCCTAATCTATTTGATTATCACAAAGTTTTAAATTTTGTTTAACCATTTGCTTTTAAAGTTTTTAGAAACCTGTTAATTCTCTAAATATTACTCTGTTACAGAAAGGTATCCATGACTGTAGTTTAGAAGCTCTTCCCCTAAGTCTGTTGAGTATCCAATCTCCTCTCCTCTCAAGCAATATTCAGATCTTTAATATTTTGACAGAAAAATACCTTTCAGATTGGAAGCTTCCTCTAAAAGGACAATGGCCATAGGTTGTAGTCAGTCTTCGGAAACATTTTAATCAATCTTCACGTGATTACTTTTAAAATAAGTCAACAATAGCAACTAAAAAATTATTCTAGGTTTCTGGCTTCTTTTGATAAATAAGAATCTTTGTTCTTTTGAAAAACAGGAATCTTTGTTAATCTGTCCTCTAGAATTCTGTATGTAAATGATGGAGTGGAATGGAAGCCATCCTCTTTAGGTAGTGTTGGTTTTTTAGTTCACCACTTGTCCTCCATCCATACTCCCTAAATCATTTCTGGGACCTACATGGTCTTCATATATATTTAGGGCCAAAATGATAGATTTTTGAAACTGATGAAAGTTATTTTTTATTTTTCCTCAAAATTCCTTTTGATTCTCAACAGTACTTGATATATCCTTGATAAGAAACATATTTATAGTAAAGTATGTCCAGTGTGCTTTTAAGAACTGGATAATGAGCAGTATCTCATACACAAAATGTATAGAGTGTAGAGACTTATGTCTTGGGTATCATAGCACTTTAACAAAGCCCTGAAGAAATTGGGCCTAACAAGGTAATTTTGGATGGGGATTTTTAGGAGACAACCCCATCTAAAGCCTAGAAAGGGACTTTAGGAGGCCTGGGTCTCAAAGATGATTTATGAGAGCAATGGACATTGCTTTGGCATGCTAAACTCTGGTGCAGTTTGGCAGAGAGTAGAAAGATACTGACATTGAGGATATTTTTAAGAAGTTAAATACATTCACTGAACCTATGATTCACCTACATTCAACATCATTTGTCCCAACAGCCCTCGGATATTTTTTTTATCAGCCTTTTAAAATTGTTTTTCTTAAAAAGAAAGCTATCTCTTTGGAGTACTTATGGTGGTAAATCACAGATTCATGCTGACTCTCAGAAATGATGGATTTCAAAGGGATCCTAAAATTGAAAATGTGAACTTACTCTACATCAATTAAAAATTACGTGTTGTTATTTATTGTGTTTTTATAGGTGATATAGTTACTAAAGTACTAGGAAGTAAGCCTCAATTTTACCATTGTATAATAATACAGTAAAAGTTGATAAGATTTACTCTGTTGCCTTGGGTGCTTGCTATTATTTGGAATTTGAATGTAAGTCTTTTGAAAGTCGTGACTAAATCCATTCATTCCATACTATTAAAGGATATTGAGTGGGACAAGGGAGCCTTTCATATAACTACCTAAGAACCATGGAGGATGATAATTTCACTTTTATGATTATGTATCAATAATGATTATGATAATATTCTCTGGCTGTCATGCTTCCTAAGACTTTATGGAAGGTTATCTAATGAAGTTGGCTAATACAGCTGTTGTTGATACACTTGTTTTGGGGAAAGTCTATCTAAAAGAAGTAAAAATGGCCGTAGGTGCCCCAGCCGCAACCCCCCCCCCCCATACATATGCTTTACTTAGAGTAATTATCTGGAGAATTTCAGATTGCCAACATTTTTTTAATGAAGCTCTTTTTTAGGAGGTGTCTAATAATTTTTACTATTATTTCTTTGTTAACAGGCTTTCCCAACCCATATTTCTAACCTAAACTGAGAAAGAGATCTTTGGAAAACCTTTCACCAAAGGGATGGCTGCCCAATCCCTGAGTATTCTATCTCAGAACTTTTCACCATGGAGGTTCTGAGAATGTTTAATGCCATCTGTGCCTCGATTTTCCTTTCTTCTGATTTTTCTTTTCTTTTTCCTTTTTTTCTTTTCCTTTTTTTCTCCCCCCCCCCTTTTTTTTTGAGCTGAGGTGCCAGCCGAGCCAGCCTGTGCCTCTGTTTTCTGCCAAAAGGAAAAAAAAGAAAGAGAGAAATACCATGAACACTAAAATAAGATTTTTTTTTCAGTGTTTCTGGTATAAGCACTGTACATTTCTACTGAGTTTTCTATAAGAATCTGTTTTTATCATCCTTAACAATAGAAAACCCACAAGAAAACTTGTGGTCTATTAGCAGAAAACAGAGGCCCTGGCAAGCTGCAGAGCAGCACAATCCTACAGTTGGGAAGCTGGGCAGGAACCCAAGTTTGTCCATGCCTAAGAACAACACTGTCTGCTAAAATTACAGTTTTCCCTTTTCACAAACCTCAAAGTTGTGAAACTTTACTAACTTTAAGAAAAGAACAGTTGGCCATACAAAAGATACACTTCCAAATCCATCGAACAACTTACTTATACTTGCAAATGAACCACTTGGAGTGAGTCTTAAAATGTATTTGTTCCAATTATTCTGCTAAGGTAGCAAGCAGAAAGTAATCATTTTCTATGTATACTGTGAATAAGAGACTCCAAATGTTGGTTCCAAAGAAAGCATTTGACCAATAGTTGGTAAGTGGGAGTGTAAGAGAGTGCTATAGAAATGATAGCCACATTTTCAAAAGCAAAGTGTCTTTTTGAAGTTCCTATATGCTCAAAATGATATAATAAAATCAAATTTGAGAAGTTTTTTTTTTTTTTTAACTCTGATGCTCCCTGTTTCCATGGTTTTTATAAAGGCAAGTATTGGTAATTAAACATCATCATGTAACTCACTGGATCAGATCAATCAGTGGAAGAAAGATACAGGTCAATATAGGTTGATAATCAATAAATTGACTTACATTACTGGAGGCTTTTAGCCAACCTAATCTAGGTATACAATATTTATGTCAAACAGTGGCCAATTTGGTTACACACGGGTTATTTGACTAGGAAAAAAATAATATAAAGGATTGTTTACTGGTATGAAGTGCTTAACTAGTAAGACAGAAAAGAACTCTATGGAGTCCAGAAGTAGCAGATTTAAAAGGGCAACTATTGCCACCAGGTTGAGGAGAAGACAAGAAAGGAGCTAAGGTCTAGGCAAATTCCTTTATCTCATTGCTGAGTTTCTGAAGTCTTCAGAGAGCTTGACTCTTATAAGAAGATGCAGCTTGCCGGTGGTAACACACCTTTTCATAAGATGTTCTGGCTCAGGTCTGCAGAACCAGTACAGTGTTGCCTGAAAGCATGGGAAGCCAGAGCCAGAAACAGCTGCATGTAGAAGGTAGTCAGGGTTTGGTTGGAGATCCTCTATTCAGGCAGCAGGGTTTCTATACTGAATCATAGCCCTTGAGGACCAGATCTGAAAGAGAAGTGTCTTCTTGCTGCTATTGCCTTGCTAAGTCACTATAAGGTAGACTCGATAGTTAGCTTCCTGGCCTTAGAGAAGAATGGTATAAGGTCATGAAACACAACATGAAAATTCAAATTCTGTATGCTCTTGAGATTCCAAAAACACAAAATTCTTGGGGTGCCTGATGGCTCAGTTGGTTAAGTGTCTAACTCTTGATTTCAGCTAGGGTCATGATTTCTGGGTCCTGAGATCAAGCCCCATGTGAAGCTCTGTTCTGGTATGAACCCTGCTTGAGATTCTCTCCCTCCCCCAGTCTCTCTTCCTCTCTTCCCCCCACTCATGTGTGCTCTCTTTCTTTCTCTTTCAAAAGAAAAAAAAGAACTAGAAAGATTTCTATCGCAAAAAAACTCAGAAATTTCTTTCAGAATTCATTTTGTTGACAATTTGTGCCTTTTAATTAGAAATCTATTTCTAATATCCAGAATGGTTTTGGTCATGTTTCTTACTTATTTCCACAGAATTTAAAAATAACTTATCACTTGCTATTTTAAATTACTGCCAAGGATGGTTTCAGGGTTTGTCTCTATTTAAATTGCCCCAATTTTCTTTTACCCATCACCAATCTCTTATTATATATAATTAATTTTCAAACTATTCACACAGACATACTCATGAAGAGAATTACCCTAGTTGTGGCCTAAATAAATGAAGACCTTTAAAATAATGCCTCTAAGAGATGTGTTGTTACAAAATGCCACAGGCAATATAATAAATAATTTTCCACAACAAAAGATTTTCAGTCTTCTGAGATGACCCAGTTATCCCTAGCAAGAGTAAAACAACCAAAATTTAATATAATTGAATAGCTTATTTAACAAAATAGCTATTGAGTGAATATTATCAGCAAAATGCTCTGAGACACTATGAGACAGAAATAACATTATTCTTAAGAACTTTCAATTAATGGAGAAAAACTTGGATATGATGGCTATTAAATAGTATCTGGCACATTTCACATATAACACAAATTTACAGTTCTAGAATTTGTATTTGTTAAGAGTACTCTTCTGAATTAGGCCCCAGTGAAAATTACTCTATTATTTTTTCTCCCATATTTGGAGTTTGAAGATAAAGGGTGTAACCTACTGTGGCATCAAAACTATTCATAAAATCATAAAAAATCCATTGCTCTCAGGCCAGATTGTTTAGTTGATCTTCTGAGTTGGTATTATTACCAAAATATGTATTCTGAACAACTATTCAAATATCCAAATATTTTTATAAGCCTTGTTTATACTTTACTTTTGTAAATCTACACCAGACAGATTTGCCAGCCTCCTGAGGTAAAAACAAATCAATTTCTTCTTCCCAAATATATTTCTAACAAAACCAAGATAAACCAAGCTTCTTAAAAGAATTTAGAATTAATAAACTGTACTCTTCCTACTATTTTTCTCAGTAACCAAACTAAGCTTAATTGCTTATATTTACTTTTGTCTTATTACTTGCTAATATTTTAGCACATAAGCCTTATGTATTCTTAAAAATTTAAGAACTAAATTTTCAATTGTAATTTAAAAAGAATAAAGGAAATCCAAAGTAATTAAATAAACTAGTTTTTGTGTCCTAGAAAGTTTATAGTACCTAAAATATTTGCAATTTCTGAATAGCATATAATATAAGGGCACTATCTTCAATATTAGAAGGAAAATTTATATTAGTTCACCTTCCATGATTGCTCTGTCTATATATCAGGAAAAATGTAGAAAAATAATCAACATGATAGCACTTTATTATTTTTATATGTATTGTTTGGCACATATCACTGTCTTTCTGAATCTACATAGGATAGATTCAACATTTATTGAGTGCTGACTGTATCCTGGGTACTCTAAGAGATGCCAAGAGAGGTATATGGATGAAACAGATCTTTATATTGAGGAGCTCATTCCTGGGGAGACAGCCATGCAAATTAACCCACTAAACTGAGATATGGGTCGCATGTTTGAACTATGTGTCTCATACTATGTGTGGCAAATAGTATGTGCTCATAGTACTGCTAGGAGCAATATTAATGCTATAATGTCTAGTGCTGAGAAGGTTATTGAGGAGAGTAGGGAACAATATGGGGAACTCAGGACAAGCTGGAAGTTGTATGTGAATGTGATTTTAAAAGATGCGAGAAGGATGCTAGGTAATAGCCTAGGGTAGAAGGGTTGGGGAAAACAAGAGTGCAGAATAGTTTGAAACCTGATGGCAGGGTATATAAACATAGTGCTAAAAGTGTAGCTTGAGGACACATTGGAATTGACCTTAGTCTGTGGGGGACTCTGGCAAGCTTCTTTTAAATGGCAGGATGGTTTTGAGACTCATCTGTGTTGTTGTACACATCACTTTTTGTTCCGTTTTCAGTAGTATTTCATTGTATAGAAATAACATTATCAGTTCATGGATATTTTGGTTGCTTCCAGTTTTGTAAGAAAGTGGATATGAATATTTTCTTACAGGTCTTTATGTAGATGTGTGTTTTCATTTCTTTTAGGAAACATCTAAAAGTAGAGTATATAGATTATATGGTTAACTTTGGCAGTTTCTTTTAAACTGTTTTTCAGGATGACTTTCCCACTTTGCATTCTCCCAGCAAAGTACGAGAGTTCTAATTCTTTATCAACCTTTGGTATCATGCATCTTTTCATTTTAGTAATTGAAATATAGTGGTGTTTCATTGTAGTTTTAGTTGCATATTCTTGATGATGTGTAATGCTGAATATCTTTACATGTGCTTATTGGCCATCTGTGTATATTCTTTATGAAGTATATTTTCAAATAGATTGCCTTTTAAAAAATCAGTTATTTGATTTTCTTGAATCAGAAAAGTTCATATATTCTAAATAGAAGTCCTTTCGCATGTGTTTCATAAATATGTTCTATCTGGTGTGTCTATTAATTTTCTGAACGGTAAAATGAGATTCCTTGGGGGCACTATTCATCTCAGGTAGGATTAGTATTTTTGCGACAGGAACGGAAAATAAAGATGGAGTCAGTATTTAGCTTTTTATATCTGAAAGAAAATTATGTGACTCCACAGACAACAATAATTTTGAAAACCTGGGTTTATCAAAAGAAAGATGTTTCTAGATTCTTTTTAACTTCTATTAACTCACCAAAAACTCTCTCCTGGACTGTGATGATATAAACTTTTAAAATTATCAATAAAATTCTGTCTTCTTTCCATGATTTATAAAGCCTAGTGTACCTGAGAAAAATGGATGATTTGCCATTGGGTAAATTCAATCCAGAAAGAAAGAGGAATCAGAGCCCACACCTATAGTCTTGGCAAATCATAGGAAGAGTATTAGGGACAGCATCCTGATGTCCTACACAGACTAAAGTTTTGAGGACACCAAGATATAGTGGAAAGCAATAGTCAATGGGGCTTTTGTCCTTTTGCTGAACTGGGACTCGGCAGGGACCATTTCCCTGATATCTCTATCTCAATGTAAGGCAGTTACAATAGAAACGGCAATGGAAGGAAGTGTAGGACTGCTTAGTGAGGATGAAAAAAAATCCAAATTAGCATTCCAATCATTTTTCTGTTCCTTTAGGTTAATAAAAGGTCTTAGCAATTCTTATGTGCCTTCAGAGTTAGGAAGGAGACTAGATGTCAGGATGCAGCAGAAATTGTAAAACGGTTGTCAAAAGCTACAAGGTAGACCACCCAGACCTGAGAATAATTTGATTTATGAATAGGGAATGTTGAGATGGGGTTCAGTCCACCTAAAGAGATGGCCAAGCTCTTCAGGAGCTGCTGGAGCAGAGAATACTCTTCTCCTACATGTAGCAGTAGCAGAAGATTGAGGTCTCCCAGAGAGCCAGCAGGTTGATGTTACTAATACATGGACTAGTTCAATCATTCACTTTGCAGTCTATACATCAAAGAATGGAAGATATCCATAAGAATTCATAGTGTCCTTGTCTGCAACCACCATGGCATCTGTATGTTCAGATACTATCTTAGAAATAAAGAGATATGGAGAAAATATGGCAAATAGAGCACCTGTCTGAAAGACCCTGCATCATCAAAATGTGACTTAGAATAGTGAGCACAGGAGAAAGACTAGATTAATAATACACAGGTAGCTGGATAATTTCTCAGTTTGCTTGGACTGTATATGTAGTCTATAACTGGCTCTTTACCTTTCAAATTTTGATAATTACAAGTCAGACAGTAATGTGAAGAACATTTCTCTCTCCTTGTAATGTAATGCCCTCTGCTTTGCATGTCCTAAATTCATGACAGAAATGTACAATTCTTAATTCAGTCTTTGCTATCAGGGAGAGGTAAACGAGATATAGAACTCACTAAATGCAACTCAGAGTGCTTTGAAGTACCTCTGACTCTTTGGATCAGCCAGGTCCACCCCTCTCATCAGTGGTCATTTTAGCCCCTTTCACAGTCAAACTTCCTCCACTGCTCTCTAGTGCACACATCTGAATCCAGATCATGATAGCTACATCACTATTCACCCAGAATGATGCTTTGCCTTCTGTTTAAATATCTCTTAACATTTTTAGTAGAGAAATATTTGCTGAAAGTTCAGAGAGGACCATTATACTCCCATCACACAATCTGAGTCTGGCTCGGTCTAGCTAGTCTGCTACAGTTTTCTTTTGGTTCACAATCCTTTTCAACAATAGAAAATTGGACTGTTGTCCAAGCCCAAGGAAAACTAACCCTCAGAAATCTGGAATAAGGTTGGCTGATTAAAGACACAGTCCAGAAATAAAATAGTACAAAACAGAAACTACTCTTCCCTTCCAGCATGAGGAAACCCCCACTAAGCACCTGTAATACTTAATATAGAACACTATACTGACCAGGTGTTTTTTCAAAAAAGTCTCTGGGCTAGAGACAAGCATTTCCAAACACCTAGATTGAGTTTCCTGGCAAGCATTCATGCAAGTAAATACATTAAGCTTACTTTCATTTCTGTGAAAGACTATGGGGAGACCCACTAATGGTAGGGTATTACCTTCTGAAAACCACACTATTTACACTTATCATCCAGAAAGACAGAGAACCAGACTGTTCCATTAAGCTGTCAATCAGAACTTATGAAGAAGCACAGATTGTATGTTACAAGTTTAAATGTTAGAAGGCATGACAATTACAGGATTTTGAGAATGCTAAGCATTCTTTTGCCTGAGAAAGGAAGAACATTCAAGAAATTATCTTTTTATTCTCAAGTCTTGAGTCTATCAGCTCTAACAGGCTCTTCATTTCTGTACTTTTAGTCATATCTCCAGAAAAAGAGATACAGCTAGATGTCTTATATTTCTATAGCACTTTACAGTTTGTAAAATATTACCTCATTGCAGAACCACAATTTCTAAAAACACTTCTTAGAAGACTATTTATTAGTTTTCAGAATAACAAATCAAGTTCGTAATTTTTGCACTATAGCAAAAGCATTTTGAATGTTTTTACTGCATATTTGTATATCTTTAAAGAGAGTATTTTCAGTGTTATAATTAACTACTAACTTTTGGACAGAAGTTAATATAGCAGTAGGTTTTATTTGGTATAATAAGGCACTTCTATCCTTCATTATTTATAATTTTATTGGAAAAATATGTGCTAATGCAAACAATTTTCATATATGAATAAAACATAAGGCAGCATAGTAATTAATATAAAAGGATCCAACAGCACATAAAGGTGGTTAATATATCTACCTCTTCATATATCAACGCCAGTTATATTTCCTTGGAAGACAGTAAAGATAGAAAATCAAGCATGCTAATTAATTAGTTTCATTCTCAGTTAACTTGAAGGTTGCATATAAAAAGAAAATCAGGTTGACTGTGAGCAAGGAGAATGAACAGTTAGGATAAAAAGATCAAGAGGAGAAAGTATACAGGAAGAGGGAAAGTGTCAGCTTGCTTAGATGCAAAAGAAGTCCCTCTTAACGACTCAAAGTGGAACAAGTTCTTCCTCTTTGTCACTCAACAGTGAATGTTTGAGAGAATTGGTTATATATGAATGAAGTTTAGAATCTGCATATAAACCTTAAAAAGAGAGTATCTGGTATGATAGAAAAGGGAGAATTAGGGCAGCATGGGTGGCTCAGTGGCTTGGCCTCGCCTTCAGCCCAGGGTGTGACCCTGGAGACTCAGGATCGAGTCCCGTGTCGGGCTCCCTGCAAGGAGCCTGCTTCTCCCTCTGCCTGTGTCTCTGCCTCTCTTTCTCAATCTCTCCCCCCTCTCTCTCGTAAATAAATAAAATCTTAAAAAGGGAGAATTAAAGGAGCCTTCAAAGCTAATGTTCTTGGTGGTGTTGCTAGCCATCTGAACAGGTATTTTAGTGAGATTATTTTGGGGGTATGGAATAGGAGTTACGAGTTTGTCCAAGACAGGAGAATGCAAATATTATCACAAAGGGACCAGAAATTCCATAGGGTGGACAGGAAATATAGCAGGGCCAGGAATCCTATAACTGAGAGTGGTTCCAAATTCCCTTGATGGACTTCAGCACAGGATTTTGTGGATCATCACATTCATTTTCTAACTCATGGCTTCATTTTCCTCTTCACTGTAGCTTATTTAGAGGCAAAGGTGGGCTATTTTGTTTATTTGTGGGACATCATTCTTCCACTCTATTTCATAAACTGCCTAATTAGCATTGCCAGATCAACTCATGCAACCTGTTGGCACAAGGAGCTCACATGACTAGTTTGGCCTCTCTAACAAGGGCTGTGAGTGGGGCAGTTTCCCTTAAGAAGAGCTATTGGCATTGCTTATATTATGAACAAATCCACACACACACAAAAATACATACCTGAAAATATTGTTGGCTTTCTTATTTGCATGTAAATTTTGAATTTCAACTCATATTTTTATGGTATTCTTCTAAGCTTTATAGCTCCACATAACACTCTTTTCACCTCAAGGACTAAGAACTATTGTATGCTTGTTTGTATCAAAAACTAGGAAATAAGATAAAATTCTTATGGTTCCATGAATGAATGTTTTTTCCCTAGATTGTCCAGTGGGTTGACTAATAATAGTGCCCAGCATCCATTTTACTTCAAACCTCTGACTTTATGTGATTGCTACTTCAGAACACTCCAAATTATATATCTCATGTTCCTTTTCTTGGGTATTCTGTTAACATTTCTCCCATATAACATACTTGAGCTAATTAACAAAATTTGGTTTTTAGATAGGCTGCTTGTGTTTTAATCTTTGTTCTCATTGATTAGTTTCAGTCACGTGAATGCTGTCAAAATGGTAATGACTAAAAATACTGATATAGTCCAAATATAGCTAACTCTATCGTCTGTATTATATCCAAATCTTATAGACAGGTAGAGTTGAGGAACTTTACTCCCAAGGAGTACTTTTTACAAATTTGATGAGAAGACTGTTTTGTTGCATCTTAGTCTTACGTATGGACAACTTTTTAAATAACATGCATAATTTTTCTTATTACTTTTATTGAGTTAAAGTATTAGAGCTATGCAGCCTATAGTTTGTACCTAATACCATGATTTTAGCTACATTGTTTGATGAACTTCTAATTTGGGGGGGTTGACTTAATCATCATTTATCTGTGCCATACCAGTTTACAAAATTGCTCATGATCTCTTGCAAAGCTTAGGTATGAGAATTGAGATATCAGACATAATATTCACTTGGAGTATATGCTAAGAATTTTTAATGATGACATACAGATAATTTCTCAGAGCATACAATTCATATATTGGAATTTAAACAAATAAATACAAATAGCAAAAGAATTAAATTTTTGTATCTGAAGGCTGTTACTCTGAAGTATGGGTTTAGCAGCTTACATTTTTCTTTATAAGATATTCTGAGTTCTGTCTTATATTTACAATTCTTCATGATAAATTCTTCTGAATTTTGCTAGTCGTGGAAGTTTATTGAATGACTATTGATCAGGAATAAAAATGAAGAAAATTTTCAAAGATTATGTCCTTCATGAGATACTCACATTTAAAAAATACTCTAAATCACAAGATGAATAAAACTCTTTAGTAACGTAAACTAAATAAACTTGAATCACAGTTGTAAGGTGTAGACCATATTAAAATTAATGAAAAGTTTCTACTGTTTGGACAAGATTGTGGGAGAACATTCATTTATCCATATGGCCAAGCAGTAATTTGACCATTGAAATATTTTTTTTTAAAGATTTATTATTTATTCATGAGAGACTGAGACACATGCAGAGGGAGAAGCAGGCTTCTCTCAGGGAGTCCGATCTGGGACTCGATCCCAGATCCTGGGATCAGGCCCTGAGCTGAAGGCAGATGCTCAACCACTGAGCCACCCAGGTGTCCCCATTGAAAAATATCTATTTTTTTTAATTGAAGTATAGTTAACACAAATGTGACATTAGTTTCAGGTGCACAACATGATTCAACTTCTCTTTACATTTTGTTGTACTTCCCACAAGTGTAGTTACCATCTGTCACTATACACCAATATTACTATACCATTGACTATAATCCTTATCCTTACCTTTCATCCCCATGACTTCCCATTAACCCCTGCTTCATCCACAGAGTCCACCCTTCCACACCTTCACCATTTTGGTAACCACCACTTTGTTCTTTGTCGATGGGTCTGTTTCTGCTTTTTTTTTTTTTTTTCTCATTTTGGTTTTTAGATTCAACATATAAGTGAAAGAATATGGTATTTATCTTTCTCTGCCTTTATTTAGCAGTACCCTCTGGGTCTGTTGTCATAGATGACATAAATTGATAGACACTTGGGTTGCTTCCATATCTTGGCCATTGCAAATAATGCTGCAATAAGCATAGAGGTGCATATGTCTTTTCAAATGTATATTTTGTTTTCTTTGAATCGGTATATAGTAGTATAATTACTAGAACTTCTGGTATTTTTAATTTTTTTGAGGAATTTTCCACAGTGGCTATACTAAAATAGTGCATGAGGGCTCCTGTTTATTCATATCCTCGTCAAATCTTGTAATTTCTTACCTTCATGATACTAGCCATGCTGACAGGCCTGAGGTGATACCTCATTGTAGTTTTGATTTGCATTTCCCTGATGATTAGTGATGTTGAGCATCTTTTTATGCATCTGTTGGCCATCTGTAGGTTCTCTTTGGAAAAATGTCTGTTCAGATACCTTGCCCATTTTTAATTAGATTATTTGTTTTTTGGCATTGACTTGTATGAGTTCTTTATGTACTTTGGATATTAACCCCTTATCGGACACATTATTTGCAAATATCTTCTCCCATTCAGTAGGTAGCCTTTTCATTTTGTTGGTTTCCTTGGCTATGCAAAAGCTTTTAAGTTTGGTGTAGTCTTTTTCTTAAATTTATTTTTATTTAAAGATTTTATTTATTTATTCATGAGAGGCAGAGGGAGAAGGCTCCTCAAGGGGAGCCCAGTACAGGACTTGAGCCTGGGACCATGCCCTGAGCCACCCAGGCATTCCAGTGTACTCTTAATAGTTCATATTTTTGCTTTTGTTTTCTTGCCTGAGGAGACATATCTAGAGAAATGTTAGGCAATAATGTCTTTGACATTGGCGTTGTGCTTTCTTCTAGGAGTTTTATGGGTTCATGTCTCACATTTACATCTTTTATCCATTTTGGGTTTATTATTGTGTATAGTGTACATAACTGGTTGTTTTTTTTTGTTTGTTTTTTGCATTTTTCCCAGAACCATTTTTTGAAGATATTACCTTTCCCCCATTGTACATTCAAGACTCTTTGTTATAGATTAAGTAGCCATTTAAGTGTGGACTTATTTATGGGCTCATCATCCTGTTCTGTTTTTCCTATGTATCTATTTGTGCCAGTACCATACTGTTTTGATGATTTCAGTTTTGCAGTATATCTGGAAAACTAGGACTGTGATACCTCCTGTTTGTTCTTCCTTCCTAAGATTGCTTTGATATTATTTTTTTTTAATTTTTATTTTTTAAAAAAGATTTATTTATCATGAGAGAAACAGAGAGAGAGGCAGAGATATAGGTTCAGGGAGAAACAGGTTCCCTATGGGGAGCTCGATGTGGGACTCAATTCTAGGACCCTGGGATCACAACCTGAGCCAAAGGCAGATGCGCAACCACTGAGCCACCCAGGTGTCCCTTAATTTGTCTTTCTAATACATCATTAGTTCCTACAGGTACAGCAGATTTCTGTGTGTGAATTTTGTATCCTACAACTTTACTCAATTCATTTATTACTTCTAATAGTCTTTTGGTGGAGTCTTATAGGGTTTTCTATGTATAGTTTCACTTTGTCTAAAAATGGTGACAGCTTTACCACTTCCTTACCAATTTGGATGCTTTTGATTTCTTTTTCTTGTCTGGTTGCTATGGCTAGGACTTCCAATACTATGTTGAATAAAAGTGGTGAGAGTGGACATTCTTGTCTTGTTTCTGACCTTAGGGGAAAAACTCTTAGTTTTTCAACATGAGTATGTTAGCTGTGGAAATGTCATATATCCTCTTTTTGTTAAGTTGAGGTACGTTCTAATTTCACTTTGATCAGGGTTTTTTATCATGAATGGATGTTGTACTTTGCAAATTCTTTATTCTGCATCTATTGAGATAATTTTTATACATTTTTAATGTAATGTATCTGCTGCTGATTCCCTTTACTTTGTTTTTCACTTTCATTATTCTATTCTTCAACTGGATTGCTTCTTTTAATAGTCTCTATTTGTTGGAGTTCTTATTGAGTTCATCCACTCTTCTTTCCAGTCTGGTAAGCATCTCTATAACCATAACTTTAAACTCTTTATCATATAGATTGGTTATCACCATTTCTGCTTTTTTTTTTTTCTTGAGGCTTCATATTATTCTTTTGGAGCATATCCCTCTGTCCCATTTTGCTTCCCTTTATGTGTTTCCATAAATTAGGCAGAACAGCTACTTCTATGCTTGAAGGAATGGTCTTGAGTGTGGTTAGCCCCCGTCTAGCCGACTTCCTAGGGCATGCTGGTGGAGTCAATGAAGCCAAACTGGTGGAGGTTTAGTGTTCCAGAGTACCTTGACAAGGTGTCACCTTGGTAGTAAGCACCACTGAGTGGTGTTCCAGTGTGTGCTGTGCTGGCACAGCTGGAGTAGGTGTGGGCTAGGCATTCACTCAGGACTCCCTGAGGCAATAGGCTGACTGAGACACCTGTACCATGCTCCTGTCTACACTATCAGCTTAGAGCTTTTAATAAGGATTTTGGATGTTAAAAGATTTGTTCAGATTTTGCGAGTTTCAAGGGGAATTCCTTTTTCTTAGCGGTGAATGAACACCTGTATACTTGGTGTTAGCTGAGAAGAGATAAGCATTTCAGTAATAGATAGTAATGACTTATCAGTTCAGGTAATGAGGAGAAAAGTGCAATGTCTGTTTCACGTCTCTTCCTGTGCATATAAAAAGAAAAAAGTGAAGTAGTATTCTTAAAGTAATCCTGCAATTTTGAATTCTCTCATGTTAATTGATATATTTGCCAAGGTTAGATTACAGGAAGACTGTGATATTCAGGATTGCTAAAGATGTTGGGTATCTTGTGCAGGGACAGGGAAATAGGTGACTTAAAGTGAAGGAAGACCCCCACATACACTCACACGCAGTGTACAAAGAAAGAGAATAGCCCTTATGTATTTCCCTCTTTCCTTTTTCAAGACAATTGCTCTTTGGTTACTCATTTCTTTTCCCCATGGTCAGGTTGGCTGCATCTCCAAACACTTGTAAGTACTGTATGTTCTGACATATCCTGAAGTCATGCATTAGCACCTTTTCATTCAGCAAAGGGTGAGAACAGATATCTTTTGGCAGCTGACAGCAGGAAGCAGGCAGAAAAAAGGGGAAGGAAACGGGGGACAGGGACACTGTGGTGGTCTAGTGGCTAGCAGGACTAATGTACCAGCTGTGAATAACCCCCTATTTTTTGCCTCCCATCCCAGATGTCTCTCTGTCATTGTCATGTCCTCAAGCTATCGTAGTAAGTGATTTGTGCGTTGCAACTGAGTCACCAATGTGGCAATTGAACCTCTTCACAGCTCAAAATTGTTGATGTGTGCACAGAGGGCCCTATGGTTATACTGTATGCTTGTAGGAACAGGGATGGAGTGGGGAGGGGCTGAGGGGGAAGCACCAGAGAAAGAGCAAAAAAGCAAGAGCCAGAGAGGATAGTGAAATGTCAAGGTTACCTCGTTTTGCCTGGAGAATTAAAAGGAAGGGCACATTAATGTCTTCCTCCATTTGGTCTTTTGGCTCTCTTAGGCTGAAACAGCCCCTTGCTGCTCTGGTAGATATACATATCACTTTGAAAGATTAAAAAATGAAGAATGCAGTGATCTGTATTGTATATATGCTTTATTCTGTGGAAAGAATGTTAATAAATATACCGTGAGCCTGCAAAGTTTGCCAATATAAATAATGTGGCATTTCAAAGTCTGTCAGTAAATGTAATTGAATTTTTCAATGTAAAAATACAGTTCAGTTATAAATTGGAGTCATGCTTGACATTAGTTGGGCATTAGAAGATATTAATTAGATACTGCTCACTTCTCTTTCTTTTTTATATTAAACGAAATTATCAGGAAAGAAGAATTTGCAAGCATGCAATTTAGAGATTTTTATTCTCAAAAACAAGCTGCCTGGTAATTTTTAGTAGAGAAATAAATGCTTTTTCAAAAATCTTGTCAGTGAGCTGTCTAAAACATGCCCTTCCCAATATGAACACAGTATGGAAAAGCTAATCCATTTTAATACTTTGTAATGATAATAAGCTACAGTGAACAAGTAGCCTAGGGAAAAGATAGTAGTAGTCACCTTTAAACAGAAAGAGAATAGCAAGTAATTGTACATTTTTACACTAGGCTGATGACAACATTTCCTGTGACTTTGAACTTACTTTGGCTGTCACCATCCTGGCAAACATTCTGCATATCAATCAGACAGTTGTATTTCTTGCATGACATTTGCAGCATAATGTAGACATTTACTTATGTGATCGTTGTATGTAAGCAGACCGCTTATATGTAAATAATTGTGTTCTTTCATGCTACAGATGCTGCATGTAGAACTGTTAGGACCCTTTAGATCTCAGTACTACTGCAATTTTCATTTACTGTTTTTATTCTTGCTTAAATCTGTCTTCATCGTTCTTTGGCACATTCACCCCTGAGTGTCTGGTTTATGTGATTGTACAGAAGTGTGTGTGTTTTCCAGCAGTTAATTACTTGCACTGAGATTCCAGAAATTGATTTAACAACATTTGAATTTTACTTTCTTAAAAATTCACCGTGTTTTATTTGACAAAATATTGCAATTAATTTCCAGAGAAAGAAGTATATCCAGATATTGAGTTTAATTTGCATAATTTTAACGTCTCCTGGGCACGTTTGAGTTTGTTTCTGGTTTGTTAGATGAAAACAGATTTTTAGAGTTTTCAATTTAAACTTTATAAGTAACTAGTACCTGTACTCATTACCTTCCTTCCAAATAGCTTATTTTTTAAAAGATTTTACTAATTCATGAGAGGCAGAGGGGGAAGCAGGCTCCCTACAAGGAAGGAGCCTGGTGTGGTACTTGCTCCCAGGACCCCAGGATCACGACCTGAGCCAAAGGCAGATGCTCAACCTCTGAGCCACCCAGGTGCCCCTCAGATAGCGTATTCTTTAAGATATTTCCACATTGCATAATATGTGTTACTCATAACTACTTTTATGATACTATTTTCTACTTCAGGATAAGCATTTTGATTAGGGCTTATCTTTGGGGCCAGAAGGTTATAAAGTTTTGATTCTAAAGTTTTCTTTTAGATTCTATTGAAATATGTATGTTCAGTTTTAAAACAGGAACACTTTGCCTACCTTCTGATACTTGTTTAAATGATAATTAGCTTCCGGGATTATAAAAAAAAAAAAAACCAAAACCACCAGAATGAGGTCTGGCTTTAGGAACCAGGAAAAAAAGGAAAATAATGAAAGGAGAAATGGAACAAAACAGGTACATTTTCCTTTTGTAGCTGCTAAATCCAATGTTCTAATTCTAGGGCTAAGAAAACTAAGGTTCAAAAAAAGAAAGGTTCTAAGCAGTGATGGCTGGCAGATTCCCACCATTTCATGCTTTGCCATTTCCCAGACTTTGAATCTATATTTAGTCATGTGACTAGTTTTGATTACAGAATAATATGAATTGAATTGATGGATATCATTTCTGGTCTGTGATGGGAAATTATATAGTGGGCCTACTCTAAGGTCTCTCATCATTTCTCCTGGATAGATAAAACCAAAGTGATTCTGCATCCACAAAAGTTTCAGCCATTAGCCTTCCTTGTTATATCTGTACACTGATATGTATTACCACCTGTATATATTTATTTGATACTTTCAATAGCTTTTCCATAGCAGAGGCATCTGATGCTTGCAGACTTGTATTATACAAAAAAAAAAAAAAAAAAAAAAATTCAGTTTGAGCTTTCTAAGTTCTAAATTAATGTCCTTTCCAGCATACTTCTTGAATAGTTTACTTTTTAAATCCCTAGAATTCTATCAATATCATTATGATATGCTTGTGTTAATGGTAAAGAACGTTTCATTTTCTTCATAATATAGTGGCAGATTGGACAATTAGCTGTATTTTCAGATTGTGAAGGAGTTCCTAAGTCCACCATTACTCTATTAGATTCTAAAAAGTAACCCCCAGAGGATTTATTTAAAAACTTCCTTCAAGGAGAGAGGTATTATGTCATTACAGATGTCACTCCTTCTCACAACTATTCATAGATAAGATGCTACTGAGAGAATCATAGAACATGGGAGTGAGGCTGAAGCACACCCAAGTAACAGAGACCAAGACAGACTGCACAGAAAGGTAAGAGAAGCAGCTACAATGATCACATTGCTCAGGCCATTGTGACGCCACACTGAGGTGGCCTCTCCTAAAACCTCTTTTTGAAAAAAAAAAAAAAAAAAAAGACTACAGGAATGAGTTCCAGTAACCAGCCCCCAGAATTGGGGTCACTTTGTTGTAGGAACCCCTACTCTGATTTTATCCCTTGCAGATACCAGGGTAATCTGCAGGGCTCAATCCCTGGGCATCTCATCATGTCAGAAAAAAGGAGAAGGGTACCCAACACAACCCTGCATTCTTGTCTTGGTAGACTGAGTTCTTCTCTCCAGAGGCAAAGTAGTAGTTCAAACTACTGGTTTTTCTCATTTGCTCTTGGCCAGGGAACTCAGTGAAGTGCAGCTCTGAATAGTCATAACCCTGCAGTGGAGTGTAGCCTCAGCTTCATCTGGAGAAAGAACTGGCAAGAATACATTGAAATTGTATAACCCAGCAAGTCTCAAGCTGAGTGTGGCTGTGCTGAACACCCTGAGAGCAAAATCAGTGGTCCTATTCAAGCAGGGAACTCGGGGCATAGATCAGCTTAAGTCAAGACCTCTAAGGCCATTAGTAACCTTGGAGCTGCGTTTCCTGCTGTGCCCAGTTAGGGAAACAAATTTGAAGCCCCACTTATTCAATGCAGCCTGGGTGGCTCAGCAGTTTAGTGCTGTCTTTGGCCCAGGGTGTGACCCTGGAGACCTGGGATTGAGTTTAATGTTGGGCTCCCTACATGGACCCTGCTTCTCCCTCTGCCTCTCATGAATAAAATCTTAAAAACAAATACAGCCTTCAGCCCACCAACCCAGAGCCCACAGGAAACTACAGAGCTTATAGTAGCAATTGAAGAGAAAAAACCAGTGGTCTCACCTGCCCAGGATATTCAGTGTACACTCTTATCTAATTTGGGTCCCCATACAGTGAACTGTGCAGCCACTGGGCGGTCTTGCTGCCCCACTGAGGCAGAGAAACTAATTTATAACCCCACCTATTGCTGAGTATCATATCCTGTCCCAACCACTGGTAGGCCTGACTCAAGGTCCTATAGTGCACACAATGACCCCCACCCAGTATAACCTCAGAGCTTAAACAGTTACCTTGCCCAAAAATAGTCCCTATCTGCTGAAACATCCAGAAACCCAAAGTAAGCTGATGGGTAAGAAATGGCCTCTGCCTAAGCAAATCTGTAAAAGCCTGGAAGAGGAGAGAACTTACTCAAATATGCAGATATCAATGTAATAAATCAAAGATCACCAAAAAAGTAAATCATTTAAAAATAAAACTAATAACTAATCTTAGAAATCTATGAAATGTCAGAAAAATAATTCTCTTAAGGAAGCTTAATGAACTAGAGGAACACACAGAAACATTAGAGGGTAAAAACACAATAACTGAAGTGAAAAATTCAGTAGACAGTTTCCTAAAGGTGCTTCTTAATGGAGATTCCTTATGCAGGAAGAAGTCAGCAACCTGGAAATGGAATATTTGAAATGATCAAACAGTTTACAAAGCAGTAGGAGAAAAGAAAGACATCACATATAAGTGAACCCTTAGTAAGACTGCTGGAAGATTTCCCAACAGCAACTTTTCAGGTCAGAAGAGCATGAAATGACATATTCAAAGATTTAAAGAAAAAAAAAAAACTGTCAACCAAGAATACTGTACCTGGCAATGCTATTCTTCAGCAGTAAAGCAGGGATAAAGACTTCCTCAGACCAAAGCTGAGACATCATCACCACTAGACATGCCTTGTGAGAAATTCTAAAAGGTATTTTTGAGTAGAAATAAAATGACACTTATTAATATCATAAAAACCTATAAAGGCTGGGTAAAACCCACTGGCCATAGTTACCTATATAATCAAAGTTGGGTTCTGTCATAAGGGTATGAAATGTGTAAATCTTTTTCAAATCTAGCTTAAAAGTTAAAAAAAAAACAAACATAGTAAAAGTAAACTGTAGTAATCTGTTATTAGTTACACAATAATAACCTAGAATATGAGGAGGAGGAGAAGTAAAGGTGTGAACCTTTACTTTCAAACTATTAAAGTTGTTATTAGAGTGTTATAATTTGAAGATATTTTATATAAGCCTCATGGTAAAAATAAAGGAAAAATTTGTAGTAACTATACAAAAGATTGTGATAAAGTCAAAGAAAGCACACAATATCAAAACACAAAGGTAAGTCCTTACTTATCACAAATTACTTGAAACAGATCAAGTTCTCCAAACAAAAGACATAGAATAGATGGAATTAAAAAAAAAAATCCATTCAATGGTATGTTGCCAACAAGAGACTCACTTCAGCATTACAGACAGACCTAGACGGAGAGTAAAGATATGGGAAAATTTTCAAGGAAATGGTAACAAAAAAACAAAAAAAGCAGAGGTAGCTATAGTTATATCTGACAAAACAGAGTTTAAAAATGGTAAAAAGAGCAAAGAAGACCATTACATAATGAAAAGGGGTCACTCAACCACTGTAAATGTCTATCCATCACTGGAGCACTTATATATGTAAATTAAAAACTAAGAGCTAAAAGAAGAAATAATAACAATAAAATGAATACCCCTCTCCCAACAATGAATAGATCATTTAGAGAATCAATCAGGAAATGAGATTAGAAGAAGACCCAATAGACCAATATAGAACATTTTATGTGACAACAGCAAAATACTCTTTTAAAGTACACATGGAAAATTTTCTAACATCATCCTAACACAGGGTAGGCCATATGTTAGACCATAAAACAAGTCTTAGCAAATTCAAGAAGAATTAAATCACAGCAAGTATCAATAAACAAGAGGAAAACTGGAAAATCCACAAATACATAGAAATTAAACAGCACACTCTTGAACAGCCAACAAACCAATTAACGGAGAAAGATAAAAACACAACATTCAAAAACTTAGGGGATGCCATGAAATCAATGCTAAGAGGGAAGGTCATAAATGCCTACATTAACAAATAAATATACCAAATAAAAAACTCAATGCTATGTCTTAGAGAATGAGAAAAAGAAGAAACTAAGCCCAAAGCTAGTAGAGGGAGGGACATCATAGGGAAGCAAGAGAAAACACAGAAATTAACAAAACCTTATGAAAGGAGACATCACAACAGAAATAGAAAACATGAGAAGAGGCTGCCTTGAACAAATCTATCCCAACCTACTGGACAGCCTATAAGAAATGGAAAATTTCTTACAACATATAAATTATCAAGACTTAATCAGAAAGAGAAAGTTTGGATAGACCCATTACTAGGAAAAAACGTAAAAATCACCCCATGAGTAAAAGTCAGAACCAGATGTATTACATGGTAAATTTTTACCAAACATCTAAAGGATCAACACAATTCCTTTTCAAACTCTTCCAACAAATCAAAGAGGGGGAAATATTTCCAAACTCATTTTAGGAGACCTGCATCATCTTGCTTGTTACCAAAGACAGAAAAGGACAAAACTATAGATTCCTATCCCTGATCAATATAGATACAAAAATTCTCCATAAAATGAGCAAATTAAAATCAATACCACATTAAAGGTACTGTTTATTATGATCAAATGGGATCACCTGGGATACAAACATGGTTCAACATACATCAAATCAATGAACATGATCCATAATAACATTATTAGAATGAAAGAAAAAACTCATGATATCCTCACTGAGTGGAAAAAGCATTTGACAAAATTCACTACCCATTTATGATAAAAACTTCCAACAAATATATTAAGCTGAGGTACATTCCTTTTATACCAAAGCCTATATATGGCAAACCCAGTGTTAACATCATACTCATTGGTGAAAAATAGCTTTTCCTCTAAGATCAGGAATAAGACAAAGGTGCCCATTCTCACCACCCCTATTTAACACAGTATACTAGAAGTCCTCACTAGAGCATCAGGCACAAAAAATAAACAAACAAAAAAAAATGCCTCTATTTGCAGATGACATGATTTTATATACAAAAAATCTAAATTTTAGACAATAAAAAATGTAGTCAAAATGTTAGTAGCCTTCGCATACAAGAACAATGAATTATTTGAAAAACAATAGCATTGGTGTTATTTACAATAACAATGGTATTACAGTAAAATACTTAGGAATAAATTTAACCTGAGTAGTAAAAGATCTCTACTATGAAACCTATATGATACTGATAGAAGGTATCCTGGGTTCATGGATCAGAAGAAATGATATTGTTAAAATGTCTATACTACCAAAATCCATTAACAGATTCAATGTGATCCCTACCAAGATTTCAATGACAATTTTTATTTTTACAGAAATGGGGAGGAAAAGACATTCCTAAAATTTATATGGAATCACAAAAGACTCCAAATAGCCAAGACAATCTTGATAAAGAATGAAGGAGGAGACTTCACACTTCCTGACTTCAAACTATGCCAATCTAGTACCAGCATAAAAACAGACAAATAGGCCCATGGAATAGAACTGACAACTCAGAAATAAACTAAAAAAAAAAAAAAAAAAAAAAAAAAAAAAGACCATCAAATAATATTTGACCAAGGAGCCAAGGGTACTCAAAGGAGACAAGATAGTCTTTTCAATAAGTAGGAATGAGAAAATCGGATATTCACAATGAAAGAATGAAACTAGACTCCATCTTATATTACTCATGAAAATGAACTCAAAATAGAATCAAGACTTAAATGTAAGATGTGAAACCATAAAAGTCCTAGAAGAAAACATAGGAAAATGCTCCTTTACATGGATCTTGCCAATGATTCTTTGGCTATGTCACCTGAAACACATGTAACAAAATGGAAAATAAACCGTGGAACTACATCATACCGATTTCTTTACAACAAAATAAACAATCAGGAAAGTGAGAGGACAACTACAAAGAAGATAAAGACAAGAGGTATAAAAATCAAAACTACAAGAAGCTATCACCTTATGTCTGTTGGGATCATCAAAAAGAGAGTTGACAAATGATGGTGAGGCCGTAGGGAAAAGGAATCCTTGCGCATTGTTGGGGGAATTATATACTGGTATAGCCACCATGGAAAACAGTATGGAGGCTCCTCAAAAAATAAAACTACCATATAATCCAGCATTTCCACTTCTGGGAATATGTTTAAAATAAGCTGAAAGTTATCTCTACCACCATGTTTGTAGCAGCATTATTTATAATAGCAAAGACATGGAAACATCAGTATGCATCATTAGATGGATGAATAAAAGTTGTCTCACACACATATGGGAATATTGTTCAGCCATAAAAAATGAGGGCACCCTGCCATTTGTAGTAACACGGGTGGACCCTGAACGGCCTTTTGCTAAGTGAAATAAGTCAGCAAATGAGCAAACCAGATACTGTATGATCTCACTTTTTTGTAGAATCTTATTTATGTAGAATAAATAGATAGAAAAATATCATATTTTTGGTTACCAAAGTGGGGAAGAAAGGGAATGACTCTAGCTAACACTACCCTCTGATGCATATGAAATTTTTTGCTTTCTTTTATCTATATGAGATGATGAATGCTAATTCAGCTTTGTGATAATTTACAACACTTATGCTGTACACCTTAAAGTCATGCAGTGTTGTATTTCAATTATATCAGTAAAACAGGGAAAACATTACCCAGGAAGTCCTAAAGATATTGTTTATTTTATGGAAGACCTGTTGGGCTTGCTCATACCAAATAAGTGAATCCTTGTCATAAATGCCACTAATAATTTTCCATTTGTCTTTATTTCTGCTAAGTTTTTTTTGGTTGCTTTTTTGTTTGTGGATACTATATACTGAACTTGAAATCTGTCAATTCATCCTCTCTTGCTGCCATGACTGAAATTTAGAAAATATAGCTCCCGTGTTTCTAGAATTCACAATGCCTGTGACACGGAGTATTATCAGTGCACCTATCTGGAAAATGTATTTGGGTAATGTAATTCTTTGGGTACTTGTATTTTTAACACAAACAAGCAGATTGTATTCAACCCGGACATGTCAGGTTCTTAAACATGATACTTTTGTGAACGACAATAAGGAATTAACTTACCAGAAGGTTTGATTCTGATTCTTTTTATTAAGAAGAGTCGCAGGGCAGCCCGGGCGGCTCAGCAGTTTAGCGCCACCTTCAGCCCACGCGTGATCCTGGAGACCGAGGATCGAGTCCCTCCTCAGGCTCCATTAATGGAGCCTGCTTCTCCCTCTGCCTGTGTCTCCTCTCTCTCTCATAAATAAAATCTAAAAAAAAAAAAAAAAAAAAAAAAAAAAGTCTCAGAGGCATTACTTTAACCAAAATTGATATGACTTAGTTTTGCAGAATGGCTGAAGATGCAGTTAACTCAAGCTCACCACAGTGGTTAAACTTTTGTCTGCCGTGGGAACACCTGATAAATACCTTAAAGTAGATTTGGGCTCTACCCCCATGATTTTTGATTCAGTAAACAGGGAGTGGGGTTAAGAATTTGCAGTTTTACAAGTTTCCAAGTGACATTAATACGTCTATTCTAGGAGCTACAATTTGAAGACCCTGTTCCTAAATAAATACTCTCAGCTGAATTTGTTTAGCAATGGATCCAGATAAAATTATGCTATCTCAAAAGCCTTCATAAATCACATATTACATTAATGTTAGTGACTAAGTCAATGAATTGAGCAAACAAAATGGTACATTTCTGAGTTTTATACTGTTTACTTACAAAAATAGATAGAAACCATTCTATGAATGGGAAACAGTAAATATGTATCCTTGGTACAGTTTCTAGAAACACCAACTGGGTGAACACTAAAATTGTGAAGATAGTATGGTCACATCAGCCAACTTTGTCAAGAAATAATGACTAGAAGTAATGGTGACCACAAGTAGAAGTTACTCTGATCTTGCATGTAGAATCCGTTATGAATTGCAAACTTTAACATGTTACAGAGCATTACCTCTGTACTCCCTGAATATTATACAACTCTTAAGTGGTGAGAAAAAGTATGAAAATAGTTTAAACTGTAACCACTATCACCACCACTGCTACAGGTGATGTGATAACCTTCTCCCTTCCATTAGGAATCAGGATTGTAGAGGGAGTCTGGATTCAGTGTTCACTTGTGTTCAAGGTTGGAAGACTGGAGGTAATGTGTTAGAGAAGGTAAACATTTGGATATAAAAGAAAGAAACATTTTTTGGAGGTAATCTTACTTCCTATACCCTAAGGAAGATCCTGTTTTCATCTTTGTATCTCTGCTTGAAAACTGCATAGAATTTTGTTCCAGTTAAGTTATTCTAGATAAATGATATTGAGAGAATCTCATGTACAGTTGCCTTTTCCTCCTCAAAATCCAAAATTGTGTCAAATGCATTTTAGTTAGATATCTTTCTTTTTCAAAGATCCCATTCTGGGATCTTGGTTCAAGATGGTGATGGAGGAGGATCCTGTACTTGCCTCCTGCCACAGACATATTGAATCTATAGCTATGTACAGAACTCTTGGCTATGAAAGAAACTCAGAAACTAGCTGAGCAACTACTACACATCAGCTTAATGAGAAAATAAAAACCCACACTGAAATGGATAGGAGAAGCTGAGACAGAATCTTGCCCTAAGTCCTACCTTTGGCATGGCAGCTTACAATCTAGAGGGAACTTAAAATGCTAAGCTTCTTCCTAAAGAATAAAGAGTTTGAGCCCCATATTTAGAACCTCAGCTTTTAAGAATTGAACCTGGGAGACAGGCCCACAAGACATCTAGCTTTGTGGCTTGTGGCCACTGACCCAACTGAATTGAGAAAGTTATTTATTAAAGGACTCATCAAAACTCTCAGTGACTATGTTCCAGGGCCTAGTGCCCAGGCAGCTGACTAAAAGGGATATTTCTGTGAAAAAAGTCTAATGTACCTATCTTAAAAGCTTTGGTCTGAGAAGCAGGCTTCTAATTTAACACACATCAAGAGTTCACTAAAATCTTCTCTAGACTTCAGAGGCCAGTGCATCTCGTCTTTATGCTTTTGCTCTGCCTTATTCCAAGTCTCTGCTATCTTTCAGAAAAGAGTTTGTGTACTCATTTGGTGCCCCAGTTTTTACAACTGCTGCCCGGGAAATGTCCATCACATGGTTCTGGTGGGCAGTGGGGCTTTTATTCACAAATCCCATGGGACAGTCACAAGTAGAGAAAGTGTTTAATTGGCTACCATCTTAGGTCACAGTGTAGAGGCAGACAGAAACACCCAGTCTTTTCATGAAAGAGTCCTGTTAGCCTATCATCATAGCTGTGGTCTAAGGAGCAGGCTTCTAGTTAAACACATATCTAGGGGCCAAGAATTCTCTCCAGATACAAGAGAGGCCAGCAGTTACCACTCTTCCCCAGATTCACTCCAGGTCACCTGTATCTTTAAGAAAGGAACTTGTGTGCATATTTGGCTACTCCCCAGAAAAGACATCCCTTGATAGCCTGGATCTGGTGGTGATGAAGGCTTGTGTCCATAGGCTGAACAGGATAGTAGCAAACAAACTCTCCTTCATGGGCTATCACCCTAAGGGTCACTGCATAGGGAAGGACAGAAATACCCATGTCTCAGTTTTCCCTTAAAAGAATTATATTTGCATACTATCAAAGCTGCTTCTGCCTTCTATTCAGACTAAATCTAGATAGTGACTGAGATCTTCCCTTTTGAGATACTGGCAAGTCCTGGAATACCCTGATTGCTATATGCCACTAAGAACAAAGGCTACTTGGACAATTACAAAGACTAAAGAGACAACTAACAGTGAGGGCAGGAGTAAATAGTAAATTGTATCCCATACAGGAGGTCAGGGTTGCAAAACTAAGAGAGGTGGCTATTTTATCTAACACTTAGAAACCAACACAAAAAGTCAAGGGAAATGAAGACATGGAAGAACATCTTCCATGTGGGTAAACAAGATAAAACCTCAGAAAAATACCTTACTGAAACAGAAGTATAAATGATGTGATAAAGAGTTCCAAATAATGGTTATAAATATGCTCACCGAGGCCAGTAGAACAATGGATGAACAAAATGATTATTTTGACAAAACAACAAAAAAATATAAGAAAGTACTGAACGGAAATCACAGAACTAAAAGATAATTGAACTGAAAAATATAATCAGAGTTTCAACAGCAGACTAGATGAAGCCAAAGAAAAGATCAGTATACTCAAAGACAGAAGAGTGAAATTCATTCAGTGTAGCAAAAAGACTGGAGATGGCTTAAAGGACATAAAGGATAACATCAACTGGACTGGTATCTGCATTATAGGTATCCCATAAGGGGAAAAAAATTCAGCAGAAAAAGTATTTGGGAAAATAATGCTTGAAAAGATCCCTAGCATGGGGAAGAAAACAGACATCCAGGTTTACGAATCCTATGAAGTTCCAAATAAGGGGAAATAGGAGAGGCCAACAAGAAGACACATTATAATTAACTTGCCAGAAGTTAACAACAATGAGAGAATCTTAAAAGTGGCAAGAGAAAAACAACTTGTTACATGTAACCCAACTCCCAGTAGACTATTATCAGCAGATTTTTCAGCAGAAACTTTGCAGGCCAGCAGAGAGTGGGACCACATATTCAAAGTGCTAAAGAAAAAAACAAACGCAACTTCCAAGCAAGAATACTCTAACTCACAAAGTTGTCTTTCAGAATTTAAGGAGAGAAAGTTTTCCATACAAAAAAAAAAAAAAAAAAAAAAAAGCTAAAGGAGTTTCTAACCACTACACTAGTCTTATAATACACATTAAAGGGACTTCTTTAAGCTGAAATGAAAGAGTGCTAATTAGTAACAGGAAAATGTAAGAAAGTGTAAATTTCACTGGTAAACAGAGTCAAATTCAGAAAAATCTAATATTGTAATGCTACTATTAGAGTTAAAATACAAAAGTAATAAAAACAACTTTACAGTAATCTGGTACAACAATGTATGCACATATAAAAAGATATGTAATATCAAAATGTAAAACTTGCTTGGAGAGAAAAAAATATATGAAGTTTTAGAATGCATTCAAACTTAAGTTATTATAAACTTAAAATACACTGTTAAAGGAATCTGAGTATGCCACTACTGAAAATTATCAAATCACAGGGGAGAAAGCAAAAGAAGGAATAAAGAAATTACAAGACAGCCAGAAGACAATTAATTAAATGGCAATAAGTTTATACCTACAATAATTTAAATGTAAATGGGCTAAGTTCTCCAAGCAAAAGACTTAGAACAGCTGAGGATTAAAAAAGAAATTAAGATCCATCTATATGCTGCCTACCAGGGACTTACTTCAAATGTAAAGAATACACACAGACTGAAAATGAAATGGAGGTGGGAAAAGATACTCCGTGGAAACCAGAGGAAAGAGGACAGTAGCTATACTTGGACTTTAAGAGAAAGACTGTAATAAAAGAACAAGAAGGTCATTATAATTATGATAAAGAGGTCAATCCAACAAGAGGATATAACATTCGTAAATATTTATGTACCTAACATAACAGCAACTAAATGCATTAAAGGAAAATCTACAGACCTAGAGGGTGAAAAGTACAGCAATCTAATAAATAATAGAGAACTTTAATATCAACATTCATCAATGAATATATTTTCCAGACAAAAATCTATAAACATGTTGGTCTTAAATACATTGTATTCTGTAAATCCATCTGATCTAAACAGAACATTTCATCCCCAAACAGAATGTACATTCTTCCCAAGCACTCATGGAACATTCTTGCAGATATATCGTTAGGCCAGAAAATAAGTCTTAATAGATTTAACAAGATTTAAATCATATCAAACTTCTTCTCTGACTACAATGGCATGGAACTATAAGTTAGCTAAATGATGAAATCTGAACAACTTATAAATAGGTAAAGTTTAAATAACATGCTCCTGAACAACCAATAAGTCAATAAAGAAATCAAAAGAGAAAACGAAAAAATAATTTTGAGATAATTTAATATAGAAATATACCAAGAGTTATGGGTTACAACAAAAGCAGGTCTAAGAAGGAAATTATTTTATTTATTTATATATATTTAGAAGATTTTATTTATTTATTCATGAGAGACAGAGACACAAGCAGGGGGAGAAGCAGGCTTCATGCAAGGAACCTGATGTGGGAATCGATCCCAGGTATTCAGGATCATGGGCTGGGCTGAAGGTGGTGCTAAACCGCTGAGCCACCCAGGCTGCTCTAAGAAGGAATTTTTATAGTGCTAAATGCTCACTTTAGAAAAAAAAAAGTATCTTAAATAAACCTAACTTGTTATACCTCAAGGAACAAGTAACAGAGAACAAACTAGTAGAAGAAATAAAGATCAGAAAAGAAATAAATAACATATAGACTAAAATGTCAATAAAAATATCAATGGAATTATGAGCTCATTTTTTTGAAAAAGACAAAATAGACAAATCTTTAAATAGCCTCACCCAGAAAAAAAAGACTAGAAGAAAATGAGAAATGAAAGAAGACATGTTATAACTGATACCACAGTAATACAAAGGAATGTAAGAGACTATATGAGCAATTATTTGCTAACAATTTGGACAAGTTAGAAGGAATGGATAAATTCCTCAAAATATATAACTTACCAAACTAGAAACATGAACAGAAAATCCCAACAGACCAATTATTAGTAAGAAGATTGAGTCAGTAATCAAAAACCTCTCAACAAGTAAAAGTTTAAGATAAGATGGGTTCATTGGTAAATTCCACTAAACATTTAAAGATGAATTAATGCCAATCCTTCTCAAGCTCTTCTAAAGTACAGAAGAGAGAAAGTTCCAAACTCATTTTATGAAGTCAGTATTATGTTGATACTGAAACCAGACAAGGACTACAGAACAAAAGAAAATTACCGATCAATATCCTTGATGACCATAAGTGCAAAATTCTTAACCATTTTTATTGAATTAAATTTGCTAACACATTGAAAGGATTATATACTATAATTAGGTGGGAATTAATTCAGGAATGCATGGATGGTCCAACATGTACAAATTAATCAATAGGATATGCCACATTAACAAAACAAAAAAACAAAAATCACATTATCCTCTCACTGGTTACAAAAGAAGCATTTGAAAAAATTCAGCATTCAATTATGATAAAAATGCTCAACAAACTGGGGATAGAAGGAACATACCTCAACATAATGAAGGCCATATAAGACAAGACCACAAATGACATCAATCTCAGTGGTGAAAAGGTGAAGAGCCAAAACAATCTTGAGAAGAACAAAGCAAGAAGCATTACTCTTTTTTAATTCAAACTATATTACAAAGTTATACTCATCAGAGTACTGTGGTAGGGGCATGAAAACAGACACATTGATCGATGGAATAAAGAACACAGAAATAAGACCACATATATATTATCAATTTATGGCAAAGGAGTCAAGAACATAAAATGAGGAAAGGACTATCTCATTTGTACATTTTTTTCTGTGAAAACTGGACTGACATATGCATAATAAAATTCGATCACTATCTTACATCATATGCAAAAGTTAACTCAAAATGGGTTAATGAACATATGACCTGAAATCATAATATTCTAGAAGAAAACACAGGTGGTGAGCTCTTTGACACCAGTCTTGGTGACTATTTTTTGAATCTGACTCCAAAAGCAAAAGCAATACATACCAAAATTAACAAATGAGACAATATCCATCTAGAAAGCTTTTGCACACCAAAGGAAATTATCAACAAAATTAAAGGCAAACTACTGAATGAGAGAAAATATTTCCAAGTTATATATTTGATAAGTGGTTAATATCTAAATTATATAAAATATCATACAACTCAAAAGGAAAAAAAAACAATAACTAAAGAATGGTCAGAGAATTTGAACATACTTTGTTTTCCCAAGAAGACATACAGATAGCCAACAGGTATATGAAAAGGTGCTTAACATCACTAATCCTCAGGTAAAGGCTAATGAAACTCACAACGAAGTATCACTTCATACATATTAGAATGTCTGTAACAAAAAAGATAAGACAACAAATGTTGGTGATGATATGGAGAAAAGGAATCTTGTGCACTGTTGGCAGGAATGTAAAATGATACAGCCACTATGGGAAACAATATGGAAGTTCCTCAAAAAATTAAAAATAGAACTATCATATGATTCAACAATTTCACTTATGGGTATTTCTCCAAGAAAACAAAAACAATAGCTCGATATCTACACTTCCTTCTCCCTGTCCCCACATGTTCATTGTGGCATAATTGAATGATAATCAAGACATGGAGGCAACCTAAGTATCCGTCAATAAATGAATAGATAAAATAGTGTATACATATATTCACACACACACAATGGAATATTCTTTAGCCATAAAATAGAAAGATTTCCATTTTCAACAACATAGTTTAACCTTATACACATTATGCTAAATGAAACATCAGAGAAAGACATGATCTTATCATAACTGGAGCCTAATTCCCCCCTAAAAAAATTAACTCAGAGATATATGGAACAAACTTAATGTTTCCCAGAGGTGGGGAGTAAAAGTGGGTGTGACATGGGTGAAGGAGGCCAAAAAGAAGTAGTCATGGAGATATAACGCTCAGCATGGTGACTATAGTTAGACTGTGGAAGGAGCCTCGGTGTCCATCGAAAGATGAATGGATAAAGAAGATGTGGTTTATGTATACAATGGAATATTCCTCAGCCATTAGAAACGACAAATACCCACCATTTGCTTCGATGTGGATGGAACTGGAGGGTATTACGCTGAGTGAAGTAAGTCAATCGGAGAAGGACAAACATATGTTCTCATTCATTTGGGGAATATAAATAATAGTGAAAAGGAATAGAAGGGAAGGGAGAAGAAATGGGTAGGAAATATCAGAAAGGGAGACGGAACATAAAGACTCCTAACTCTGGGAAACGAACTAGGGGTGGTGGAAGGGGAGGAGGGCCGGGGGGGTGGAGGTGAATGGGTGACGGGCACTGAAGGGGGCACTTGATGGGATGAGCACTGGGTGTTATTCTGTATGTTGGTAAATTGAACACCAATAAATAAATTTATTAAAAAAAATGAAAGCTGCTAGTAGTAAATCTTAAGTTCTCATCACTAGAAAAAAACTTGTAACTCTGTATGGTGATAGATATTAACTAAACTTATTTTGGTGATCATTTTGCCATATACAAACATTATACAATCATTATGTTGTACATGAGAAACAAAGGTTATATGTCAATCATACCTCAATAAAAATAATTGGTAATATATAGCATACAAAATTATATGACATTTCTTCTGGGCCTTGTAAATGAAGCAAATATTTCAGGAATTTACAAAGCAGATTGAGGCCTCTTTAAACAGTGCTGTGTATATCTAGATTGTGTGTGTGTGTGGGGGGGGGCGGTTATGGGAGGTTGTGTCACTTGTGTGACCTAGATACTGGTAGTTATAATACCTTGAAAAGTTATCATGACCATGTAAATTTTAGAGTCTACATTCTTAATAAAACCTTAATTATGTATTAAATGTATCTGCATTCTTGGGCAATCATGTATTAAATATATCCACATCCTTGGACAAATTATATTTCTTCCATATCTCAAAAATGACTGATTATCAGATATTAAAAATCCATGACAATGCTTAAGAAATAGAGGAAAATATTCAAAGGTGCAACATTATAAAAAATCTGTTAAACATTTAAGTTGAATATATATGTAAAAGAAAATTGAGCAAGATTAAATATATAAAATTAAGTCATATTCCAATTCAAAGTCCATAGAAAATACTGGACATAAATTTTTATGGAAATTAAATCTGTATCACTGACATAATTTCAAGTAATTTTAGCAGCTTTGATATAAACTAAGGAGTATTTCAGTGACATCATACAATTTAAGTTTTTTTTCTTGCTTATACAACAGTAAAATACTGTTGCACATGTTCTGGGTTTCTTAGGTTCATTGGCCCATTAGATAATTCAGGTAACTTGACTCCTATGTTTGTCTCTGCCATTCCCTGGAGCTATGCTGTCCCCTTCAACCAGCCATTATGTGCACAAAGAGAAGATGGGAAAGATACACTTGATTCATGACTGTCTTCATAACATATCATTTCTGTTCACATTACTTTGGAGAGAAACATATTTTGATCCTATCTGAATGCAGTGTAGTTGGGAAATACAGTCCCTTGGGGGTAGTTCTATCTCAGCAACCACTCTATATCGTGTGTGTGGGGGGGGGCATCTCTCTTACATTAGTGATAAAAAGAGACATTTCATAAAATATTGGAAATGATGTGATGTGCAATAGTGAGAAGGTGGGCATAAACAGGATGAGGAACAGAACCAAAGTCTATAACCTACACTGGAGAGGCAATAATGAGAGAGGCGATCCACTCATGGTGAAGTGAGAAAAGTTAGAACTGGCAGGTTGACCAATGTGATCTAATGAGAACCACAATAGTAATGAGTCATTCAACCCTCACAGTTTAACCAGTGCTGGCCTTAGAAAGGCCATAAGAACCAGGATAAAGTCAGGGTGCCCTTGCCTAGAAATCTCTGCACAGGGTAGTCACGATCACTGGAAGCACCATTTCTTAAATGGACCCAATTACACATGTAAGCTAGAAGGAAACATGAAATATGAAAATGATCTCCAAAACAAATGGCATCATCTTAGAAATCAAGCACAGAATAGAGACACAAAATTCAATGAGCAGGATAACACCAATCAGTATGGTAAGATTTTAAATATAACCAATCCCCAGAGAATTGCAGCAGCATACAACATACGCATATATATAATCCGTACTTAAACATCTTATAAATTAACTTTGGATTAGGACATACTGTCAACAGATAGGAACAGAAATGGGCACAGTGGAAAAGCTGGAGTATTCAAACTAAAGTTTTAACCCATTTTGAAGTAAGAAGGAACTCAGAGGGTAGGGAAAATATACCAAGCATATGCTGGTCACAAAAGGCAGATACCTACTAAGGTAAATAAAATTGCGGAGTTCAGGAAAAGTAGGTAAGACCCATCAAGAAAAATACTAATAAAAGTCATCTGAGAAATCACATTAAAGGTAAAATTCAAAAAGTATTATAACTATGAAAGTTATAGTCCACAAGAATATATACAAATATATAAACCTTAATGTACTAAGAAGAGCTTCAAAAATAACTCTTAGACATCAAAAGACTGTAAAGAAAAGATGGCAAATCTGCAATAATTGGATACACTTCTCAGAATTTGACAATATGATGGAATATAAATTGGTGTAGTATGCCAGTTCTTCAAAAAACAAAAATAGAACTACTATGTGATCCAGCAATCCCAACTACAGGTATCCAAAGGAAATTAAATCAGGAGTTCAAGAAGAGCTATTCACTCCCATATTTATTGCAGCATTATTTGCAACAGCCAAAATATGAAAACAACCTAAGTATCCGTCAGTGGATGAAAAGATAAAGAAAATGTGGTGTACATATTCACAGATGGACACACACACACACGATTATTATTTCATCATGAGAGAGAAGAAAATCCTGCTATATGAGACAACATGGATGTACCTTGAGAGCATTATGCTAAGTGAGATAAACCAGACAAATACTGTATGAGATCGTTAATACGTGAAATCTGAAAAAGCTGAACCCATAGAAACAGAGTAGAATGGTAGTTGCCAAGGGCTCAGGGGATGGGACAACTGGAGAGAGGTTGGTCAAAGAGTATAAACTTGCAACCAGAAGATGAGTAAGTTCTGAACATCTAATGGACAGAATGGTGAGTATAGTCAACTATATAATATACTTAAATTTGCTAGGAGAGTATATAACAAATATTCTCACCAAAAGAATAAATGATAATTATGTGAGTGATAGAGGTATTAGCTAACACTACAGTGCTAATCATAATACAATATATAAATGTATCAAATCAACATGTTTTAGACCTTAAACTTACACAAATATATATGCATTGTAGCTAAATTAAAAAGTAGTTGAAATTTCACAAGTCATCATACACAAAAAAGAAATTGACAGTTTAAGTAGAAAAAGTAGATTAAATATTTAAATAGGATAACTGACAAGCCAGAGTTAAAAGATAATAGAGGACTTTACCATAAGCTTATGTGTTGTGCCTGTGTGTGTGTGTATTTGACTTTATAGTCTACAAAGAAAATCTTGATAGATTCCAAACAACAGAGTTTAACAAAATTAGTAATTAAGAAAAATCTTAGATCTGTTGCCACAGATGTTTCCACATAAAGGAAAAAAATCTCAATAATTTATAAATTATCCAGAAAAGTAAAATTGAAATTGCTAACTAAAAACAATTGACACTGGAGAGCATTATGAATCAAAACCTGTCAAGGGTCACCAAAGCAAAATATAAATATTTAATTTTATAATATATAAAATCTATGAAGTTCCTTTTAAATAACTAAATTTTCTGTTAGCAAAGCTAGAAAAAAACCCTCAAATAGAAATGCATAAAATAGGGATGCCTGGGTGGCTCAGCAGTTATGAGTCGGCCTTTGGCTCAGGGCATGATTCTGGAGTCCCGGATCGAGTCTCACATTGGGTTCCCTGCAAGGAGCCTGGTTCTCCCTCTGGTATGTCTCTGCATCTCTCTATGTCTCTTATGAATAAATAAATAAAATCTTAAAAAAATACATAAAATAGAAACAGAAAGACTAGAATTAATCAGTAAAGCTAAAATGTTATTTGAAAACCTCAGCAAATAAGGCAAACCTTTGGATAGTCTGTTTAGGGAAGGGAGAGGAAACAAAAATATTAAGAACACTGGGGTACATAAGTATAGAGTTAGAGATTTCAAAAAATGTGATCTTAATATGTACTTTATACAAATATGTTTAAACATAGATGAAAATAATTATTTTCTAGGAAACCTTAAATCACCAGAATCAAGAAGTATAATCCCTAAGAGACCAATAACTATAGAAGACAAAGGTATTTCCCTATCAAGAACATCAAGCCCAACAGTTTAATTTTGACCAAAATACCAATGAACAAATAATTCTCTGTTAAGTAAATATTCTAGTAGAGAAAAGAAAAGGCAGTAGGGAGAGACAGAGAAGAAGTTTACTCACCAAATTTTATAAAACTAACATAATGCTAATTTAAAAGTTGGGCAAGGATAATTCTCCAAAAGAGCTAATTTTATACAAAGATAGATGTGAAAATCCTTAATATAAGATTAAAAAATAGTGTTATTAAAATGATACTGTTGTTTATAAAAATATTATTAAAATAATAATGCATTATGACCATTATCATAGGATTACCTTGGTTTAATATAAGAAAATTTATTAATATAATTACTCACATAAGCAGATTAAAGAAGTACAATTACAACTGTCTCAATCGGTCTTGCAAAAGAAGTTGGTAAAACTTAATACTTATTCTTTATTTTAACTACTCTTAGCAAAGTATGAATAAAAAATTTCCTTGATTTATAGGCTATTCAACAGAAATACCCAGCATATGACATTTTCATTAACACACATTATAAGCATTACCATTCAGTGTAGGAACAAGACAACACTGCCCACTTCAAAACTAGTCTTTAAGAGTGCACTGAAGGTCTTACTTAGCTCATGCAGTAAAAGAAGTTAAAGAAATCAGAGGTATGATACTCAGAATGATGTTACGTTCACCTTTGTGGATGAGAAGATAATTTACTTAAAAATTCAAAGAAAATCATTAAAAAATAACTATTCTAATAGGAAGTTAAGGAAATATCTATTATCTACAAAAAATGTAGTAAGAACTACAACCAAAATAAAATTCTACCCAATTTACAACATCCTGATTTTCTCTTTATATATTCATTTATCTTAAAAAATTAATTTGCAAATGATAAAAAAATGTTCATTTTCCAAATTTTACAGGTGTTATAAGTAGTAAGAAATAGCATGTGTACACTAATTTATTGGGGGATAAAAGTATTTTATAAGCTCAGATGAAAAGACAATATAGAGTTATTATTTTGGAATGGAAAAATAAGAATGATGTAAATAAGGTTATTTTAGAAATTACAAATGGTCAGTTTCATCTGCTCTCCAGCTTGAAATGAGTCAGAGAAAATGTTAGTTACTATAAATATTTCATTCCAATATAGCATAATTTCTCTTTATTCTAAATATTGCACTTTTATCTCTGAAAAAATATTATAAAACAGATCTCTAATCTGTATTTGGGCTTATGTTTACATTAAACAATGGACATATATTAATTTTACAATGTTCAGTATTCTAGTAATTTCTAGGGACATCTTATTCTGTATCATTCACAAACATAACTCTAAAGTTATAAACGTAAAACAAAGCATTACCCTAGAAAGTGAACACTGATTAAAGTCACAATGTGCTCTTTTGTGATAGTGTTTTTAATAAAATATTATCAGTGGTAAAATGTAAATAAAAAAGTAAATTGCTTCATTCATCATGTATTTTATGCAGTTAAAATGAATGAACTCTCCTTTGAGAAAACATTTGACTAAGCAAAATAATGGTTATGAGTTTGAGAAAATGTTTAATGAACTTACTGGTTAAAACGCAGTTGTTATTTTACAGCCTATTATTGTATGCTTTAAATTAATTGAGGGTTCTCTGCTCAGAGATTTTTTTTTCTTTTTCTACTTAATATAACAAAATAAATGACCTTAGTAACTCAGGTGGATGCCAGGAAGTTACCAGGTAGAGAATCTTAGTTGACCTAACAGTATGGGACTGGAAGAGTGTATCCATGATTCTTCATATTCATTTGTATGGTGTCAGTTCAAAGGCAAGGAAGTTGCCAATGATCAAACAGGACTGTTCTTCAAACAGTTCATATTATAGGCATTGTGACTGATACACATGTCTATTTCTTGTTTTGAAATACATTGATTTACTATATATAAGTTTAAATGATATTGCCATCCGCATATTAATATTTCAAGCAACATACATACCCATTTGCTGAAGACAACAGGAAAACATGCTTATTTTAAGAATGTAAAGCTTTTATGTAAAGCTTTATTGATAATTGCCAAAATTTGGAAGGGACCAAGAAATCCTTCAGGAGGAGAATGGATGAGTTGCATTACATCTAGGCAATAGATTATTAGACAGTGGAAATAAAGTGAGCTGTCAAACCATGAAAAAATATGGAAGAAACTTAAATGCATGTTACTAAGTAAAATAAGCCCATCTGAAAAGGTTACATACTGTATGATTCCAAGTATATGACATTCTGAAAAAGGCAAAAACTATGGAGACAGTAAAAAAAAATAAAAATAAAAATAAAAATAAAAAATAAAACACTGTTTGCTTGGGGCTAGGGAGAGGGAGAAAAAGTAGGTGAAACAAAGAAGGTTTTTAGGGCAGTGTAACCACTAGTTGTGATACTATAATGGTGGATAGATGACATCAAACATTTGTTCAAACCCACAAAATGTACAATTTAGAGTGAACTCTAATGTAAACTACAGACTATGAGTGGTAATGGGTCCATGTAGGGTCATCAGTTCTACAAAATGTACCACTCTGTTGGGAGATGCAGATATCAAGGGAATCTATGCATATGTGGGAATGAGGGATGGATACATGAGAAATCTCTATATGTTCCACTCAATTTTGCTACAAACCTAAAACTGCTCTAAAAAGTCAATTAAAAAAAATTAAGCCTGAATATATTAACGGTTCTAATATTTAAAACCTAATGCTGGGAGATAGTTCTAAACTATGGCAAACCTATCATATGACTCATTAAACGAACTGATGTTAGGTCTGTCCCTTCATGAAAAATAGTATTTTCAGGATGCCTGGGTGACTCAGTGGGAGAGACTGCCTTCAGCTCAGGACGTGATTGTGCAGTTGCAGGATCGAGTCTCACATTGGGCTCCCTGCATGGAGTCTGCTTTTTTTTTTTTTTTAAGATTTTATTTATTTATTCATGAGAGACACAGAAAGGTAGAGACATAGGCAAAGGGAGAAGCAGGCTCCCTGCGGGGAACCTGATGCGGGACTCCATCACAGGACCCTGAGATCATTACCTGAGCCAAAGGCAGATGTTCAACCACTGAGCCACCCAGGTGCCGGGGAAGGGCTAATCTTCAAAAACAATAGATCATAGCCACAGACATGTTGAATGAGCACTTTCATACGAAAATAGTTTGTGTAACCCATATAATGTGTTATCTCAACATGGGGGCGGGGGCAGCAAAAATGGATAGTTTGCACTTAGAATGATGGGTTTGAGTCTACATCTGTTTCAGTTTGTTGTTGTTTTTGATCTTGGGCAAGTCAGTTTATGTCTTGCTCAGTCAATGCCTCTACATCTTCATTTAGAGTGAGGTATGAGCAAAGGAGACAGGAGTATGAATTAAGTGTGTATAACCAGAAGTAGTATAGACACAAAAATTAACTCACAAGATCAAGAATTTTGAGCATGAACATGACATCCCCTTACAGTCCAGATCCTATGGGACAAGTTCATCATCTGATGCACAGAAGCTAAAAAAAAAAAAAAAAAAAGAATAAAAAGAAAAATGTGGAGACAAGAAAATACATACTAAGTAACAGTCACATTGTAAAAGATTGTGGTTGGCCCCTAAAAAATACTACATACATATAAACTGATACTTAGACCTACTATGTATCTTTATGGTTTGAAATATATAAATACAATAAACTATATATCTTCTTCAAAAACATGTTTGGTATGTGACTAGTAAAATTGGACACTTGATATATTCTGGCTATTATTTTATATCATATACTATTCAAGAATTTGTTCATTCACTCAACATTTCATAAGTGCCTGTGATATGCTACATTATCAGGATGAAGCCTTAAATAAGACAATGCTCCTGTGTTCTTGAAGTTTATATTCCAAAGCAAAAAGGTGACATTGATCATTCTAATTTCAAATACCTTTGATCTCTCAGAAATCAGATAAAACCAGAAAAATTCCATGACAGTATATTAAGAATCTTGAAAGTATACTTTAAAATATTTACTTTTAGGGGCATCTGGGTGGCTCAGTCGATTAAGCATGGGACTCTTGATTTTGGCTCAGGTCAGGATCTCAGGTTCATCAGATCAAGCCCTGTGTCGAATTTTGTGCTGGGTGTGCAGCCTGCTTAATTTTCTTTCTCCCTCTGCCCCGGTCTGTTCTCTCAAAAAAAAAAATAAATAAAATTTAGATTATATACATATATATATGTATATATATACACACACGATAAAATTAACTTTTTAGTACACAATTCTGTGAGTTTAGACTAATATATACAGCTATTTAACTACTACTGCAATCAAGATACAGATCAATCACTCCCCCACCCCCCGCAAAATCCCTTGTTAAAAACAAACTTCAGTAAAGATTTGGAATTTTTCAAAGAACACAAAAATTTGGCATAAAAACAACTCAAGTGACTCATAAATTATAAAAGTATAATTAAGTTGCTTAAGTGTAGTCTTAAGGCATATTTACCTTCAAGACACAACAATCAGTTGAAAGTAGCTCAAAGATAAACAAACCAAAAACAGGGGATACAGTCTTTGTTAGTAAATACAGCAGGGTCTTAACTTGGTGAAATGATATCTCACTACCCCAGGCAACTGCAGAATCATTACCCCACTCCTCCATCTCCTCATCTTTGTCTGCATAATCTCTCTCTGTGGCTCTCTGAGGAACTGCTCACTCTGCAGTGATGCCTGCTTCAAAAGAACATCACCAGGCCATGAGTCCACAGGATATTACAGACTCTGCACCTGCATGACCTCCCACGCACAAGCTGAGATCCCAAATTCCAGGGAAAAGAATTAGATGTGGCCAGGACAGTGAATAATACTACACTCCGTTACATGTTTTAGAGCGTACAGATGGGTTTGGCAATCTCCCACTTCTTTGCAAAGACACCTCAGTGAGAAATGTAGTAGGAGAAGGAGTAATACCAATAATGGTAATAATACTAACACCAACATATTAAGATCAAGAGCATGCTGTATTTTCAAGATATATTTTCAAGATACCATCTAGAACATAGCTATTACAGTGCAGTAAGATATTATCTCAAACAAAGGAGAAATTATCAGAACTGGAGAAAGTGAGAAAGTCTATTACAGTCAAACTGAAAGGACTAGAAAGAAGAACTCCAGCAATAATGACCTACACTTAAATAAGCCGGCCAATGTTTAGAATCTTGAGTACTGAAGAACACCTGCAGATTACCTGGAAGAAGTTCTGGGGATAATCACAATAAATTAGGATAAGAATTAAATTCAAACATATTAAAAAATAAGTACCATTTTAGTGAATGGCATTGACAGCACAAATAAAATAACAGTGTTTAGTTTGGTTTCCAGACAAACCAGCTTATATTCATGACATTAGATTTTTGAGATTGCCAGGAGCAGTTGATGAAACAATCTGATTATGTTCCTATAATGACACACACCAGTCATACTGGACTAAAATGCCAACACTACCTTCAACTCAAGTTGTATATCCTGTTTCTTTTGCTCCCAAAGATCTTGATAAGGAAATAATGTAAATGCATTTACCAGTTACACTGTCAAGTGTCCAGGAAAAACAACTACAACTAGAATTTCAGACAAGATGGAAAGAGAAAATGTGTTTTACTTTTTTTTCATAAGATCCAAGGTGACAGAGATATGCAGAATGCATTTACTCCTTATACTCAAACAAAACAAAACATGATTCTGTTTGAAAGCCAGAGGAAAAGAAAAAGAGTGGGAAACAGAACTAGAATGTTTATGAGGTATTTGTTTAGCATCTAAATAAAATAATAAGTATTATTAGTTTTATGAAAATGATCCTGACTCAGTAAAATAGACCGAACTCACAGCCAAAGAGTCATTTTTATATATCTATATTTATATTTATTATGTAGATTAAAAATTATAGACCATCTGCCAGGTTCTCTTCTTTTAGCCTCAGTGATTCTTTGTACCATGAAATAAAATCTATTCACATGTACAGGCATGCACGTGTGCACACACACACATACAGCACCAAATCATAAGTTTCACTGTTTTCCAAACACAGCTTGATGATATTGAAATAAATCATGGACCAGTCAATCTACAACTAAAATTGCTATGTTATCACAGAGTCACAGAAAATAACATTAGTACAATAAAAATCCTAAATTGATGAAAGGAATTGGACTAAAGCAGCTATATCCTAGCTTAGAGCAGGCATAGATCAGTGAGTATATTCTATAATTTGGAATAAGATAACTTGAAAAATATTTATATTTTTCCATTACCAAATGACCCATCTTTTTATAGGAAAAGTAGCTTTTCCCATTCTCAATCCACAGTGAGGACTCTGAGTAGATGCTTCTAGATACAGTCAATGTAATGGACATTGGCTTTAGGACCTCAGAAAATGGATTATGAACTACATTTCTATCAAGTTTTGATAGAAAATATGTACAGCAGATACAGGCTTAATGTAGTTGAATTCCCCATTATTCATTGGCTAATTACTCCTTTTGTGGTGCTCCAGGTCTGTGGCTTCTCCTCTTTTTTCCCTCTGGCTGCCTGCCCGCCTTTGGCCATTTCACAGTTCATTAGCACCTTCAACATCTGATCAGCAGGAGAAGAACATAGACATGACTCAAATCACTCAATTTTATAGTTTTCTATCACTGGGACTAAAGGTTTGGTGAGATATGTGACTGAAACTAATACCTGAAATGGAATTATGAAGGTTCTTTGAATTGCAAAGAATCATTTTCTGTGTCATCAGAAATACTGAGAAGTTGATTACAATGAGTTGGTATAACTAAGCAGTTTTTCGAATTTTTTTCTGTTGAAATTCTCTTTCTTACAAAGCTATCCCGTGTTCACTGGCTTACTACATAGGCACATGACATACATAGAATGTACTGGATTAAAATCTAGGGAAGAACAAACTACATTCGATGTAAAATCTGTCTGGTATCATTGATAATCCCCTATTTTCTTAATGCCTACTTCCAAAGTAAATGAATAGTCTAATAAGCAAATGTACTATTTTCAAGAGTAATTATGTGTGTGTGTGTGTGTGTATATATATATTTACTTACATATATATATATATATATGTAAGTAAATACTATGTGGTAGTATATGTACGTCAGAGTGATCATGTTTTCTCCATTGTATTCCTCATATATTTGCAGGTCATTTATATATTATTTAAATGTATATTAGTCTCATATTCTAAGCTTCACATTTTCTCAAATACATATTTTTAATTGAGATGAATGGACACCTGTACATAATTTGGTATCGCTTCTTTCTCCAGTAAACCTATTAAATAATTTTATATTAAAACTAAGAAGGCAAGCATAGTGACTTAACTCATGTAAGATTCTGTTTCCAATGAAGTTCTTAAAAGATTTAAATGACAAAATGCCTATCATGTATTGATTTAATGCATAATAAACAATCAACAAATAGCATCTTATTAAGATTGCAAATATATATTTTTTTAGATGAATGTACATATATATGTGTGTGTGTGTGTGTGCGCGCGCTTATTTGTCTTTGGTTATGGTTTCAGGGTAGAAAGTCCTAACAATGCTACTTTTGCCTTTTACACACATGTCACCTTAACATTCTCTCAACGGATGCATATTCCATTTGTACTATGTATAGGGCTCACCCATGCACTTAGGTAGTGTGGAGAATCTTCTACATTTAAGGTGGTTAGAGTCTGAATACCTGAGTTCTAGTTTTGACTGTGTTGCAATGAACTGTGTGACTCTCAATAAAACGTTTGACTTGTCCGACCTTCAAAAGATGGTCCTACCTGCCCTGTAATCTAACAAGGTTATCATGTACATCATGTAACTAAGAACATTTGTAACCCACCAAGAGATATTAAAATGGAAATGTTAGTATTACAAAAAAAAGAAACCTATAAAAAGCAGTTTAGATTCTATTCTATAAGCTTCTAGAGATTTGTAAGCACTAAAGGGATGAGGGTAGTAATAAATCCTGAGACAAAGATAGCACTTGTTTGCTACTGCAGAAATCTAGTTAATTTAATAAGAATGGGGCATGCATGCAGATGTGGGAAGCCCAGCAAAGCTAAGCCTAGTGAATGCATCTATCATAATTGTCTTCAAATAAGACTTATTCGTGGACAAAACTCAAATCGGTCTCTATTATTCTCATATCATAATTTGCAATTAATTTATAGGATATAGCCACTTACATATTCAACGTTATATCTGATTTTCCACATGCTTGATCACATGGGTCAAGGAAAGGGCTATGATCAAACATAGTATCACATCCTAACTCATTAGGTCTAGTATTAATGTGCCCTCCCCCAAATCACTAACTCCATTTCATATGATTTCATTACTCCATTTTTTCCCCATAACTCCCTTAATATATTTTAAAATTCTCTCTTCTCTTTCCACACACTTGCCCTCATAGTCACACTCCACATTCCTATAGCTCTCTCTGGACAATGTGTCACTTTACCCCTCTTGTCAATATTACCTCAACATATAGAAACTTGATTTATAGAATGGCCAAGTTGAACTCGTATCACCTGGAGGGTTTATTCAAACATTTTGTTACCAACTTATCTTGAAAGTTACCAAATAATTCTTCTGATATCAGAGTCTTACTTTCCATAAAAGAGTAACCTAAGCTAAATGTTTCATTTCCCATTCCATGAACCTTCTCTTTCTGTGTTTTGGGGGTTTTGGTGCCTTATTCCCTTGGTAAGGCATTGATTGATGAAATTTTGTCAAATGAGATCTCTCCAGGATATACTTTAAGAACCATTAAGATAGTCACACCTTGTGATTTAATTATCGAGTGCTATCCTCAATCTTCCCTTGTCTCCTAGTCCAGTTCACATATCTTGTCTTCGGAAATACATGTTGTCTCCTATCTTTATCTTCTCCCATTGTTTGTGTACATATATATATTTACAGTAAGACAAGAATGAGTCTTGTTTGGATTTCTTGAGTACCCTATGTTTTTTTGTGTGTGTGTATTCTGGAGCCTCTCGTAAAGAGTCAGGGTTGGGGCGCCTGGGTGGCTCAGTGGTTGAGCATCTGCCTTTGGTCCAGGGTGAGGATCTAGTCCCACATCGGGCTCCCTGAATGGAGCCTGCTTCTCCCTCTGCCTGTGTCTCTGCCTCTTTCTCTCTCTTTCTCATGAATAAATAAATAAAATCTTTAAAAAAAAAAACAAACAAACAGAGTCAGGGTCAAAGTAGGCACTCAATATATGCTAGTTGAATTGATTGAATGAAAATGTCAGAGTGCTTGAGCTGGACTGGGTAAGAAAGTATTTACATGGGAAAGTAACCTGTTGGGATAATTAGATGACTGAAAAAAGCAGGAACAAGTGAAAAACAGTGAAGGAGATTTGAGAGAGGGGAATTGAGCATTATTAGGAAGAGAAAAAAAGAATAATGGACATTAAGAAAGGAGAGGTTCTCTAAAGGAAGCTCAAAATTTCCAAGAAGATGATCTAGGATTAGACAATCCTTGTATCTCCTTTTATTTTAATTTTTATTTATTTATGATAGTCACACAGAGAGAGAGAGAATGGCAGAGACACAGGAAGAGGGAGAAGCAGGCTCCATGCACAGGGAGCCCGATGTGGGATTCGATCCTGGGTCTCCAGGATCACGCCCTGGGCCAAAGGCAGGTGCCAAACCGCTGTGCCACCCAGGGATCCCTTTGTATCTCCTTTTTATTTCTCTTCTTTAAATAGAACACTTTTTTCAGCCTATTATTTTAAAAGTCTTTAATATGTGCTATGTTCAATAAATGATAATAAAATGTGTGAATGAAAATTCTTTGGAAAAGAAAGGTCAATTGGATTTATTTTTAAATGTGAAATTATTATCCCCTCTCAAGAAAGAAAATTAAACTGACATAGGATTTTTTTTTTGTAAAATAATTTGTATTTTTTTTACAAATGGAAGTAAATTGCTGAGCACCAGTAAATATCATTAAATAATGGAGATGTTCATTTTTATAAAATTTACTAATTAGAAAGAGACAGAGGGACAAATCACATGCACACAAATATAAGCATTCACACACATATTATGCTGACAGGAGACTTTAACGTGCAAGATTGCTAAATCTGAAATTTAACTCAGTTATGTTATTATTGAAAAAAAAGCCAATAAGTAAAAAGATTAGGCTAAACTTGTTCTTTCAATCAAGTTAAGAAGATTTGATGCACTGTATTAGTAGTTGAGTAGGTTAAGAAGATGAATGGATAAAGAAGATGTATACAATGGAATATTCCTCAGCCATTAAAAACGACAAATACCCACCATTTGCTTCAACGTGGATGGAACTGGAGGGTATTATGCTGAGTGAAGTTAGTCAGTCGGAGAAGGACAAACAGTGTATGTTCTCATTCATTTGGGGAATATAAATAATAGTGAAAGGAAATATAAGGGAAGGGAGAAGAAATGTGTGGGGAAATATCAGAAAGGGAGACAGAACATAAAGACTCCTAACTCTGGGAAATGAACTAGGGGTGATGGAAGGGGAGAAGGGCAGGGGGTGGGGTGAATGGGTGACGGGCACTGAGGGGGACACTTGACGGGATGAGCACTGGCTGTTATTCTGTATGTTGGTAAATTGAACACCAATAAAAAATTAATTTAAAAAAATAAATTAAAAAAAATAATTTATACGTCAGTTTAAAAAATCCTCTCTTATGTTATATATGAACATCTCTGTTCTCAGTTATTGATATATTCTCATTAGGTTACATAGTATCTATTTTGAGCCCTCTTTTGGATATTTTCTTGAAATTTAAAATGGAATTAATATGACTGACATCTGAGGGGCACCTGGGTAGCACACTCGATTAAGTGACCTCTTGGTTTCGACTCAGGTAGTGACCTCAGAGTCCTATGAGAGGGAGCCCTGACTTGGGCTCTGCAGACACAGAGCCTGCTTGAGACTTACTCATCTTCTGCCCTCCCCCCACTCTGTCTCTCTCAAATAAATCAATCTTAAAAAAAATAAGACTGACATGTGAGTAATACATCACATTAAGTTCTTTGTTACTGAAATCCCATTGTAGAAATAAAAACAAAAACATGGAGATACCACTTTATCAACAATGAATTAAATTGACCTAAGTGTCTCCTTACTTGTTGTTGTATTTGATAAGCTTTTAAAAACAGTTTTATGTGAAAAACAATTTTATTTGGATAAAATTACATACTATTTTGCCTTTTATACTTTATCCAATATTATATGGAAATGTATATTATTTCAATTAAACTTATTTTGGAGTTACTATATAATTCAGTAATTCCACTTCTGTGTATATACCCAAGAGAACTAAAATCATAATGTTCATATAAAAGTGTACAGGAGTGTTGATAGCAGAATGATTTATAATAGTTAGAAATACAAACAAGAGAAATTTGTCAGCTGATGAATGGATAAATATAATGTGTTACATCCATGCAAATGAATATTGTTTGACATAAAAAGGAATGAAACACTGATATATGCTGCAACTTGGATTTAACCTTGAAAATATCATGCCTAATGAAAGAAGCCAAGCATAAAAGTTCACATGTGATTCCATTATAGGATGTGTCCAGAGCCACTGCCAGAAACTAGAGGGAGGGGATGGACAGGACAGAGGGTATGAGATTTCTTTATAGGATGACAACAGGTTCTAGAATTAGATAGTGGTAACAATTGTACAACACTATGAATACCTGAAAGCCACAGAATCATTTATTTCCTAATGATGAATTTTATGGTGTGCAAATTATTATCTCAAACTAAAAAAAGAAAATCTAAGAATGGTAATATTTGTTTAGTTTCATTGTTTGAGTGTGGTAAAGTTTGAAATAATTTTCCTACTTTGGAGATTTCTTAAATCCAAGAGATTAATTTTATCATTCACAACATTATATATTAATTCTTTTACACTATTGCTTGCACTGCTTTTACGATGGAATACAAGCAAGTGTGGTAATTTCTTTCATTATGAAAAGCTGTCTAACAGTGGCAAAAGATCTTGAACATGGTATTTCTACATGCCGCCACAAAAAGTGAAAACATTAAATATTTTCTGAGTTCCTACATGAAAAGCACAATATTCAGGATGTTGTACCAAGAAAAGAATATAAATAAAGGATCATAAGTATAGATATTTTGGGATAGGAAAATAAGAGGTCTTCTACCTAAATTTATTGTCTTGATATTTTCTACATTTCTGTTTTAACTGAAAGGAAACCATGTTTACTTAAAAGAGTCTACCATGGAGACAGTTGCCAAAATTTTACAAACAGGCTAATAATAAAAAATAATGAAATGAGGGGCCTACATTGCAAACCTGATAAATACCTGCACATATAATTTTCCACAAATTTTACCTACTAGCGTACATCCATGGGCATCCTCAAGTTTAAAGGACCTGGTCTATTATAAAAAGGCAAAAAAAAAAAATCAAAAGAGGAAAATTCTAAACGACCTACATTCTTAGTTTGAAGATGGCAACCAAATAGAATAATATAAAACAATAAAACCCAAGACGGACTATGGATATCAATTTGAAATTTCATCTTCCTGGCAATAATCAATCACTTTTCTTAGGAATGTCTAAATGCTCAAAATATTTCCACAAGTTTCTGGCTTCCATGAAAAAAATATCTCTCACTGAGATATTTTGCATTCTAGCCAGGATTGTCTTTCAGCAGGTGTCTAAACCCTCTAATGAATCCAGGAGCCATGAAGAAAGGGAGCCTGGAGCTAAGGAATGGTAAGGACTGTGGTAAACTTTGAAGTACATAACCATACAAAATAAGCATGTACCATTCAGAAAAAGTAGATTGTGCTAATAATGTGGGTGTCCAGGCCTAGGATGATGAAATTATAATTCTTAAGCTATCTCATGATTTAAACACTTTATTAAAGCAATAAAAATGACCACCAATCCATATGGATTAAACAAAAGGTAACTGTATTTTGCACATGAGTCAAAAAAAAAAAAAAAAAAAAAAAAGAAAAGAAAAAAAGAAGTAAGGAGTTGGGAGCATAGAGAGTGCTAGGAAAGAAGGCAACATAACTTAAGTAAAAAGAGAAAGTGGCAAAAGCAAATGGTATAAAATTGAAAAACATATTCCTATGTTACGTGCCTACTATTTTAAAATAAAGCTCAAGTTCTATTATTTCTAGCATTTAAAATATATTGTTATATTGTTTCAAAGGCTATTTTAAATGATTTGCTATAAACACAATTACTTAGAAATTAAGGGAAAAATGATTTACTATTCTTTTGTGTGTTAAAAATCTGAAGGTGATTTTAATACTCTGCATTTTTAGGTTTGAGCCAGCAGCCAGCAGTTGAAATTGACATGTGAGAGTTCTTCTAAGTCCCAGATGCTAGCTGCCAACTGCCTTTTTGTTCTTGTTTCCTTGGAAACGGAGGTTGGTTTTATGAAAACAAGGTAAGTACAACTTTTACAGGAGAGAAATGGAGCACTCCTTTGTCAGCTTGCTGGCTGAGACCTGTAAGTGCAGCTTTCCAGAAAACACTGAAGTTGGAAGCCAGTGGAGACATAAAGGGGTACATGGCAAAACATCAGTACATATGTTCTTCCTATTTAATGTGAGAATATGACCCAAGAAAATGTTCAAAATTATCAAAATTATAACAATCAAAACTTTAACAAGTCAGAAACTTTGGGCCTAGGATAAAAAAAAAAAAAAGTGAGCTATACTTCCAACAATGAGATGTTTTTAAATCTTCAATAATATTAAATAGACTACTGAGCGATACTCTGGGTCTACACTTCTCAGAATTGACAATACTTCCATTGGCAAGAGTAACTCACCCAGCAGTGATTTTGCAGGGAGAAGGCAGGGGTGGGCTGGGGGGCGGGGGGGTGGGAATGGGCATGGATAAGAATGAGAGAGGTGAAAGCAGACACTTTACTCCCAGCAGTGTTTTTGCAGTCATTCTTCAGGTGATTCTGATTTGCCTCATCCCCTCTGCCTTAAATATCACCCATCTCACCATCTAATTTTCAGGAAAGGACACCAAGGTACAGAGAGATAAAGTTATTGATACAAAACCTGAAGTCTGGCTAATGGCCAGTCAGACAGAGAACCTAGCTGTCTCCTTGCTTCAAACATATTTTCTTTTTATAAATTTTTACAGATTGCTACCATTGTAATGATTGCAAATTTCTCTTGACTGTTTTATTTTTCTTTAAATATCATCAAGTGAATATAAAGAAATTTAACCATGGTATGTAAGGACCCTTCATAAAAATAAGGAATTAAACTGTTACCCAGTGAGTGTTAAGTTACTCTTTTATAACATCCTAGGTAAATTTCTCATGCTATACAGAATAAGCTGGAAGATGTATTAAAATTTAGGAGAGGATACATTCATTTTTTAAAATCTTAATTTAATCAGAGGTGATAGTTTGTTTTAATTTAGTTTCAACAACAGGATTTATTTAGAAAAAAAGTAAGCTTCTAAGAGTTGAACCATATTGTGTAGAGATTTTTTATATCACTGACATGGATTGCAGGCCAAAACAAAGGCTCTTAAAAAGCCCATGGCTACATCTGTTACCTGTTTAGGTGTCTTGGAAACATATTTACATTTTAAAAATTAAAATTCCTTTGCTTCTATGACAGTAATGACTTGGTAAAGTGTTGATGTTATCTGATATTTTAAGAAAAACGGTCTCTTTAAAATCATGATAAAACGCAGGACTTAAAAAGCTAATTTCTGTTTCAGTGAATCAAAGAACAGTGATTAAACACAAGGTTCCTTCAATGATGTTCTATCACAGCCTTCATGTTTCCCGTCACACTACATATGGTCCCATTGTTTACAGATTACAAAAAAAAATCCCTGCTCAGATGTTAAAACAAGATGTTTTCTTCACTTTCAAATGGCAGGCTGACTGCCAAATTTTACAATTAGTTATTCTGTGCAAAGAAAAAAAAGAAGTTTAATTATCACAATTTCTTGTGTTTGGACATTACTCTGATGGGCTATCAACCTGAGGACTGAGAGGAGTGAACTCTGGTCCACGAGATGGGAAAAGGTTCCTCGGAAGACAGTGTGTTGTAGGGAGAGGGAATCACAAAATAAGGAGGGCAGTGCATCCTCTCCAGAAATAGGTATGGTAACATCAAGGCAAGCCAGCCACCTGCCAGTGACAGTGTTTCCCTGTGGCACCGTCTGGCAGACAGAATTTCACAGCGTTAAACAGCAGTGCTGCACACACCATGAGTGCACCTATCAGTGGGTCACTGATTCTTTAAAAAGACTTGCTGATGGTGGGAAAGTGATTATGGCACGGCAGCAAACTGGTGGTAAAAAGATGTAGATTTAGATGCTAAATCTTGGGTTATTGCATGAGCTCAGAGTTGGGGTTCCCATTCCTTAAAACAACTGTTTGGTTCCACATTAAGTTGCAATAACAGTATTAATTGGCAGGTGAAGAAAATTGATTAATGAGCTTGCATAATAAGAATTCTTCATTCACACCCCCATCAAACTGCCAGAAAATGCCTAGATGTTCACATAATAGTTGACTTAAAAAATTCCTGCTGGATAAATACTACATCCAGAGTAACAACTAGTAGCTCTAGGATCAAGGATCATGGCAGGTGGACTTAGGGGAAGGGATATGAAATAAGTGAAATTATTTGTTTTAGTCCATTTTGTCTGGCTTCCAATAGCATTCTGGGTTGAGAATCAGACCTTTAACAATTATTTGAGGCACTGGTAATAAATATATTTCATGAAGAGTTATGCTAATGTGGTATCTGGCTGTACTTCCTTCCAGTCTTAGGCTGTCTCTGGTTATAGGTAAAAAGTAGAAAGTAGCTGGATGCCAGCTTTCTGAGGTTTGTCCAAACCTGGATACTTTGCGATTTACTCAAGGACTTTGTCAATGATAAAGGGCATTCATTAGTTAAAACCTACAATTCAAGGCCTTCTGGCTATCTCTAGAGTCATGAATCTTTTTAAAGCTATGTAAAAATATTAATAGTTTAACAGCTGAAAATATACATCTGTACCTATGGTGAGAGGAGGGGATGGTCAGATTATGATGGACAGGATCATGGAAATTGAAACCCTCTCACCTGACCTCTGGTCCCACTCCCAAGAGCAACACTGTCAGCCCTACCACAATTCTAAAAGTGGGCCCAATCTCTTATGTCTTGATATGTCACTGTTAGGCCAAATCAGTTCACTATCCCCTGGGAAAAATTGAGGAATTTACCTCAAACCTGCCACCCTCTCTTCTACAGTTCTGTTTTTTTCTCTCCCTTTTACTAATGATTTTATTTTAAATTATGTTCAATGAATTTTAATTACTTGAGAATACAGCAATGTCTTCTAATAAAAATCTAAAATATTATAGATAAAACTTATTTTCTCTCTTATTTTAATCTACACACATAACTGAATACTCATAGAGCTGGGACACAACACTCATAAGAAATTTCTCTTTGGTCAAAAGTCTACTACATCAAGTATGTCTGTGTGATATAATGGTATGGGATATGTACAGCTTATATTTGAATTGGAGACAAGTCACATTAGCATTTACTTTTAACATGCATTTACTTTTAGTGTGTTCCTTAAAACACAGCTGGCATTTAATTTTTAACATGTTATTTAAAACTTTTCTACAGGTTGAGAATATACAGAATGGAAACTAGCTCGAAATTGAACTGATTTTATAGAAACAAAAATTCCATAGCATTTTATATTATTGTCTATTCATTCTCTACTTACTTATTAAATTGGTTATTCATTTAGAGCCAGACATTATAGATACTCAGAAGATTACGAACTGTGTATTACTCTAAACACTTCACTGCACAGTAGAAAGATGAGCCATCAGCCCCCAAACATCAAATCTTAAGCCAATACTAGCTAATTCAGACAAAGTATTAAATCTTTTTTGTAGCTGCTGCCTCCAATGACAATAGGGCTTCTTATTTTATTATTTTTTTTTTTGGTGGGAGGGGGAAGGGTATAAGCTTTTCTACAGTTTTTCTTATATCTTTAATCTTCTGCAAGATATTTTAAAAAATATCTAGCCTTTTTGGTTGTTACTACTTAAGCTAACCTATATTCCAAGAAATGTATTTTCTCAAAAGATCTAGAAAGGGACAAACTTCATCAATGGAGACATATTTCCCTTTAAAACTTTGCTAATCCTATTTTCACACTTTTTTATTATTAAGGAGAAGTTGGCACTCCAGTAAAAGTCATAATTAACATAATTAAACTCAATAAAACTTGCTTTGACTCCTGGTTTACTTAATGTAGGTTTGGCTAAGAATGTCTTTTATTCTAAAACATTAAACCTAATTAACCAAAACCAAATACTAAATGTAGTTCTCTACAGTGTTTGCTTTAAATTTAGGGGGTCAGTCCAGACCACAAAGTCATGACTAACAGTTACTCTTGCCAGAATCTTAATTTACTTCGTCTCTGAAAATAATAGAAAGTATGTGTTCATAATCCTTTGTTGAATGAGTGGATGGGAGCCAGGCCAGGACACAAACAAGTTTGGTTAAAATTCCAACTCATCTTGAAGTGACTTTGGATTCTCTAGTCCCTAGTTACCTCATCTGTAGGGTGAAATGCTCAGGCACTTTCCAAACGTAACATGTTTTATGTATACTTCCCATGTGAAAACTATAACAGGAATGACTCCTTCCCTCCAGATACTTTTATTTCAGAAGAATGGCCAAAATTTCCATGTGTGACAATACTAAACTTAAGAAAATAAACACAGTGCAAGCCCTGATGAATATCATGGTCATGCTGTAGTGTTTTAGTGTTATCCACTCATTTATTGTCCAAATGTATATATGAATTATTTTCTCTTTGACAAGTACCCTAGTACATGCTAGGGACATAGTTTTAAACTAAGTGTCATACTCACTCACAAGAGAGTGAAATACCTGCTACACATGGTGATCAGACAAGTCATCCTAGAAGAGACCAGTGTACTTTGAAGATGAGGAGGAGGCCATTACGCAGAAATGGATTCTGAACGAAAGCGGGTGTGGGCAAATGAGATAGGAAATAACACAGAGAAACATTATGGAGTTTGAAGAGAGACAAACCTAGGAGATGGATAAAAGACCTGTTTTCCTAGCCATTGATTCTAAATATTGTGTGTGGGGATGTGTGTATGTGGGTGAGTTGGTGGGTGGTGTTCTTTTTGGTCAATAAAACCCGAACTTCAGGGTGCCTGGGTGGCTCAGTCGGTCAAGCATCTGCCTTCAGCTCAGCTCATGATCCCCAAGTCCTGGGATTGAACCCCATCTAGGGCTCTCCATTGAGCTTGCTTCTCCCTCTCCCTCTGATCTCTTTCTCATGAGAAATAAAGTCTTCTATAAATAAATAAATAAATAAATAAATAAATAAATAAATGCTAATTTCAAATGACACTTTGCATAGAAAATTTTTATATAAATATATTAAATAAAGCTACTGATGAAATAATAATTTAAGGCAAAAATTCTTAAAATTTTATTATTATTATTATATAGCAACAGGAAATGTATTTTAACCATCTTAGTAATCTGGAATCTAGATTTGCTGTCATGTATCACTCTTAATAGCCAATATATTTCTTCTAAATGGCACTTACAATGACCTTGAAAGTGAAAAAAGATCTATATTTATCCATTTAAGTACCATATCTGATGGTCTTCATTCTATTCTATAGATCCTAATTTTTCCTTCATGCATTGTACTTCTTATCTCTAGTTATTATTTTTTACCTATTCATTTATTTCATTGTGTCATATTTTCCTTTATGTTCTCTATTACATGGAACATATTTAGAATAGCTGTTGTTATGGACTGAATATTTGGGCCACCCTCCAAATTTGTATGTTGAAATCCTAACCTCCAACATGAAAATTTAAGAAGTCTTTGAGAGGGAATTAGGCCATGCGGGGAGACCTCATGTATGAAATCAATGCGCTTGTGAACAGAGACAGGAAAGCTTTCTCTCTTTCTCTCGGCTGTGTGGGAATACAAAAAAAAAAAAAAAAAAAAAAGAGAGCTATCTACACATCAGGAAGGGTGCCTTAACAGGACACTGGGTTGGCCAGCCCTTGATTTTGGACTCCCCAGCCTCCAGAACTATGAGAAATGCCATCTAGTCTACGGTATTCAGTTACAGCAGCCCTAACTGGCTAAGACAGCTGTTTTGGTGTCTGCATTATTAGGTCTATCATTTTAGTAACCTCTTAGTCTTTTTCTATTGATTCGTTTTTCTTCCAGATATAGGGCATATTTCCTGCTTATATGTATTACTAGCAATTTTTTCTTTAATACTGGACATATGATTTTCACATTGTTGGCTGCTGGATTTTGTTGTGATTCTTTAGCTAGCTTGGCTTTTGTACTCAGCTAAGGAACTTGGAATCAGTTTCATTATTTTGAGGTTCTGAGTTTTTCCAGTACAGGTCCACAACACCCTTTAGTCAATAGCTAACGTGTCCCTATTATTGAAGAAATTCTTTTGAGAACTTTATTTAATGCTCTGAGTATTTCATGTTCTACTCATTCTGGCTGGTTGGAGCACCAACTATTCCTAGCTCCATGTCATCTGTGTGGTTTAATCTTTCAAATATTATCTGGTGGTTATTTCCCTGCCCTTAGCAGTTGCCTCATATGCAGTCAATCAATACTTTGAAAAAAAAAAAAAACACTCAAAGGGACCCTTCTAAGTATCTTCAGAGTGCCCTCTACCCCACTCTCATATTTTATCCTGCAAATTCTAGACCACTTGACCTTCCTGAATGCTGAATTCCGTCTCCTCAAGTGCAGAGCCTTCCAGTCTTTTGCAGTTTCCATGTCCCACAGTGAGGTGAGCTATGTCTAGGGTTCCCCTCATTTGCTTCCCTTTTCTCAGAGGTTACTCTACTCATCTGCCTATTGCCTAGGGTCTGAAAATCATTATTTCATATATTTTGATCAGAGAGTTCATTGTATAAGGTGAGAGGGTAAATCTTACCCCTGTTATTCCACCACAGCTGGTAGCAGAGGTCTCTGATTTATTTCTGCATTTGTTTTACTTTTTTTTAAAAAAGGGAGGAAATAATACTCAAAAAAAGTTTGGTTATAAAACTGATAATTTTAATGACTTGCCTGAAAAAGCTAGGATTTTCTTAAGTTAAAATGATCAGAATTTTTAAATTATTTCTAGCAGATCATTCGTTTTAGTTAAATCACTAAAATATCTAACTGCTCACATTTTTTTTCCTTAACAAAAGTCACATAGTAAGCAAACAAAACTTTAAAGCAGCAAGCAAAACTTACAATACAGTATGCTTATCCTAACATTCTCATAATATGGCATATGAGTTTTCACTTGCCAGTGTACAAATTTTTGTGATTCTATGATGTGAGAATATTCCAAGATAAACTACTAGCATTTAGTTGCTTGTGGGTTAATGTGTGAACTAGTAGAATATTTACTTTTAAATTTTAAATGAATGGATATGCATATACCTGCATTAAGGAATGAAAGATGGAGGAAGAGGAGAAGGAAGTGAGAAAGGAGGATTTGTTGGAAAATACAGTAAAATATCAACAAAATTGTTCAAAATTCCAGAGTGCTAAATTCTTAGCCAACAGTGTACTTTGAAGAGCTATAAATGTATCCATAAGGATAGCCAAGGAGGCCTTATCTAGAGTTCTGAGTCATATTTGCAACACAGCTAACTTGAAGATATTCGATAATTTTTGTATACAAATATTTGTATTTAAGTTGTTTTAATAGTTAAAATATTGAAAAAATCGACTGAAAATTTCAACTCAAAAACAATTTGGAAATGGTTAGTATAGTACAGAAGAATCATGGAAGTAAGTAATAAAAAAATAGAAGAAAGTATGAGCCATCATACTGTACATGTACTGTTGTGGTCCTGAACATGGTTGGACTTTATTCTCTAAGCCAGTGTTTTTTTTTTTTTAATATGAGGTAAGTCCCATTTGCAAATGAGGAACTAGAGAAGAAGCACATATAAGAATAGGTTCTTTAAAGATCTATTTTCCCAAACATAAAAATGATACGATAAACAAAACTTGCAATATGGTGCACACATCTAGCAACTACATGTGTATAATTTGCAAATAAATATACATATGGATGTATGTTCAATTTTTTTTCTAACTACAAATACGTGATTAAAAAATTTGGAGGTTGGTGCTCTAAGCAAATGGAATGGAGGCAAAGAAAACTTCTTGAGCCAAGAAGAAACAGGATCACAATGGTGATATGTGAAGGCTATTCCAGTGTCTATGCATAGAACTGTCCCAAGTATCATCATCCAGGAAAATAGAAAGAATCATTTTCGAAGTGATTTTTCACACAGCCAGATAGTTAGAGCCTCTCTTGCCTCCACTGCTGTGAAAGGATGATTCTATACAAAGTGGACATTTGAGATCATTTTAAAGAGTGAAAAATTTGCAATATTATTTCATCAGTACAAGATGGATTAGTATATAGACATTTTCTCCCTGAGAACTCCAGAGTATAATTAGGCATTTGTCTGTACAGGACACTATCCAGGTACCTCTTGTGCTTTAACTTGGTGAAGGAGAGGAGTGGCAGTGTTCTCCTGTGCCTGAGAAAGCTCCCCAAAGACATGATATTACAGGAATTTACCCAACTTTCTTTTTGGAAGGAATTCCAGCCTGTTTCAGGTCACTATAATGTCTAAGCTAGTCTCAGTGCAAAAGAAAGAGTAGTGTGGGTGCGTGTGAATTAAAATTACTTTGGCAATGGAGAGTGTGAAGAGCCTGGTATTTAATCTTAACAATTAGCAAGCTTGAGACTGCCTTTAAAAATCAAGAAATGAACATGCTAAACATGGAGTAGATTGGCATTTTAATACTGCTAAAAGGGGATGAATGCAAATACAAAGAGCACAAATCAAAGTTATTTGTTCTTTTAGACACTAGCTCCAAATAAAACATAATATTTTAAGACTATATTATGAAATTAAAAATTATAAAATGTGTACAGTAATTACTTAGCTTTGAAACGTGTTACTTGAAAAAAAATATGAAAAGGTTTCATTAAAATATGAATTTTAAAAATTATATTGAAAATGCCATGAAAATGGCTATATTTAAAAAATACTCAATATAGCCACCACTAGCCATACATGGCTATTTTAAATTATATTTAAGGAATTAAAACAATGTAAAATTAGAAATTTAGTTTTTCCAGAACTGGCCACATTTCAAGTATAGCCAGCTGCTACAATTTTAGATAGCTCTTCATCATAGCATTGGACAGACTAATTTTTATATCTAAAATAAATCTGAAGATAATTTAAGAAACTATAATAAAGTAGTGAAGATATTATTGTTTATATTTACATATATATAGTGTACAAAACTTGGTAACTAATTTTCAAAAAAAAGACTAAATTTCTTTTTATTTTAGGGGTGCTGGAATGAAACCATTTCGATAGTAGTTTCACACATGACAATTGAGCTGTAGATAGTAACAACTTATTGCCATCCATTTGATTAATTCACAATGCACACCACTTATAATAATGGAATTGCTACAATACTCTGTTATCATTCCCTCAATTAAACATGGAAATAATACACTTCACAAGTATAAAAATTAATATTCATTTGGCAATCTATCAAATTAGCTCATGATCATTGTGAATTTTTCAATTACAACTGTAAACCCTTGCCTTATTCAGACTATATTAACAGAATTTTTGAAACAAAAGTATAAAGTGGATCTTTTAAACCATTTCTGTAGTAAGTTTCATAAGTAATCATTATAATTAGTGCTTTTGGTGAAGATTTTATTAGAAGAGTTCATTTTTCTTCTGATTAAATAGCCTATCTAAAGCAAAATTTAAGCATATGAAATATAATACAGGATCAAAAAGATTAAAATTTTTGATTTAGGAAAAAGATATTGAGCAGTTTAGCCCTAGTGGACTTTAGGTATAATCTTACTATATATATATATATATATATATATATTTAGCCTTCATGAATTAGGAACTAAATCAGTTATAATTTAATGCAACCACCAAATTTTACACAGTGATTAAAAAATATATATATATATAATATAATATAAATTAAGTGATATATATAAATTAAGTGGCAGGCCCAAAATAGACCCCGGTTTTTCAGACTATCAAGACAAGGGCAAGGCTCTTTGCTTTTTTGTACTCTTGTCAGAAAAGCTGAACAAAGGTGACATTAGCTTAGCAAAAGCAAATAGAATCTGATGCCTTGACTTATTAACCATTTGAATAAGGAACATGGTGACTTCCAAGGTTACACATAATTCTTACCTGACATTCATGAGAATAGGAATAAATATCCACTAAACTGCACATAAATCATCATAAAATAACTCTTTTAGACATTAACAATTAGAGTGGTAGTCAAAATGAAAATGATAAATCCAAACTCTTGACTTAGCATCCAAGACCTTGGACAATCTGAATCCAACCTGTATTGCTTACGTAGATAGCAACGCTGCTTCAGTCAGTAAGACTCAATCTGATGCACCCTTACTATAGCTGCCTACTGTGTGTTTAGAATTATCCCCAACTTTAAGGAGGGCCCCAAAAATGATGGCGGTGTTGCCGCTGTCTTCAAACAACTGAACAATATGGAGAAACAAACCTTTCTCATTTTGTTGAGGATATCAATTTTGTAGTAGGAGAAAATAAACAACTACGAAAGATAATGAAAGCTATGTCAGACATCTCTGCTTCAGAAATACAAACGATAGGATCAGTTCAGGCACCAAAAAGATAATCCAAGATTTGAATTTTAAATAGTGAATAAGCATTAGCTGCTTGAGGAAGTCTAAGAGAAGTGTTCTAGAAAAACGGGTCAGCCCAAATCTCTCTCGAGGCTTAGAGAAATTTATCTAATTGCCTCCTCCGCATTTCTTAGATGTTCCACATTTCTTAGATGTTAGATTTCTTCAAACATACTATCAATGACCTGTTAAATTCCTGTCTTGCTGAAATCTGAGTCTCTCCTTGCTATTGTCTAGGACAAGCTAGAAACTGGGGTTTTCCTTGACTCTTTCTTCCACACGCTGTACTTCCATTCAGCTACCAAATACTTTCAATTCAACTTCCCATAGAGCTTTCAAATCCATTCTTTTGGTCCCCAACATCACTTTCACTAATCTTATTCAGGCTCCTATCATCTTTGATCTGAATGACTGCAATTACTTGCTAGTGGGGCTAGTTAGTTTCTTTTAGTGTTACTATTCTCCATCCCCTTTATGGAAAAAAAAAAAAAAAAGAGCAACATCTTAAAAAGCAAACGTGAATTTGTCACCCTCTTGCTTAAATTTGTGTTCAAGCCCTGAATAATATTGCAGAGCCCAGATCTGAGAGCCCATCTCTCTACCTCATTTCAGAAACACTCTTTACTATACAGCAATAAGAAACTTCTTTCGGTTTCTTCCTCCCACCAACTTTTCTTTGCCGCAGAGGTCTCTACATTTGCTGCTCTCTCAGCCTCAAATCCCAGCATCGTCTTTTCTTATTTATTTACTTATTTATTTTTATTTATTTATGATAGAGAGAGAGAGAGAGAGGCAGAGACATAGGCAGAGGGAGAAGCAGGCTCCATGCACCGGGAGCCTGACGTGGAGCCCCACGTGGAGCCCGACGTGGGACTAGATCCCAGGTCTCTAGGATCACGCCCTGGGCCAAAGGCAGGCGCTAGACCGCTACGCCACCCAGGGATCCCGTCTTTTCTTCTTTAATGAAAGACTCCTATTTAACTCTCAGGATTCATTTTAAATGTCATCTCCGTCAGTAAGTACCCCCAAAGCCTCCCCATCTAGGCAAACTGTCCATCTTCTGGGTTCCTTCTGTTTTCTTTACTTCCTTTTTATAGCATTCATTCCAAATTTTGAATTTACTAAAACCAGTGAAGCACAACTATTTTACCTTGTTCTCTGCTGTTTCTTCTGTGTCCGGCACATGGATAGGCTTAAATAATTGTTCAATGGAAATTGTAATTCGTGTGACACACTTGGTTTAATCTGTAAGATGAATGTTAGTGCAATAGCTTATATTGGACTCAGTTTTAAACTTCTCTATACTATAGTAGAGGTTAGGACTATTTCAAGCTCATAAATTTGAATAGACATCTCATAGCTCTGCACTGGTTCTTTTAGACATTTGACTGTGAGCTCCCTGCAGTCGATGTTCATTTCTTATTCATTTCTCTATTGATAGACCCTTCCACCCACAGATGCTGTCTTTAATAGAGGAATAAACATTAAAACATGTGTTTATGTTTAACAGAGGAATAAACATATAGAGTAGGGAATATAGTGTTTTCCAAAAATCTATAATTTTAAATTTCTCAAGATTACAATTACTTTTAAGAGAAAAATTTAACGCATTGTGAAATGCCACTTTACAGGAGTTTCCTGAATTTAGCAATTTTTAAATAAATATCTTTATTTAAAAATTTTAAAGATTTTATTAATTTATTTGGGAAAGAGAGTGAGCATGTGTGCATAAGCTGGCAAAGGGACAAAGGGAGAGGGAGAAGGAATCTCAAGTAGACTCTGTGCTGAGCACAGAGCTTGATGCAGGGCTTGATTCAATGACCCTCAGAAAATCACCTGAGCCAAAACCATGAGTTGTGGCTTAACCAAATGAGCCACCAAGGCACCCCCCCCCCATTAATCTTGTCTTTATTATTTTTTTACCTAAATAATCTGTTAAAAGCATGTGATATGGGCACATACAAATCTCACTAATTTCTTCTTTCCTCTACCACTTCAACTGCAGAAAGCTTTCCAAACTCAGAAGATAAGTTTTTCAGAATATAGCACAGCTTATGCTATACTTTCTTTTGAATAGAAAGGAAATGGAATTATTCAGCAGACAGTAAGTGGTAGATGAAATTTGATTACTGCCAACTGCCCTCTACCCTCAACTCTTAATGATTAAATAGATTGGAATATCCCTCTGCTGCAAAATTTAGGAAGCAAAGAGATCCTTTAGTAGGATGAAGGCTCACATCCCCACATATTCAAGCTTTTGTGCATGAAAAAAACAGAGACAATCACTTTGGAGAATAAATTAAATGTCCTACTACTTGAATGTTCTAAAAGGTTAGACCACTGGGTGAAACTGAAGCTGGGTTAGATCAAGAAATAAGGAAAAAATAGAATTTAGGACAAATATCAATTGGACTAAAGGGAAAGAAGAACATGGAAGGGAAATTATGATTTTTTCTGCTATTGAATATATATCCTGCATATATGAAAGTAGCTAATATACATAGATGTTTATTTATAAATATCAACCATATTATTCATGAGATACAATTTTTTATTAATTCCACAGTTGTTTTTGTAGGTGTTTGGCTATGCTAACTACTTAAGTTACATTCTGTAAAAAGAAAATATATATGATAAAATACTATAGACTGGGAATAATCCAGAAAGTAGGAATCACTTCTCTCCCTAGATATCTCAAGAGCTTCTTTCTCTGTTTATGGAAGACAAATCTAACTGCATCTCTTTGGCTGTGCTATAAGCTGGAAGTAGCACTTGGGAGAATCACATAACTTCCTTAGTTCCCATATGTAAAGTGAGGTGCTTCATTATTATATTTATCAAGTTCTATGTACACACACCTAATAAATTTATCATGCTCATAAGACATGATGTGTTCATGATAGAGATGTGAAATAACCTTCATACATCCTGACATGTTTATAGTATCAACCTTTAAGGACGTACATATAGATTTATTTTTTCTTGTAGCAATAGTACACTACCCATGCCTTTAAAATAAAGAGATTCCTGCATTCCTTACATACTTAAAGTCAACAAGTTAAATAAATCTGATGAACCAGTAACTGTATTCAGAGTAAAATTAAAATAAATATTTTAAAAAATGTAAGGCATTGTTTACACATCTCTTTCCTGATCAAACACATCAATCTTTAGCCAGGCCTGACAAAAACTTGAATATTTTTTCCTTGTAGATTGTTTAGGACCATTTGTTCCAACTAATACAGTACCATGCATTTAAGTTGTGTTAAATTTATAAATACCTTAATCACAACATAAATTACTTTCATCCTAACAATAGCTAGTTTTATATTCTTTCAAAGTCTTCCAAACTGCATTTTCAAAGACATTATGTCTGAAAAGAAACTTAAATGTTTTTATTGTTTTATTGATCAGACTCTAAGGATATATGCCATTGGCACTTCTGAGTCTGCATACAAGTTATTTATTTCTTGTTGATCCTTGCTATTTTTTTCCGTATTAGGAATGGGTCAGTGTCTACTTGTATTGATAGAATCTCTCTTTGAATGGCTCAGTTACTCTGATATGTATTTGATTCTAAGATGCCAAATTGTTAAATATAACATTATTAATGGCATTTCCGCAGAATAGAGGCTATACTTTAGTTTAAAAAGTGTGTACACTGACCCCAACACTCATATTTATAATATATGAATATATAGGAGGAAAAACCTATGATTTAAAAACAAAGAAATATATTTATTAATGTATATGCATATAAAATATTTCCCTCTGTATGTTAACACACACATTTCATTTACTCATTTAAGCACAACTTATTATTTTGTGGTTGTAGAAACTGATGCAAAAAGTTAAGTAGTAACCTAGGAAAAGTAGCTCACAGTGGGAATTTAAGGAAAGAAAAATTTGTGTACCCAATTTTAATCCCAGAACTTCCATTTAATCCTAATGTATGGGATCGTGGCAAGTAATTTATCTCATCTAGTTTCCTCATTTGTAAATTGAGTTTATTAATATCTACTCCATATAAAACTGATATGAATCAATGAACAGAAAACAATTAAGAAAGAATACATTATGTAATTGCACATATAAGTAACAGCTTTAAAATGGGACCTTTTTTCTGTTTCAGCTGAAACCTTTGAGATATTAAGTGTCACCAGTTTCAGTATTGCAAAGTGAAAAATCTAGATCACCTAAGTAGAACTTGCAAAGGAAGGGGCGTAGGTTTTTAGCTGAGCTGACCAGTCACCTCCAATCTATAAACAAGTGAAAAGTATATAAATAGTTATTTCATATTAATGAGGGAGTCACATCAAGGAGTGTCAGTTTAAAATGACTCCCAACCTCCAGAATAGAGAAGTATCCTCTCTCTTACATATAACGAGATTTTAATTTGTGGTCCCTTAGAATCTGTAGGGCTTAGAGCCTAGAGATGGTCCCATGCTTTAAAAAACAAAACAAAACAACAAATAACAAAAAACAACATAAAAAAAAACTATGTGTGAGAAGTGTGGTTACTCACCAAGGGGGAGAGCAGAGAGAGAAGCAGATAGCTTCAGAAGCTTTCTACATTCCCCCTAGAGACAAGCACAAAGATACATAAGTGTTTCTAGTGAACCAGAAGTGACCAAATGGAACAAAGTGGACTGAGTAGCATAAGATGCTAGCCGTATTTCATGTCAGAGAGAAGAGTACATGACTATTTCTCATAGACCACAGTGAAGACCATGGGACAAGGTTCGAAGCCAATTCAAACCTTCCATAAGAACAGTGTGTGGAGATGCAAGGTGATCTCTTCCCCTTCCAAGAGAAAAGGAAACTACAGGATTCCAAAGAGGGAGAGGAGGAACCTAAGCATCCCACCAAAGGAAAATGCATTGCTAATGTCATGGAGAACACTGCAGAAAGCTTCCAGTAGTCTCAAAAGCAGTCTAAGGAAAGGAAGCAACATGGATCACTTAACCCGGAAAGAAGCTGTAAATACCAGTCAGACCACAGGTAACCACGGCTTCATGACTGCTTGTACTTGCTCATGTATTGGTTCCCCAACACAGACAGACCTTAATACCACCTTACCCATTACAGCAGATCAGACTCTTGGGAGGTGTGTGAGGGGATAAAATCTGGCAAAATGAGAAGATGAAGGCTGACCATACTCTACAACTTTGCCACAAGCCTGTGGCAATTCAAAGGGTGTTGGACTGGGAAGGATAGAGGCATTTGGATATAAAGTTTGGAGATTTTGAAGATTACCCTGGTCTAAATCTGTGCTACACAATACAGTAGCACTAGCCATGCTTGACTATTTAAATTTAAAATAATTAAGATGAAACAAGATTAAACAGTCAGTTCATCACTCACACTAGCCATATTTCAAGTGCTCCGTAACTACACATGACTCCTTTATTAGACACACAGATACAGAACATTCCCATTAGCACTAATTACTAGTATTAATTACTGGACTGAGAATTTTTTCTTCTTTGTTACTAAAAGTCATCAGAATACTTACCTGAGTATAAGCAGAGAGCATGATTTCATAGAGTAGGGATAAATCGTCAGAAATGGAGAATGGTTGATCTTCTGTTTGCATTCTATGAGTTACAGCTCTTCACTATACTAGTTATATATATATCTATATGGATATAGATATGGATATATGCAAAACTTTCTGCCCTATTTTAAAGTATCAGTCATTTGGAATAAAGAAAACCAAATGTAGTCCCTGTGCATCTATCTACCTCCATATCTCTTTTTCCTTTCTTAGAAAATTTCAGGTACAGTAAGAGAATATTAAACACCCAGGAAAGGCATTTAAACTAAATGAAATGATGATATTGATGATGCTCTAAATATTTGTCCTAAATTTTAAAAATGATCCTAAAAATGTTACTTACATATTGTAAATATCGTAAAAATTACTGTTATAGGACTGAAATTTTGAATTTAATTTATTTGACTGAATTTATTTATAAGTCTATTTTTTCAAGCTTTTGTGAATTTGTCTTAAGTGTAATAATTAATCATTAACATGAATCATTCAAGTCCTTGAAAGTCTTGGATCCTCATGACTTATATCAATAATTATCATTTTTTTTGCCATGTGCATAATTTAGAGAGAAGGTGATTAGATTTAGTCCGCTTACAAACATATTTGCTCTCTTTTTATCCATCACTTTCCCAAGATTTAATGTGACACATTAAAAATATAAGATGATATAAAACTCTTCATCATAAACACCAAACTACAAAAAAAAAGTCCTTTGCACATTGCTCCATGGGGAAATAGGTGTAATTTTTCTGTTGAATACATATGGCAAACTCACAAATAGTGCTTTTGCATGTGCTTTAAACGGAAGTAATAATGTTGCTTATATATCTCCAGGAAAATAATAGTATGTTAGTGCTAAAGATGCTAGAACACTTGAATTCTAACCCTTCCTTGAACAAGTGGAGAAACCGAGGCCCACTGTCACTTGGATAGTGGTCTAGGACAGGAGTTAGAAATGTGTGGTTTAGAATGGGAAAACTAAATTCATGCACTGAACTTGGCATGTATTTGCTGGCAAATTTAGGCAAAGTTGCCTAACATCTCCAGGCTTCATTATCTTCCCACACAAACTGAGAATAGTAATAGACTACCAGCCTCACAAATTTCTTATATGACATGGAATTATGATTATAACATATACAATTTATGTTAGCAATCATTTTTCTTCTCATTTACTGTTTTAAATTTTCCTAGGATCACCTGCTTAAAGTCATATGGCAAACTGAATGAAATCACAAATCATTCACCTTCCTGTGTGTGACCTCAGCTCAAGGAGGTTGGTAGCCTAGGGTCAGCCCTGCAGGGCTATTTTCCCCAAAGGAGACCTTTAGTGCCAGAGTAGGTAGGAAAAGACAATGTCCATTCTCAGCTACATTTGCTTCCAGGCTCCTCTTTCACATTTGCATGCTTACCCCCAGAGAAAAAAAGTCCTTCTTTTATTTCCTTTCTCCAAATAATGACATATTTTTCAAGGGAAAAGTTTATCTTGTATATGAGTTTTGCATGCAGGACTTTGTATACAGACATAGGCTATGCCAGCCAAATGCAAACTGGAGCCAAAAGAGCAGAACAGGAAAATGGAAGAATCGAAGAGTGAACCCAAAACCATTGACTAGAGTGCACAGCCTGTCCCGGGGCAATGAAGTGGCTGCAGAGCAGAGGGTACTGGAGTGTTCTAAGTATATGGTGAATCCAGGTATGTTTCAGGCACTCATCAGTGCACATAGTAAGAGGCACCAATTTGTCATATAAATGAGAGTGTATCACCTGGCCAAACCCACAAAAGCCTGAAATAGTGTTTAAGGGCAGAAACTACAGAAAGACATGTATACAGACAGACATACTGCAGGCAGTATGCAGGCCCTACCACCTGACACATTCTGGACAGAGTATGGAAATCTGGCTGGCCTGAGTATCAGACTTGAGGATTGGGACTCTCATACTGAGGCTCTAGAGTGCATATGCTGCATGTCACAGGGATCACAAGGTCTGCTTTTCTGTGATCAGGAGCTGGGGTCCAAGTTCTGTAGTTGATTACTACCTCTGGTCTTAGACCTCAGTGCTGAGGCACAGCTGGTCTCCAGGCCTTGTGAATTTTGGTTTAAAAATTGCCCTGATTTTTAAGAATGAGTGAATACTTTCAAAAGCTTGGATTACAAACTACATAAAAGAGACATATTATACTTTAAAAAATCACCAAATCCAGTATCTATATCAAGTTGCCATCCAGATCATAGAAAAATAATTTCAAGCCGTCATGTGTTTCTCCCATTCCAATTATGTTTAGTTCTTGCGTAAAGTAATGTCATGGCACCAGAGGAGGAGAGAGACTTGGTTCTCAGAGTTAACAACTGTTTGGCCTCTGATGCAATCAGCATTCTCTCTGGTCCTTGGTTGGCAATTACCCCATCCATGCTGCTATATGATCCTGTGGCTGGAGATTTCTTACAGATAATATTTGTCACTCTGGATGCCAGTGGTTGTACTTATTTAGGGGCAAAGGAGATGGGGAACACTGAGATTCTTTCACTACATCACAAGAGCTAAAGGAAACTCCACAGAGCTATGTGTGGCCCATCCAACTAGATCTTCTATGCAGACATCTCTTCTTTCCTTACACAACTAGGCTATAGGCAATCCTGTTTTGTGTCCACGTTGTATAAAAGAATATGGCTTCCTCTAGGGCCTTTGACTTCCCCAAATCCTAATTAAAGGATTAAAAAAAATTAATCCAGTAGTTTTTCCCCTCAGGGGACATTTGACAATGTCAGGAGATACTTTTTTTTTTTTTTTTTTTTTTTTTTTTTTTTTTTTTTAAAGGAGATACTTTTGGATGTCATCATTAGGGAACTCAAAGTGGAAGCTAGTGAGAGGACACCCGGGATGCTGCTAAACATCTTGCAATGCATAGAACAGCCCCGCAACAAGGTATGCATCAGCCAAAAATGTTAGTAGTAGCTCTCTTGAGAAATCCTGATATAATCTCAGGAGGTGGAAAAACCTAGTCCTGACATCACAAGTCATATGTGCCCTGACTCACGTTAGGCAGATTTTAAAGCCAAGGTTTTGGAATTAAGAACTGTTTCCCGTTGTTCAACCAATGCAATTTTCATGAGATAATGGATGTTATAGGGACTAAGTGGTATAAGAAGGGTATTGGGAAATATTAAGGGATAAAATACATTCATTTTGTATGTAAAAATATATCCAACTATATTAGGAGTTCCAAAGTGGTAGGTAAAGCATGACCTCAGAAAATAGGTGACAATTTCTATTTAAGAGCTTAGGTAGAGATGCTTGGGTGGCTCAGTGGCTGAGCATCTGCTTTTGGCTCAGGACATGATCCCATGGTCCCGGGATCAAGTCCCACATCGGGCTCCCTGTGGGGAGCTTGCTTCTCCCTCTGCCTGAGTCCCTGCCTCTCTCTCCAAGTCTCTCTTGAATAAATAAATAAAATCTTTAAAAAAAAAAAGAGCTTAGGTAGATATGATTAATTCTGGAACATTAAGCTCCCTGCTGGACTCATTACACTCACATTTGTAAAGGAAAGGGAGTAACTGAACTTACAAAACAAGCCAGGACTTTAGGAGATGCTATATTGGGGATGAATGTTTTTGCATCCTATAGAGTTATCAGCAAAACCTGATAACTTCCATGTAAAAAGGATAATATTTTACTGGTATCCAAGCTAAGTCTTTGCTACAAGCCCCTCAGAAAACTCAGTATTAGAAAGACTTGGAAAGCACATCCTACTTGATTGCATTATATTCCTTGGTGCTCATTTTATATTGAAATGACTTGCTCCAAGAGTCTTGCCTCTTGGTTTCCTGACAGCGCCCCCTCTACCCCCACTGAACAGTATTTTCCTGTATTTCTAACTCATATGCTCTCTCCCAAGATCATCACTTAGATTTGTCATCATTGGCAATTGGCCACACCTCAAAAGTTGTCATTAATATCAAAGTCATCACTACCTCTTCCATATCACATAACTTTTTTGTAACAAATCAAGGTCTGCAAATTGATGTTGGCCCCATAATTCTGTCAGTTTTATTAGGTCCCATCTCTTTTACTAGACTGGATTCCACAATTAATTACTACGATTGCTGGGTATATTTCAACTCTTTGCCCTTTTTCTCCTATGTTCCTCCTTTCAGTGTTGGTTGATCCCCAAGATTACCTTCTGCACTCCCGCAGTCTGCCACTGACCACGGCTGAAAGAAAACTACATCAGGTTGACTGCCTATATCCATGACCTTAGGTTCAAATGGATACGAAGAATCATGCAAAGATTCTACTGGTTTTTTGTTAATCAACTTATTGTCCCACTCTCCATGGTGACTATTTCATATCTTCTTCTATGTCTCATACCCAGCCATGCTCCCATCTCCTTCCCTAGCTGATGACCTTGGTTCAAACTTCATTGAAAATACCAAAATCCTATCTTGCTATAAACATGAACTCCTTACCTACTGAAACAAAAGGAAATCAATCTTCCCTCCCACTTATACTTAGTACCCCACCCCCATTTGTTCTTTTATTTTTCTCTTTCTCTTAGCATCATTATATCTTTGCTTTTTGAAAAATTGTTTTCAATAGTCATATATGTTCTCATATTTCCGGGGCTTAAAATTGTATCATTTATCTGCTTCCCTTGAAATGAATATTCTGCTTTCTCACTTTCTACTCACTCCTCAGTCCTCACAGTCTTAGTTCTGTTTTTCCCATCACCGTAAAACTACTTTGTCAAAATGACTAGTGAACTCCACTTTACCAAATCTGATCAATACTTCTACATTCTCATTTTACTTGATATTTTAGAACTGTGGGCTGTGTTACCCTGGCTTGCCTTTCCTCCCTTGGCTTCTGTGACATCTCACTTTCTTGATTTTCTATTAATCTGCTTTCTTTTCAGTTTCCTTTATTTATTCTCTCTTCTGTCCATCTCTACCTGGAGCCTCTTTTGTTCTTCATCTACACGCTTTCCTTAGATTAATATTGGGTGCCTATAGACTCTAAGTGCCACCTCTATACTGATGATTATCAAACTCCACCCCCAATCTCTCTCCTGAGTTCCAGTCTAATGGAGACAGCAGCCCACTCAAGTTTAATGCTTAGATGTCTAACATTAAATTCTCCTCACAGCAGGTCTGTCCCACATTCTTCTCCATATTAGAAAAAGGCACTAACTTTCAACTCATTCTTAGGAGAAAATCTCTAGAATATCCCTGATTTTTTTCCCTTTCTTTCACCATCTAAATCCAGTCCACAGTTCATCAGTAAATTCTGTTAATTCTGCCTTCAAATACATAGAGAATTTTAAATTTCTCTTAGCACTATTATCACTACCCTAATCTAAATAATCTTCTTTCATCTGGACTCTATTTGATACTTCTAAATTTGCCTCCCTATTTTTCTTCTTGTCCTTCAAATCTACTTCCTTAAGAAGATCTGAATCATCTTTAAAAAGATAAAACACCTTGATCTTGGACTTCTACATTCAAGGATTGTGCAAAAATAAATTTCTATTATTAATCCACCCAGTCTGCAGTACTTTGTTCTGGCAGCCCTAGGAGAATAATGTACAACATAACAACATGAAACCTTGAGATGTGGAAGGTTCAAACCTGTTTTTAATGTTAAAGCATCTACCCCTAAATTTTTTTTAATAATGGGACTCCACATCAGCCTACTCAAATGGCGTGTTTTTCAGCTCATTAAAACTAAATTCTTAAGTGTTTGAAATCAAGTATATACAAAGTGAGCCAGATTGGTGGAAGTTGTATGTATGGTCCAAATCCTATAGGTATATTGGTATCCGCAATTTATATATTATCTTGATCATGTCATTTTATAATGTGATTGGATATTAATAAACACAGAAAAGAGAAAAAGCATTATGAAATTTATCTGTAATTTATTACTTCCCACTTAAATGAGAACAAATTGTGAACTCTTATAACAACATCTAAATTCTTACCATGGCTGGAAATGCCCTGCAATATCTTCCCCTGTTTGCCTTTCTCTAACTTCATCTTGTATCAGTCTCCCCTTGTTTACTAAACTCTGAACAGTTTCTTTTCTTTTCTTCCAATATGCTAAACCATTTTATGTCTTAAGCCTTTGGATTTGCCTAGAATATCTTCCCATTCCTGGGGTGTCTGGCTGATTCAGCTGGTAGAGCATTCAGCTACTACTGGTCATGGGGTTGTGATTTTGAGCCCCACATTTAGTATAGAGATTATTTTAGAATGTCATCCCAATTCTACTACCAGTAGCTGGCTACATTTTTCAAGGTTTCAGCTAAATATAATTTGTTCTGAGAGACTTCATCTATTTTATGTTTTATTGAGACCAGCCAATAGCACCATTATCAATTACTTTAGCATATCATTCAGTTTTGTTTTCTTGCAAAGACTTCTCATATTCAGTAATCATTTTGTTTACTCTCTTTTTCCATCTATTTGAATTTAAGTTTATAAAACAGTTAAATCATTCACTGCTCAGCAATTAGTACAGTGACTGATACCAATGCTGTGCTAAATGCATACATTACTGCCATAAACCGGCATCATTAACCTTATTTTTCAGTTCATATACTACTTCTTTCATTAAAATTAACTTTGTTCACTCTCTCTCACCTAGGATATTACTATGTAAGGAACAGATTGGACATCTTTGACAGTTTTCCCCTCGTACTTTGTTCTCGATAGCAGCCAAAGTGAAAATCTTCCATATATTTGTACAGTATTTGATTATATCAAACTTTACTCCAGGGGCACCTGGATGACTCAGTTGGTTAAGCATCTGCCTTCAGCTCAGGTCATGATCCTGCTGGGGCCCTGGGATCAAGCCCCACATCTGGCTCCCTGTAGAGTAGGGAATCTACTTCTCACTGGGCCTCTGCTCTATCTCTGTATCTCAAGAATAAATAAAATATTTTTGTAAAGAAACTACTCCAGCAATATACAATTTACAAAAGTTCTGTGCTTTTGTTTACCTTTTATTCCTAGTATCCTGCACCATGCCTGACACCTCGTAATTCTCAATAAATAGTTGTTAATAACTGAATATTGCTAATGCTTTTACCTGTTCTATTTTCCCCACCTAGAATATTTTGTTCCAGGAAGTCTCCACCTGTAAGATTATATTCAACTTCTAAAGGCTAACTCGGGGATCCCTGGGTGGCGCAGCGGTTTAGCGCCTGCCTTTGGCCCAGGGCGCCATCCTGGAGACCCGGGATCGAATCCCACATCGGGCTCCCGGTGCATGGAGCCTGCTTCTCCCTCTGCCTATGTCTCTGCCTTTCTCTCTCTCTCTCTCTGTGTGACTATCATAAATAAATAAAAATTTAAAAAATTAAAAAAAAAATAAAGAGTCTATAAAAAAAAAATAAAGGCTAACTCCTTCATGTGATGTAATGAGCACTGGGGATTATGTAAAACTGATTAATCACTGATCTCTAACCTCTGAAACCAGTAATACGTTGAACATTAATTAGTTGAATTTAAATAAAATTTTAAAAATTAAAAAAAATAAAAGCTAACTCAAATGACAGTTCTTTTATTACTCTTACCCAATTTCTCAATTAAAACTTGTTGATTTATCCCTCAAACACAAATGGCATCTTTGTTAAAAAAATTATTTTGGGATAACTATAGATTTTCATATAGATGCAAGAAATAATACAGATATATGCCATGAATCCTATCCCCAGTCTCCTAAGTGGACACAACTTGCCGAAGTATAGGACAGTAGCACAACCAGATTGTTGTAATCCATCAATCTTACTTGGACCTAATCATTTTTATATACATTCGTGTGTGTACATATAACTTTATGCAACTTTACCACATTTGTAGATGCCTAGGACCATCAGCATAGTCAAAATATACAACAGCTTCATCAGAAGAATCCCTTGTGCTACATTTACAACCAAGGACAATTTTTTTTTTCCTTCTCTACCTCCTTAATCCCTGGCAACCCTAACTTTTTCTCTAGCTCTATAATTTTATTTGAGAATGTTACATAAATGGGATCATATGGTAGGTAACCATTTTGGATTAGCTTTTCTCATTCATCTATCCAACTTGTCACATGGCTCCTTTTTAGTGACAAGTAGTCTACCATGGTACAGATATGCCACAATTTGTTTACTCTTTCACATTTAAAAAAGTTTGTTGCGAGTACAGTTGACAGATTATATTACATTAGCTTGAGATGTACAACATAGTAATTCAACTTCTCTCTATATTATGCTATGTTCACCCCAAGTGTGGCTACCGTCTGCCACCTACAATGCTATCGAAGTATCACTGACCATGTTCCTGATGCTACGTCCTTTATTCCCCTGACATTCATTCTATAACTGGAAACCTATATCTCTCCCTTCTCAGTAGCTACTTTGCCATTGCTTTCCTGATCCCTTCCCACCTGGCAACTATCAGTTTGTCCTCTGTATTTATAGAACTGATTCTGCTTTTTGTTTATTCATTTATTTTATTTTTTTTAGATTCTACATATGAATGAAATCATATGTTTTTTTTTTTGTCTCTCATTTTGACTTATTTCACCACTTAGAGTAATACCCTCTAGGTCCATCCATATTGTTGTAAATGACAAGATCTCATCCTTTTTATGGCTCTGTAATACTCCCTTTTGGGTATGTGTATATTTGAATACATATATATACATATATAAATATATATATATTCAATTACTCAAGGATATTTGGGGTGTTTCCTTTTCTTTACTTTTATAAATATAGCTGCTATAAACAATCATGCATACGTTTTAAGGGAACATGAATTTTTATTTCATTGCAATAAATGCCATAAACATCACATTTAAAAATTAGAGAATTAATAAATGATTAATACTTTTGGAAATGGAAGCTTTGGAGTCTCTAAGGAACTCATTAGACATGAGAAATAGATAATGCAGTGTGTTTTTTTCTTAGATAAAATATATGTTCTTTCAAGACAAGTATGCCCACTCTCACGACTTCTATTTAACATAGTACTGTAAGTTCTAGGCACAGTAATCTGACAAGAACAAAATGCAATGAAACGTCGGGACACCTGCACCCCGATGTTTATAGCAGCAATGGCCACGATAGCCAAACTGTGGAAGGAGCCTCGGTGTCCAACGAAAGATGAATGGATAAAGAAGATGTGGTTTATGTATACAATGGAATATTACTCAGCTATTAGAAATGACAAATACCCACCATTTGCTTCAACGTGGATGGAACTGGAGGGTATTATGCTGAGTGAAGTAAGTCAGTCGGAGAAGGACAAACATTATATGTTCTCATTCATTTGGGGAATATAAATAATAGTGAAAGGGAATATAAGGGAAGGGAGAAGAAATGTGTGGGAAGTGTCAGAAAGGGAGACAGAACGTAAAGACTGCTAACTCTGGGAAACGAACTAGGGGTGGTGGAAGGGGAGGAGGGCGGGGGGTGGGAGTGAATGGGTGACGGGCACTGGGTGTTATTCTGTATGTTAGTAAATTGAACACCAATAAAAAATAAATTAAAAAAAAAGAACAAGAAGTAAAAGACATCTATACTGATAAGAAATTAAATTGTCACTATTTGTAGAGGACAGGATATCATACAGAGAAAACCTTGAAGATGACACCAAAAAGATAATAAATGAATTAAAGTTGCAGGATACAAAATTAATACCTCCAAATCAGTTGCATTTTTATACATTAAATAACATGAGGAAGAAAATAATTTCATATTCAGTTGCACCAAAAATAATACCCACGCATAAACTTAACCAAGGAGGAGAAAGATCTATACTCTGAAAACTATAAAGCATAGACAAAGAAATGGAAAGGAAACACAAATAAATAGAAAGACATTCCATGCCCACAGATCAAGGGAATACTTTCAAACTCTCCATTCTGCCCAAAGCAATTTACAGATTCAATGTAATTGCTATCAAAATACAGTTTTTGCGGAACTAAAATAATAATAAAATTTGTATGGAACCATGAAACACCTGAAATAAACAAAGCCATCTTGAGAAAGATGAACAAAGTTTGAGTTATCACAATCCCAGATTTCAAGATTTACTACAAAGCTATAATAATCAAAACTGTATGGTACTGGCACAAAAATAGATTAATGGAACAAAGAGCCCAGAAATGAACATACCACACTTAATATGGTCAATCTATGACAAAAAAGAAAAACATATACAATGGAGAAAAGATAGTCTCTTCAATAAATGGTGCTAGGAAAACTGGATAGCTACATGCTAACAAATGAAAAATGGACCACTTTCTTGCATACACAAAATACATATACAAAATCTTTCACACACACAAAAAAAGTTCAAAATGGATTAAAGATCAGGGTGCCTGTGTAGCTCAGCCATTTGTGTCCAACGCTTGGTTTTGGCTCAAGTCGTGTACTCATAGGTTATGGGATTGAGCCCCATGTCAGGCTCTGTGCTCAGCACAGAGTCTGCTTGCAATCCTCTCTCTCTACCTCTGCTCCTCCCCCCGCTCATGTTTTCTCTTTCTTCTTTCAAAAAAAAAATATATATATGTAAGTAATTAAAACATTAAAAAATTTAGTTAAGATCTAAATGTGAAATCTCTAACCATAAAACTCCTAGAAGAAAACATGGGCAGTAATTCCTCTGACACTGCCAATAAAAATATTTTTCTATATATCTTCTAAGACAAGGGAAACAAAAGCAAAAATAAACTATTGAGACTACACCAAAATAAAAAGCTTTGCACAACAAAGAAAACCATCGACAAAAGGAGAATAAATGGATGGTTGGCAGGTGGGGAGGGGAGTGGGGTAATAGGCAAAATTAATGCAGGGAGTGGGTGATACGGACTTCTAGTTATGGACTGAATAAGTCATAGGAATAAAAGTTACAGTATAGGGAACATAGCCAATAGTACTGTGATAGCATTGTGTGGTGACAGATGGTAGCTACACTTGTGGTGAGCATAGCATAATGTATACAGAAGTTGAATTACAACGTTGTACACCTCAAACTAATATAGTGTGTCAAATATGCTCCAACAAGAAAATTTAAAAAATTAAAAATGCTAAAAGCTCATTCTTTCATTCTTGTTTTTCAATATGCAAGTAATTTACTTACATTATCAAAGATTACCAAGGCAAAGCTACCTACACCATGATTATTAGTCCAGTATTTGGTAGTAAAATATGTTCAACATTTGAACATCAAGTTAATTATGTTGATACTTGAATAGGACACCAAAGCCCTACACAATTATTTCTTCCTCTCTTTCTCTCTCTCTCTCTCTCCTTCTCCCTCTGTATACATATATATAAAATAAAATCAATCTTATGGTTCTTCTTGCTGAAACTTGAAGATTTTTTGGTAATCAACATTAAGTGAATGTATTTCATACAGCATAAAGAATACAATTTGTTATCCAATAACTACTACACAATGAACATTTGAGCTGATCATCTTCATTTCTATTTAGACACATTGTGATTGTGGCTATTTGATGCACATGAACACAATCAGACTGAGAAGTAGAGTTAACCTACTAATTACTTGCTATGTGTTATAAAGAACATAATATTTTCCTTAATATCTTATTGAACAATTGAATTGTCTCATACTTGCAAACAACCAGGGAGTTACTATCGATCTTGACATTTTTTAAGATGCATGTCAGTCAAGTGAGATCCTGTATACAACTTTTTTTTTCATGAGAAGTGTCTGTGATAATGTTCTAAATTATGCACAATATTTGCCTTGCAATTCACTGAAAAGAATGACACCGTTCAGTGTATGTCTCTTTACTTCACTACACTTTTATTTTTGTTTTCTATTCCTGGTTAACCAATATGAAAAAAGTTATATGTTTTTCTTTCAATTTTGGAAGGTAATGTATGCCTTAGATTTCATAATGTAATAATTTTTGGCTCTCCTTTATTCAGTTTCTCCTTTTCTGCCCTCAACTGTACAAGACCCTCATTCTACAAAATTATTAAAGGTTGTTACCATTCCCTCCCTTTTAATCACCAAATTTCTCACATGTGTGGTCCACAACCTTATGGTACATTTTCTTTCCATCTAACCTTTTCTTCAACTCTCTCAAATGCATTTCCATATCATTGTCCAGGCTAAAATAATGATCCCAAATTTGGTAACTGTAGCCTCCTTATTCCAAAATCATCATCCTCATCGTCATGCTCCCTGACATCACTGTCAACCATGGCTACCAATTCCATCTGAGAATTGTTTCTTCCTCAACAGTCTGTAAAAGTTTGTTGTTTTACTTCTTAAACATTAAAGTGGCACTATATTTTCTCCATCTATAGATTTCTAATTTCCTCTTTTCTCTAAAACATAAAAGAGCTAATGTAATTAAATTGTCATTCAAGAGAAAGGTTTGGGTTGTGTTCTACGACCATAGAATAGGTGTCTTATGAAGAACAAAGCACCAAAAGGGACAGAAAGGACACATTCATTAAAATACATCATACTTTAATGAATTCTTAAAACATACCCTGAGAGAAGGGAAGTGTCCATTCACAGCACTAAGTAAGTCTTTATAGACTCTATGAATAAAAATTTCATTAGACAAAAAGTGGAATTTGAGGACAGATAAGCTCAAGTAGGCAAGTGTGTTATGTTTCATCCCTCCTAGAAAAAGTTAACTGCATATGTAGCAGTCTTAAAAGCTTTCAACACACTTTATTCTGAGTATGTGATACAGATTTATCTTGACCTAAACTCTCCTATTTAAGGACAAATTTGGGGATGCCTGGGTGGTTCAGTGTTTGAGCGTCTGCCTTCAGCTCAGGGTGTGATCTTGGAGTCCTGGGATCGAGTCCTATATCGGGTTCCTTGCATGGAGCCTGCTTCTCCTGCTGCCTATGTCTCTGCCTCTCTCTCTCTGTATCTCATGGATAAATAAAATCTTAAAATAAAATAAAAACAAATTGTAAGGCAATGTTTTGTTACTCTTCTGGGTCACAGTATCTTCCTTTGCAATGACATCCTCAATATACCTTAAGAAACTAAATTCAGATGTCAGGAATGTACTCCCCCACCCTCACCCCTGCCAAAAAGAAAGTAATAATAATAAAGCATTTTTACTAGGAAACCAAAAAATAAAAAACCCTTTTTTCTTCCCCTAGAATGATCCAGAGCCATTTCCATTATTTTGAAAACTAAAGCCATCAAAATGAGATATTATCCTGTGCAAAGGAGAAAAACACAACCTTGGATATATATGATGTTCACTTTTATCTAATATAGTTAGTATAAATCTTTGCAGCTGTAATCCTCAAGAAATGAAATTAAAATGATGAATATAAACTATCGAAGCCCCTCATATGACAATGACCCCGTTTGGCCTTGCATTTCTCTCCCTACCCCCACCTCACTTTTACATATCCCCGAACATAATAAGCCTGCCACCACTAATGTTATAAAGTAGTAATTGTTCCTAATTGGTAGGGAGGCGACAGACCATTCTGGTAATGTTGTGAAACTGTAAGAAAGGAGGAGTGAGAACATTCACAGGCCCAGCAGTAATTATCCACTAATTTGGCCTGTTTGTGTGGGGACAGCTCATTATAGCCCTTAAGAAACCTCAGAATAAAGAGGGAAAGTAGGTAGGAGGCAAGGTTAAATAATTAGTGTTCAGCAGATTTTTTTTAAAGATTCAAAGAATAGGATTAAGGGCGGGAAATGTGACCAGAGTAACAATTAAGAAATGGTAGAGCATTCTGAACTAAGCGAGTTTTATGTTTTTGTGGGAGTAGAGGGTATATAAGAATCCTATATTATGGCATAAAAAATGACATGTCACTTTTATTACACTCTTTCAATTATGACCCTGATCATCCCCTTACATTTTATGGTGCCAATGTCATGCTTTACAAGAGATTTATTCTCATGAGTCCTAAAAAAGATTTTCATAGTTTTCATAAAATAATGTGTAAGAAAGTTTTCATATCATTTTATGTTTCACATCCGTAGACATATTTTGGGGGTTGAAAACATTTGTGTGTGCACACATGCAGGTAGCATAGTACAGACTGTGCAAAGAAATTGTTATTCAACTATCACTTTGTTAGTAAACCAGACTCTCCAGATTTCTTACCTGCATATAGCTAGTACTTCTATTTCATGAGTAAACTGCTTACTTTTGGATATATATGAAAACACACACATGTGCGCACACACACACATTTGGTAAAAAACTGATTTATATAGAATTGTCAGAGATTTTATAAGGGCATTATTTTTAAGTCTTCTTAAAATTATTTTTTCTAACAATTTATGTGATTACAGTTAAAGCTTTTTCTTCACCTACTAGAAAGTGGGATGCAATAGATCAACGATTTTAAGTTAAATAAGCTCTATAAGTGGAGTATCCCAGAAAAGATGCATGTATATCTTAAATATATATGCACTGTATATTTTATGTATACTCATCAAAGGACTTAGAGAAAAATTCTAGGATATTATACATTCCATCCCTTTGCTAAGGGTGAGAATATAAGTACCTGTGATATAAAAACAGAAACATGTGACCGATCCAACAGATTTAAGCTAAGATATGGTATTAATGTTAGCAAAGCTCATATATTTTATCTTAATATTCATTAGATAATTTGTCCTATAGTAACTCAAAATAAACTTTCCTAAAAACCTAGAGCTGGGTTGGAAAAAATCCTGCTATTCATAAGGAGAATCATGGGGTGTCAAAATAAAAATATAAAATTATCACTGTCTGAAAAAAAAACCTTAGAGCATAAGCCACCAGCTCTATTAATGATTAAGCACCGTCTTCATTTATGAATAAAGTAACTTCAGTGTATGAATGACTACATTCATAAATGAAACGCATATAATAATACATTGAAAAAAATTACTTCCGTACCATCTTTCAAACCTTTTTTTTTTTTTTTTTTTTGTATTCCATTGGGCTGGTGGTTTTCCAAATTATTCTTTTCCAGATCACATTGAATACTACCCCAGTAACTCCACGCTATTTTTTGTTTGCCCTTCTACTTTTCTTCAGTATATATCTTCCCTATAAGAAACAAGACTGTTTTTCTCCCTAGCTTATTAAGACACTGTGATAAGAAAGTAAAGGAGCCAGAAATATTCCATTTCCCACTTCCTAATGAATACTCACTGCTGTTAAGCCCCAATTTCTATGGATACCACAGATAATACTCAAACGTGATGTCTGAACAACAACACAACCAAGAAGATTTGAATGTCTTAGGTACTCAAGTTTGATGATACTATTTCTTTTGAAATTAAATGCGTACACAGATTATGCTTTAACTGATTCACTGAATTATTACTGACTTTTTATTCCTAATAGAATAAGTCCCCTTCCATATTTTAATAGTGCTCCTAAATACGGCCAGTATAGCTAATGTATTTTGCAACTCTAACTTAGTATATTATAGATGGTTACTGCAGAACAGACACTTATGTTTACCAAGTATTTTGTGTAGTTCCTTGTATTTTCCAGCCTCCTTTGCAATTAGGATGAGATCATGTGACTAGTTCTGACTACCAGACTTAAAGTGAGTTTTAAGTGGAATGTCCAAAGAAGTTAAGAAATTATTTGTGTGATAAACCCTCTAATGTCCCCTTTTTGAGGACTTTGACAATACATGGGACATATGGTAGCATGAAAATATAGAGCAACCTAAATTCCCAAGTTACCACTTTGAGTACAGTTATCCTGGAGGTTTATCAGTATGAATGGACTTTGCATAGTAAAAAAAAATGACCTTTCTTTAGTAACCGAGATTTGATGTATATGCATTTGTTATCACTGAAAAATCTACCTAACACAATTATTATATTCTAAAGTGTTTTTTTGATTTTTTGTTTTGTGATGGACGAGAGTATCTAGGTGACTAAAACATGCACAAAAACTGATGGCTTATTTTGCAATCTCAAGGGACTAAGAGACATAATTGTAGTTCAGAGCTGTTTATGCAATCACATTTGGAAAGGCAAGATCCTAGAAAGAGAAAACAAAATTTAAAGGGGTAGCAGCAAGATTAACAGCTAGCTGATTCCTCAATAGAAATGATGGGGGCCATAAAACAAAGGAATGCCATATTTAAAGTACTAAGAGAAAATAGGAGCCAACCTAGAATTCTATACCTAGTGAAACTATCCTGTACACATGGAAGCAAAGATATTTACAAACAAACAAAATTTGAAATAATTTATCACCAGAAAACCCACACTAGAAGAAATACTAAGTGGAAATCTCTAAGCAGAAGGAAATTAATTCTTGAAAACATGAAAATGCAGGCAAGAATAAAAAGCAAAGTAGAAAGTAAATATATGGGTAAATATATGCAAAATAATTATTTTATTATTATGTTGTATCTGAACTATATGGAGAATTAAAATTCATGATAATAGCATGAATATTAAAATGGTAGTATATACCGTTAATGTGCTCTAATTTTATTATATTTTCTGATATAGAGTTGGGTAAATGAAAAATAGTAATATAGATATAAAACCAAACCTATAAGGAATTACATTAAATGTAAATAGGCTAAATATTCCAATTAAAAGACAAAAATATTCAGACTGAATTAAGATAGCAATTTTAATTATATGTTGTTAAATGCTTCTACCCTAAATATAAAGGCAAAGAAGCATTGAAATAAAAATGTAGGGGGAAAAAACACAAAAGAAAACTGTTGCTAATATACTGATGTCAGAAAAAGTCCATTGAACACAAGGAGTATCGCCAGATTTAAAGAGTATAATTTCATAATGATTAAAAGATCAATTCACCAGACAGACTGGATAGAATCATGTTAAATGTATATGTACTTAATAACAAAACAAAAAATCACATAAAGCAAAAAGTGTTCAAGCTAAGGAGTAATAGATTAATCCATAATCAAAGTAGAAGATTTTTATACTTGTCTCAATGTCTGATGGGAAACAAAAAATTTCCAATAGGCATAAAGACATGAGCAACATAATAAACAAATCTGAACTGACATTTACAGAACAATGCACACAATAGTAGAACATATATTTTCATTCTTCCAAAAGTCACTTAACACAAGACTTTAAAGCAAATCTCATCAAAATTCAAAGGCAATTAGTTAGATGTGCTCTCTTCCTTTAGGGAAATTAAGGTAAAAATAAATGGCAGATGATTAGAAATGGCTGATATATTTGGAAATATGCTCCATGCCATATGTTTAGAAAAAATATAATTTAAATATTCTGATATTAATTACGGTAAAATGAGGTAATATATTTGTAGGATACAGCTAATTCTGGGCCTAAATAAAAATCTATAATCTTTAGAAGTTTATAAAAGAAAAACAAGGAAAAAAAATAGTTTGAAAAGCATTTGTGATACAGGTCACACATTAGATTAGGAAAAGAACAGAAAAATAGATTAAAAAGTTAATAAAGGGATCCCTGGGTGGCACAGCGGTTTAGCGCCTGCCTTTGGCCCAGGGCGCGATCCTGGAGACCCGGGATCGAATCCCACGTTGGGCTCCCGGTGCATGGAGCCTGCTTCTCCCTCTGCCTGTGTCTCTGCCTCTCTCGCTCTCTCTGTGTGACTATCATAAATAAATAAATAAAAATTAAAAAAATAAAATAAAATAAATAAAAAGTTAATAAAATAAGAGAAAAAATGGGGCTTCTGGGTGGCTCAGTTCATTGATTTTGGCTTAGGTCGTGATCTTGGGGGGGTAAGGAGATCAAACCCTGCCTTTGGCTCTGTACTCAGTGAGGAGTCTGCTTGAGAGTCTCTCTTTCTGCCCCTTCCCCCACTTGTGCTCACACTCACTCTAAATAAAATCTTTTAAAAATAAAGATAAAAAATAAAAATAAGAGAAAATATGAATAATACATATAGTAAATATATATGAGAGGGAATCAACAAAGCCAAAAGTTGATTTTTGAAAAGACTAATAAAATGATAACCCATGACACAAATGTTCAAGGAGAGGTGAAGATCACAATTTACCATAGCAGGAATGAAAAGGAGGAATATTTTATATTCTATAGTAACTGAAAAGCAAACAAGATAATACTGTGAATTTTTTATACCAGTATACCTGGAAAATAAAAGTGGATAAATTTCTCAAAAAAATCTAAAAAAAGTGACAAGAAATGGAAAATCTGAACAGAAGAAAATCAACTGAACTAGAACATTCCCACATATAAAGCTGTGAAAGACAAGATATTCTTCATCAGTAAAATGCATAAATTACGGCGCGTGGCAATAATGGAAGAACTGTTGCGATGCACAATACAAATGAAATAAGAGTAATGTTTACTGAAAGCAACTAAAATACATTTTGTGTAACTCAATTTATACAGTTCAAAAGTAGAAAGCACATCTATGGCTGAAAAGTCAAAGATATTTTTTTCTGGAAAGGTAGTAAAAGGCAGAGGGCATCAAGGGCCTTTGTGGAATGCTGGTAAAGATTTATTTCTTGATCTTTGTGTTCATTACACTGGTGTATTCACACCATGAAAATTCATCAATTTTTTAATTCATAATTTGTTCATTTTTCTGAATAAATCTGTGGTTCTCAACTAGTAACCCTTCACTCCTAGGAGACCTTCTACAATGTCTGGAGATATTTTGGTTGTCACAACTTGACAGGAGTGCTACTGGCATCTAGTGGGCAGAGGCCAGAGATGCTGCTAAATACTCTACAATGCAGAAGGTTCCCTAAATATAAATTTCTGGTTCAAAATATCAATGGTGCTAAGACTGGGAAATCCTGGTAAATAAATTCAATTAAAATAAAAATTTTAAAAAGAGAGATAACTACACAGACATAGCCTTTACTCCGTGTGGGAGTTTAAATATATTAAAAAATTCCATCAAAGGTACAATATATAGGATATGTAGCAAATTAATTAAAATTTACATAATGTAAAAAAAATAAAATAAAATAAAATTTACATAATGTGAGCACATATATTTAGATTTAAAGGAGACTAATCATAAATCAGAATTTAATTCCAAGTCTAACATTATGTATTCATTTGTAAAGACTATAGGCAAGTTGTAATTAAAATTATATATGCCATAACACCAAAATTTAAAGAAAGTAAAAGGAAACAAAGTGTCCCAAAGCCTATAAATGTAACACAGAAGTGAGCATTGATTCTTTTTTTTTAATTTTTTAGCATTGATTCTAAGTCTAGATTTCCTCTAAGCTAAGTCAAAAAGGGAAAAGATGGAATATGTAATTTTAATTGTCTGACAAAAGGAAATGCACTAGTTCATCATGAGGGAAAACAAAAACAAAACACACATTATTAACACTGAATTTTGAATTTTGAAGGGAATTTGCAAGGTGGAGAATTTAGAGACACCACTGATCAACAAAATAAATACATAATAAGAGTTTTGAAGAAACTGCAGAAAATTTAAAAAATACCACCATATCTATTTACAGTCAAATCTCAGTTTAGTGTCAAGGCCATTGCATAACATATACTTGAGTGTAGCCCTTTCTTCAAGGCAGTTGGGAAGTGATATAGCTAGAGTGTCTATGGGAATTTAGTACAGGGACATAGGACCCAAATCTCCACACCAGGAAAAGGCAAACTAAATAGTCCCACATTTCCCCCATGGGCCAAACCTGGTTTCACCACCTATTTTTGTAAATAAATCTTTATTGGAACACAGTTATAACCATTCATTTACCTATGGTCTGTCCCTTTCTTCATGCTGCAATACATGAATGAATGGTTGCAACAGACAATGTATGTCCCAAACATCTAAACTGTTTACTACGAAGCCCTTTCAGAAAAAAAATTGCTGACCCCTACAGAGGAAAGAATTCAATACTTTGTCCATTGTGCAAGTATCAAAATGGTTGAAAATATTTTTGGCAAAAGCAGTATAGCAGATAGTTTAAATTATCTACTAAGCCTTGGAGTAGAAATATTTTGTGTTATCAGAGAACACAGTAACAACTTGAGAAAACTGGATAGGCTTCCATGTATTTTCTTCCAAGCAGATGATTTAACCACCTTAATATAAAAATATATTTAGTCTCATGTAGCTTTTAATATTGCAAAAGTGGGTAACTCCTTGGATAAACCACTTTACCGTAAATCTCTTAATTTAAGAAAAAGGAAGATTGAAGTAAGTCAGTGCTGTGATAGGCAAAATTCTAAAGATGTTCCCCCCAAGACTTCTATCTGTTGGTTATTCAATCAAATATTAATCTATGTACTGCTGCGAAGGGACTTTAAGGTCATCTGAGTGATTCCAGATTCATGTAGACTTGGTATAATCACATGAATCCTTAAATATAAGGGGAAAAAAAAGCAGAGAAGACCTTAGGTTAACTGTGATAGAAGAGAGATGAGACAGGAGAGGTCAGAGAGATTTGAAATGTGAGTATTCCATTCCCATTCTTGGCTTTGAAGATGGAGGAAGATGACCAGATAAATGACATAATTATTTTTATTCATTAACTTCTGTATCTCTATAAAGTTTTTTAAAAAATGTTTGGCTGCAAACCCTTTAATTGCTTCTTCATATGAAAATGATTTTATAAAGTTTTCTACAGAGATATGAAGAGATAATTCACTACTTTCCTTACAATGTTTAGTAGATTGCTTTTTATTACTCTTCTTATTAACAGGCTAGGGATGCTTATTTCAGTTTCAAAGCTTAGTAGTGGTAATGTTATACACCTTTTTTACTTTTAAAAGATTTTATTTACTTATTCATGAGAGATACAAAGAGAGAGGCAGAGTCACGGGCAGAGGGAGAAGGCGGCTCCTCCAGGGGAGCCCAATATGCCACTCAATCCCAGACTCCAGGACCAGACCCTGAGCTGAAGGCAGAGGCTCAACCACGGAGACACCCAAGCGTTCCTATATACCTTTTTAGAACTGCTTTTCATTGTAGAAAAACTTCATCAACCTTTTCTATATAAGTTATATAATTTGAAATTTTTTTTCTAGAGATCAAATTCTCACCCTATGTATGTGATACATAAATTTTTTTAATTTGATTTTATTATTTTTTTAAATAAATTTATTTTTTATTGGTGTTCAATTTTGTCGACATACAGAATAACACCCAGTGCTCATCCCAACAAGTGTCCCCCTCAGTGCCTGTCACCCATTCACCCCCACCCCCGCCCTTCTCCCCTTCCACCACCCTTAGTTCGTTTCCCAGAGTTAGGAGTCTTCATGTTCTGTCTCCCTTTCTGATATTTCCCACACATTTCTTCTCCCTTCCCTTCTATTCCCTTTCACTATTATTTATATTCCCCAAATGAATGAGAACATACACTGTTTGTCCTTCTCCGACTGACTTACTTCACTCAGCATAATACCCTCCAGTTCCATCCACGTCGAAGCAAATGGTGGGTATTTGTCATTTCTAATAGCTGAGGAATATTCCATTGTATACATAAACCACATCTTCTTTATCCATTCATCTTTCGTTGGACACCGAGGCTCCTTCCACAGTTTGGCTATTGTGGACATTGCTGCTAGAAACATCGGGGTGCAGGTGTCCCGGCGTTTCACGGCATCTGTATCTTTGGGGTAAATCCCCAACAGTGCAATTGCTGGGTCGTAGGGCAGGTCTATTTTTAACTCTTTGAGGAACCTCCACACAGTTTTCCAGAGTAGGGGAACCCGGGCTGGCTCAGCGGTTTAGCGCGGCCCTCGTTTTTCTATGAGGGATTTCTGAAACAATGGTGGGCTGTGAAATACCCAGTCCCAGAACAAGTGAGTGTGATGTCGCCTTTTTCTTCTCACCACCACCATGGTCAACTTTCAAAACAATACAGCATTTCCCATGGAGGTGAGTGCCACTCACACCAAACCCTGACCCCTGTACCTGTCAAGTGCATATTTACCAAAGCAGGACTAACTCTGAGCCAGCTTTTTGTCTCTTCCTACCCACGTATTTATTATGCTGGGCCTTTAAACTATATTCCTATTATCATAAAATCTCTGGATCCTAGGCCTTTGGTTCATAATATTGGAACAATCAGAAATAACTATGCACAGAAGAGATTAGAAACCACTTAAATATTTCCATTGAGCCAAAAAATCGATGTATCCAAACTCAACTTTTCCCTAGCAAAAAATTCCAGGGCAGCCCCGGTGGCTCAGCGGTTTAGTGTCGCCTTCAGCCCAGGGCCTGATCCTGGAGACCTGGGATCGAGTTCCATGTCAGGCTCCCAGCCTGCTTCTCCCTCTGCCCCCCACCTCTCTAAATAAATAAATAAATAAATAAATAAATAAATAAATAAATAAATAAACAAACAAACTTTTTTTTTTTTTTTTTTTTTTACAAACAAACTTTTAAAAAAATTTCCAAAAGCCCATCCTGAGATGCCAGTTGTTATTGAGGAAAAGTAGCAGGGAAAGAAGACAGAAGTCTTAACTGAATGTAGTTAAATTGCCCTATTTTTCCAAATTTTACAAAATTGCATGAACAAATAACCATGTTATTGGGTCGTGGGTTCCTCCCACGACCTTGGAAGGTCAGTTCAAATGAGGGTCCCTGAAGCTGAAATAAGCATCATTTGCTTCACAGTAAAACCACTTCTGACTACATTAGGTTAGAATGTAGTCATTTTTCTTTCAAAGATGTGTTGTCAGTTGATATATATTATGTGCTATTCTCCTTGTGTGGTGATTAAAATAAAGCTAAACCATTCTTCTGACCAGTGTTGGTGAAATGCCTGAGATTATCAGCACAGCCTGTGAACACATTGCCTTAATTTGGTACCCTTATTAAACTAGTTAATTGGTCAAGAATAGTGTATTTTAGTAGTGGGAGGAATTGCCAGGAGATTTTTCAAAATCACAAATTTTGTTAAAGGCATGAGTTGTAATAGGAAATACCCAATTACTTTTTAATATACCACAGTGATCCTATCATATCATTTCCTCTAATGAAATCTAACGTTATAACAAATCCAGCTTTTGGTATGCTTTTTAGATAAATATTTTCCTTGCCCCTAAACTAAAAGATATGTCCCTTTGTTTAAATGGACAATACCACACACTCTCACCCGTCCATATTAACCATATAAATAGACTTTTAGAGTAATTTTTCTTAAGAATTCTTGAAACTATGTTAGATTTGACAGTAATGTGGTCAAGTGGAATGGAGCAGATTGTGTAGCTTCAACACTCTAGCTTCATTTTTCATTAAAAAAAAAAAATGCTCCCTCTAATGTCAGCTTGAGGACAGAAGAAATAACAAAAGGCACTTATGGGATTGAGAATATGGTGCCTGAAGCCATGTGAATCTAGCAAATTTTCCCTTGGGATGATTCACATCTAAAAGTGAGAGTTTCCATGTTCCTGTGAAAAGTGGGTTTCAGTTTGTTTAAATTGAGGGAAATATAAAATAACTTTTACATTTTTTTCTCAAGTTTTCCTGTTAAAAATGTACTTCACACCCCAGAAATGTAATGTTTCTTTTCAGTACACCTCCTATATGTTTTAAAAGATGTGAATATACTCCATAAAAATAAAGAAAGAGAAGGAAAAAAGAAAGAAGAAAAAGAAAGAAAAATAGCTCTTTCACTTTAAACTAATTGAATAAACCTAGGTAGCCTTGAATGGATGTGATAGGAGGAAATGTATATATATCACATCCCAAATTTAGAGAATTTTCTCCCAAAGAATGATCAAGCAAACATAAAGAATAACATGAGACAGTATTTTGAAAACAGAAGCACTTGAGAAATATTTTCCATTTTTGAAATAGGATAACTATTTGCCAAATGTTTAAGTTGGGTGACTGCTACAATATTTAAATTTTTGTATGAAATTAGCAGTCTTTTGGCAAAAAAAATTACACAAGACAACTGCCAGATTAAAATACATACACTCAATCTGTCCTTTAACTCACCACTCATCCTCTCCTCCTGTTTTTTTCTTTTTCTTTCTTATTCCTTTAATCAGAGAAAAGAAGTGCCTTTTTTTTATAATCAGAAATGGAAATAAATTCTAAATGTGTGAAGACTGAACAAAGTGATTAATCACAGACCGTTTTGAGTTTATTACAAGCATTCTGCTATAATTTTTTAAATCCAGAAGAATATATTTCTTGTTTATAGAGAACCCAAAATAGCTGAGTAGGAGCATATGTTCATGCATCATCTTTTAAGTGTCCACATTATAAGAGTACTTTTGCTAATATCCCAATTAGTTATAACATTAGTTATAAGACCATTGGAAGAAATAATGATTATACATTAAATCTGATACTTTCTAAAAGAAGTATGAGGCCTTGAACAATTTGACCTTTTATATCTCAGGATTTTCCTGAAAAGCAATTCTTATGTACACACATAAAGAGATACATATGCACACATGTATTTTAAAGGAATTACAAATTGCTATTATAAATGCATTATATGTATTTTTAATCTGCTTTTTAATAATATATTCATCATTTCATCCTATCACTGGATATTCTTACATATATTATTTTTAATGTTTATTTTAGTTTTCATGTAGATATGCCATCATTTAATCAATGACTCCCTTGTTTAACTCTGGTTACTTGTGATGATTCCTCACTGCATAGCCACAGTGAATATATGTAAATGTATATGTAAATATTTATATTTAAACATTTCTGATTATTTTCTTGTATGGTTACTTAGCAACAATTTACCAGATAGAACCAAACAACATCCTAAAGTTTGTAATCTATGAGGATGCCACTTTCTCAGCACACTCACAAATATCAGGCATAATAATTATATTTTAATCTCTTATATAGTTGAAGTGTCTTAAATACATTTTAATTCTTTTCGATGAACTTCTTCTTTCTATTGTTGACTCATTCTCTTTGCCAATGTTTCAACTGATGTTCTTGTCCCATTAAATTGACTTGTAAGAACAATTTTCATGTGGATTTTCTTTCTCCATATACTCTGCTTTTTCAGTATACGGACACATGTCGTTCTCCAATTCTGGAAAAAGATTCAGGATTCGTCACTTTTAATATGTCCATTAATCTCATTTCACCATTTTAACTATACTGATATAATTGAATTGTTATCCATTTTCCATATCCTAACATGCTTTTCATGTTACATGGATATATTACTGGCCATCATATTAAAGCTAAAAGATCGAGTTATTGATAATGTGTCTTTTTTCCTTAGTTTCAAATCTAAATGAGTTTGTAGAAGTCATAATATGATGAGGTAAGTGTGATGATCCATGGTACATGAAGGCAGTCTCAAATAGAAGGATTAGAAATTTCACATGTAGCAAAACTTGTGAATCATGTCAAGAAATTTTGAAAAGTCACTGATTTGTCCAATATAGACATTCTCAGAATTTTTGGTACGAAGAAGTCATTCATCACTCTTAATAAAGCAACATAGTTCATTTTTAAGAAAATGTCATATAACCTAGTTTGAATACTATAGTTTGTTAGCCATTCTTGAAGTAAAAACTATTTTCCATGAAAATAGTAGATACTATTGCAGCTCAATACTTCAATAACACAAGGTTGTTTTTTTTTCCAGACAATTGTACTTTGTTTGTACGCAGCTAATTCCTTTATATATTTCCCATTTTGTCAAATGAGATATAAAATATCTATATTCAAGGGCTGATATGTGACAAAATTATTTTTTATTACTTAATCAGGGACATTTGTGAAGGAAATGGTCACTTCTTTTCCTGTGAACTTGCAATGATGAGGAAACAATACTGGAGTAGTTGCTGCTAGTGCTGTGATTTATACTGAAGCATCAGTAGTTTTATCTACCATTGTATTTGCACTCTGTGCCCATGTCCTCAGCACAGGTGATAGGACAAAGCCTAAGATTCAAAGGGGTTATTCAACACTTTGACCATTTACTTTTTTGTTTTTTATCAATCATTTACATAAAAAATCATAACAGGATCCAGTCACATCTTGAAATTTATTCATTTGCAGGTATAGCTCTGCAAGTGAGATATTTATACAGAATCTTCCTGTTTACAGGTGAGTCTTTAATTCATCAAGTTGTTAACTCATTGGAAAGTGGCAATGCGGTGATTTCATTTACTGACTATTCATCCAGGGAACATTCAGTAATGCCAATTATATAGGATATTTTTAGTCTTTTAGCTATCCTATAGCTCTATAAGCCAACATCATACAGTAACCTATTCTTTAAGATACCTCAGGAGTTAATTTCTAATTTGAAAAGCTCCAACAGCTGTTATGTTATCTACACTTAAAATATTAAATTGATTTAAGTTATAAATGGTTAATCTTAATATTACATCATATCATAACTGGTGTCATAATACTATGCAAAGGTATTCTGTTGCATGGGACACAATAAGTTGAAATATTGACATCTGTAATACCAAAATAAGTACAACTTTTGTCAAATTTTTATTTCTCATTTATAGTTTCACCAGTTTGTCATTCCTTCCTTCTCACAAGAAGGATAATTCTGATATTTAAATTTCTTTTTTTTTTCAGCATCTTTAGTTAGTGCAGCTAGGTGTTGGTAAAGTGAGTCTTTTAACTCCCTTGTATTAAGTAAATGACCCTTCTGAAATATAACTCAAAAATACTACAATCAAAATTTTAAATATTTCAAAATTCTAAAATTAGTTTTTACATAACTTTAAAAATTTAGAGGAGAAAAAAATATTATCACTGCAAAACTAAACAGGAGGACTTCTTGTGTTTCCATATGGGTGTACGATAAACTTCAAGATCTTAAAATTATGATTTTTTTGGGTGATACAAAGATACAGAGATTAAAGGATGTATAACCAAGGATAACTAGTAAGATCAAAACACAAGAACAAAATTAATCTCTGACAATGCAAATATTTATACCTTAAGCTGACCATTTTAGAAACTTTTCGAAAACACAAGAATATACAAGGACAGACTCTCTGCCATCAGAACAGTGATACTGTATTCATCGTGTAGTGTCTGAAACACTCCACTACAGACTCATGAAAAAAGAAAAATGAAAATCAATCATCTTAGTATTGTTGTAAGAATAATTTTGATCTTGTGCAACTATTCCCTGAAAGGATCCCAGGAACCTAACTTTTCTTTTTAAATACTTAATTTTTAGAAACACCAGTGTAATAGAATAGTTAAATAGGAAATTGGTACTTTATTTATTCTGATCATCTCTTATCGTTTCAATTCACTATCACTCCATGCCTATTCTGTGTATTGCTTAGACAAATTAAAAAATTGCTACTGCAAGAGTGTTAAATACCTCTACATGTAGCTCAATGCAGGAACTAATTCAGAGATGCAAAATGAACTTTTAGGTACATAAAAAAGGACTAGAAATAGACTATTTGACTTTTTCAGTATTTTTTTACAGATTTATTTGAGAGAGCGTGGGCAGGCAAGTAAGCCAGCGGGGCAAGGAGTTGTTGCATTGAGGGGAGATGGTGGAGGTGGGGCAGAGGGAGAGCAAGAATCTCAAACAAATATCCCACAGAGGGCAGAGCCTGATGTGAGACTCCGTCTCACCACCAGAGACCACAACCAGAGCTGAAATCAAGAGTTGGTGGCTCAACCAACTGAGCCACTCAGGTGCTTCCCAGGAATTTTTAAAATATATAAATTAAAATAATTTGATACATACTTAAATGCGATTTAATGGTAGGTACGGATGACATTTTCGGCTCCAGAATGAATATTAATAGCCTTTAATTATGTAGTAAAAAAATAATGCAGGGATATAAACTAGTACTCATTGTATACAAGAATATTTTATAATGATTGCTGGAAAATATTTAAAAAGAAAAATCTGGAATTGGTTTGACAAAATTTCAAAGGGAAAAAAAGAGTGGACAAGAGACACTAGAATGAGAATGAAAATTATAAAAGAGGGATGCCTGGGTGGCTCAGTGCTTAAGCGTCTCCCTTTGGCTCAGGGTGATCTTGGATTCCCGGGATGGAGTCCCACTTTGGGCTCCTTGCATGGGGCCTACTTTTCCTCCCTCTGTCTATGTCTCTGCCTCTCTTTCAGTGTCTCTCATGAATAAATAAATAAAATATTTTAAAAAAGAAAATTATAATAAGAACAAAAGTGAAAAGAATGTTTAATAATTGTACATAAGTGATTATCTATGCAAATATTTTCCATAAGAAGGAATAGATAACTATAATGCTTAAAGTCATGTTTGTGTACTGTAGTCTACTATTGATGATATATTTAGTAACAAGGACAAAATGTAAGGAAAACTTATTATCAGGTCTAAACCTCAGTAGAAGTCCATTAGACCAAGGAGGAATCAATCCTAAAACAGAAAAAGAAAAAGAAAAAGAAAAAGAAAAGAAAAAGAAAAGAAAAAAAACCAGTGTGCCAATCTTTCTTGAGAGAATCTTTGTCCTGTAAGTTGTGACTTTGTGACTTCAGGGCATCAGTGTTTTCTTTTTTCTGCCACAGTTGTGGACAGAGGCCTAATTGCTGAAATACCACTCTAACACACCACAGATCACACATGCAGATGCCTTCATAATTCAGAAAACAAACGAGGCCTTATCTTTTATTAGTTTAGACTCTTTCCACTGGGCTTATGGGGTTGGCAGCGTTTTAATAGCCATAGTTATTTTGCCTATCATAAGGAGAAAATGAGCCTGAAATATGAAGCCCGAAAGAGAGTAGAGTGGTGACATGGAGAAACTGATAGAGCTCTAGTCTTTGTGACTTTATCGAATACCAGCCTCTATCTTCAACTTTCTCATTTATGAGCGTTTCTAATTTTTTACTTCATCTAAATTGGTTTTAGTTTCTTCCACTTGCAATAAAATAACCCAAACTAACTTAATAATTCATTTTATTTCCATGACAAACACCTCAACAGAGTTATAAGGCAATTTTAGTAGAAGATAATTTCCTTTTAAAGTTTGTATGTTTAATTGATGCACCTTTCCCTCATTTCCAATACCATTTTTAAATCCCTGAACGTGGCATCCCAAGCTATATTTCAGGCTATTACAATGTGGGTGGGGGATTTATACAAGGAATATGGCTATTTCAGCTAAGTTGTTTCATTAAATCCTGTAGGGAAAATGTGTTAAACATAAGGGGTGTGTGTGTGTGTGTGTGTGTGTGTGTATCCAAGAATAAATACTTTTCTCCTCCTTAGAGATAAATATCCCAAATACTAGGGTCCTAAATCTTATATGTTAGTCATAGAAGACAAATTTTTATGATTTTTTGACACATTTGTACTGCTAGACTTCACTTAAGCATATGAAGCACACATGTTACCCTGACAGCAAAGAAATGAAAATTATGCACTATATATATATTTTCAGTGGCATCTTTGTAGACCTTGCCAGTATGTGAACTGTTAGAACATGGCTGAATGTCAATTCTGTGCAGGAATTTTAAAGCAGGTTTATTATAGTGATGAATATATTTGGTCATAAATTTTACTATGCAGAAAAAGCAAACTTTCTCCAAACATGAAATTTTATAAATATGCATTAATTGTTCAACATAGCAAGGCTTTTGAATTCTGGACATTTTATTAATACTGATATGGCTTTTCAGTGGTTTTCTTCCTTAAGAAAGAATATAACATATTCTTCATTTTCACATTATGAGATTTAATATATAGTTTCAATAGTGACCTCTGCTTTCAGACTACCTTAAGAAAACAATTTAAAATAGCAGTGTATGCTTTTAAGTGATTTAAAATTTTCTTTAAATGAGTGAGTTCATCAATGAGAATTTTAACCAATTTTAATAAATATTGATAATAACCTCACAGTTCTATTATTTCTTTCTAACCAATTGAGCAAAGGACACTGTTCTCATTTCGTTGTCAAGATTGACACCAAAAATCATAGCTAATATAGACAATTCTCAAATTTAAATTTGAACAGGCCAATTTTTGAGACTATTTAAATTTTTTTCACTTTAGTACTGATGTTCAATTAAATTCTTAGTAAATGAACTAATATTCATTATTTAAAGCAAAATATAAATAACTCAAAGGGAAAATTCACTTCACCAATATAGGATTTAGGTGAATATAATTTACTTACCTATCTATAAATGCAAACCAGACTTTGACATACCATTGTAAAGTGATATAATTCTGTGACTAGGAGCCTGAAATAGGTGTAGTATAATTAGGGCAATATTTGATTTTTAGTCATATGAATGAAGTTTAGTAGGATACAATTTGACAAGAAACAGGGCAGATAAATCCTTCCAGATAATTATTTAACTAAGTGTAGGCTGTGGCTTTTTGTCTTGGTCCCAAATAGCTGACCTACAATATAACATTCCAAGAAGTAGAAAAGAGTCACTGCCAACTAAAAATATAATGTGAGCCATATATATGTGCTTATGTATATGTCCATATGTATATGTATACCTACATAGCTTTATATATAGTGCTAAGTTTTCAATAGGCCGCATTAAAAAATAACAAAATTAGTTTTCATAATATATCATTTCAATATGTAATCAGTATAAAAATTATGAATAAGAAATTTGTATTTTCTTTTTCCATGCAAAGTCTTGGAAATTTTTAAAGGTATTTATAGCATTTCTCAACTTAAACTGGCCCCTTATCAAGTATTTAGCCTTTGGCTAATGGTTACTGAATCAGACACACTTCCTATCTAAGATTGGAAGCAATGCAAACATGCTACTAACTCTCATCACTTCTAGGCAAAATCGTATTGGAAGCTAGCTAGTTCAATAGATAAGAAAAAAATAAATGCTTTAAAGATTGGGAAGAAAGAAATAAAATTGCTTTAATCACAGATGACATGATTATCTATGTAAAAAAAAAAAAAAAAAAAAAACTTACCAAATTCTCCATTCCCTCTCTCTCACATACATACACACACACATACACACACACACATCTCCCCTGTAATGAGCATAGCAAGGTTGCAGGATACAAGATTAATATACAAAAGTAAATTGCTTTTGTGTACATAAGCAGTGAACAACTGGAATTGAAAATCAGTGATCTGTCTTTATCTTGGAGAATGAGTTTTTTCTTCATTTTTAAGCTTTGTAATGAAATGTCTCAGAATAGAGAGTTCAATATTCCAAGGTATGGGGCAGAAAGTTTAAATTTTCATATTGTTTTATTTTGTTCCATAAATGATTTAATTCTAGCTTTAAATATTAATTTGGCTCTCTTAATTTACCTGCATCAGATACTACTATATTATGTTGGATCATCTTTGCTCTTTGCTGTCTTACGTATCTATTGCTTTCTTATGAATTTGTTTTTTATGATTATTACTATTTTCTTATTTTTCTCCGTGGATCTGTTACTGTACTTGTATTAATTATTCTTTAGGTATTTACAACTATTATCTTCATTTCTGAGATCTATTTGGAAATATTTCTTACTTTAGATCTGTCAGTTCCATTTCATATCTTATTTATGTTTTTTTTTTAGTTTTCAGGTTTTTAAGTTTCTGATACACATTGTTATTTCACTTCTTAAATTTTTAAAAAATTTCAACCTTAGGTTTTCTGTTAGGTTTTTATTATGCCTCAGGACCTGACTTAATTGATATACTTTAACCTAAGAGTTTTTATTATTTTTACTTCTCAGAGTATCTTTATATGGATGCTGGGTTTGATTTTCTTTCTCATGCTTGTTTTTGGATTCCCCTGTATCAGTAATTGCAGGACACTTCTGAAAGAGCAGAGGTGGTTTTTCTGATGTCTAAATTCAAGGCCTTCCCCCTCTGCTACAAAATAAAAGCTGCTATAAAGGACAGCTTTTTTGTTTAAAATATAGGACACTTCTTTCTTTTGTGTTACATCTTCTAATTCTTTGCTTCCCTCTTGTCTCAGTAGGGTCATCTTCATTTGCTCCCTTCTTTCTTTTTACCAGCCAGGACACCCAAGGACACCTCTGACTTCAAAGGTATCTGTCTTTCACAGAGGCTTTGACTTCTCAAGATGGCCATCTCTGGTCCTATGCATTTTCCAAACCCTTTACTTATGACTTACCAGTTGCAACTGGTCTAACCTGCCATGTTTCCCACAAGAATGATGCCTTCTATGTCTAAAAGTGAACTGTAATTGGTAATGTCTGTGTTCTGTCACCAGATGACCCTCTTACACTCCTCTTTCATTTCCATTCAGTACCCAAGAACCCTATCTGGGTGGGATCTGGAGTTAATTTTTCTGGTTTGGGTATTTATATTCTCTATTAACCAATAAATTGAGTTTTACCATCCTCCAAAGTGGAAGATGTAGTTATTCTATTTCCTTTTTTCTTGAGGTCTTCTAATTTAGGAGAAAAATTCAAAAACATTAGCATCCAGAAGGCTACTGTATTCTCCTACATGAACCTGGAAACCTCTCCATATTTATTTATCATTCAAGAGTGCAATATGGACATCCCTCCAAATAAACATTTCTTGGCCTCATTAATTCCAGATAATATGTACACTATATTTTTATGGCACAAATATATTTCAATTTATTTACGATTCTTAGTCATTACAGTGAATTCACCCTGGTGTCTTCAAGAAAAACTTGATTTAAAAGATTAATATGTAGAGTAACTATACAACTAATATCAGTCTTAATTTTAAGGTTTTTGCCCTGGGAATAATGTATAATTGTTTTCACTCTCAGAAATGTCCTGGTTGATGACAAATTATATTATCACCTAGTTAATGGCTCAAGCAATCACTGTGGAGCTGGAGAAAAGTATTTGAGACTAAGGTTCTAGGAACACCACCCAAAACCATGCTGCAGAACTGGCTGGATGATAATGCTGCTGCTACTGGTCCTGTCACCACTGAGCTTCAAAGTTTAGGCCTTCTGCTTTACTCCAACAGCTACTGCCATCCATGACACTTCTGTTTTAGGAAGTGTATTGTGCATCTACTGACACTCCTGAAAAGTGGTCACTCCCAGGAATGAAGATGGCTCTTCAACCAAGGATTATTTGGTCATGCTTTTCAATTCTGAAGCGGGCTCTGGTGAATGCATCTTCCTCCCCAGCGTGTAAGTCAGACATTCTTTGCAGTTAGGATGCAGGCAGTTGTTCTGAATTCCCCCAGTCATCCCCCTCACAGAAATGCAATAAGTTGGATATTCCTTTCATAGTTTGTTTCCTGGCTAGATTAGAAATGCCTCTCCTTAGTTAAACATGTAGCCTCCTAAGATGTTTTTTTTTTTCCTTTTCTAAGTTATTTATTTACTTATTAAAGAGCTATCCTTTTAAAAAAATTAATGTGCTTCTTTTAATTCCTTGGGGACCCACACATCACTATCTTTCCACTGATTGGACACCTGAAATTCATCAAATATATAGTATATCAAAGAGAAAAATTCAATATTCTTCTTTTTAAAAGATTTTAAATTGATTTATTCATGAGAGACACAAAGAGAGCAGCAGAGACATAAGCAGAGGGAGAAGCAGGTTCCCTGCAGGGAGACCGATGTGGGAATTCCATCCCAGGACTGCAGGATCACACCCTGAGCCGAAGGTAGACACTCAACTGCTGAGCCACCCAGGCATGCCAAATTCAACATTCTTAAATCCAGTATCATATTTCAAGAGTAGTTTATAAATTGAATGTGCCCAGACTGTAACCCCAATGATAAAGTGAATCTTTAAGGTATTGGATTCATAGAAGCGGGGCAACTATTATAGATGAGAAGACTTAAAAAATGTGATAATTCTTTACTAAGTTATAAAATGCTATCTTATGTGAGGGAGAAAAGACTGTCTCTATTAAAAGATAATAATTTTTGTACTGTGTACCTAGTCATCCTATGTCTGGGGACACCTGGGTAGCTCGGTTGAGTGTCCGACTCCTGATTTTTGCCCAGGTCATGATCTCGGTTGTGTATCAAGTCCCATGCTGGGCTCCATGATCAGTAGGGAGTCTGCTTGAGATTCTCTCTCTCCCTTTGCCCCCTCCTCCCGTCTCTATTTCTCAATCTCTCTCTCAAATAAATATTTTTAAAGATTTTATTTATTTATTCATGATAGACAGAGAGAGAGAGAGAGGCAGAGACACAGGCAGAGGGAGAAGCAGTCTCCACGCAGGGAGCCTGATGCGGGACTCCATCCCGTGTCTCCAGAATCATGCCCTGGGCCAAAGGCAGGCACCAAACCACTGAGCCAACCAGGGATCCCACAAATATTTTTTAAAATAATATTTCTGTTTATAATACTAAAGCATTTCCATATATTTTTGCTGTTAACTGAATTCTTATATTGTTTTAGAGATTTTTCTTAATCTACAAAACCCACTTCTAAATCTAAGACTAGAAAATGCTTCTATGCAAGAGGTTTTAATTTTTAAAATAACAAGAAGAAAACTACTTAAGACACAGTATTTTATGCATTAACTGGACCTATAGTATTATCCAAGAGAACACATTTGTCAAATCACTGATAGGTCAAAGAACCAAGAAAGTAGCAATTTTAGTTTTTGCATGACATTATGTCAGATTATATACATGTAAAACTAAATAAACATAGCTCTGAATTTACCACAAACCTGAGAATTAAAATAAAACATTCGTCATGTAACAAAAGTGGTATATGATCATCATCAGTGATATATCCATACTCTCTCCTTAAAACTAAATAGTATAATGTTATATCAAAAAGGATGCTTCTGGGATGTACAGTGTAGGGAACTTTAGTTTTGTTTCCATCATACTTTTAAATTTTCTCAGTGAAGTTGAGCCTTTTCCTGACGCTGGAGGGAATCTCAGGCAGTCTCCACGACTTCTCTTGCAAAGCTTATGTAACTGAAGTCCTTAGAGTCACAGTTTAGTAATTGAATAAAAGTACAGGTCAGTGTTTAAAATTTCCAGTGTTCTGTAAAAATCAAACATCCATACTTTTTTTAAGTTGTGGCTTTCCCCTTCCCAACTCAGGGTGCTGTGGACTGTAATCAGGGAATATAAGAATGTTGGTTTAGGATCTTCTCTTTCTTTACTCAGGGCCCCCTGATCCTCCTTCCTCATTGAGCTCATCCCTCCAGGGTTGGAAGAGTGGTGGAGGAAAGAATAAAAATGAAGCAGAGCATGAAATTTCTTACTTGGCTGGCACTTTGGTGGTATTAGTCCAGTATTAGACCAGTATTAGTCCTTTCTTGACTTGGAAAAATTTTAAAGCAGACTCTTTCCTTCATGGCACAGGCTTTGGGTACAATAAAGTCCCTCTTTCATTGCTTTCATCTGAAGTTTCCTCCAACGGATAAATGTAACTCTGTTCTGTGGGTCACCTGAAGACCATAGTGTCAGAGAGTCTATCTTTCTTCCCCTGAGGTGCTCTTACTCCTCCTTGGAGGTTCTTTTAGATAGCATTCAAGAATGATGGTCTTATTATGGAGGGCAAAGCCACTCACTTTTCCATGGTTCCCAGAAGTTCTTATGATGCAGTTACTTCTCAAAAGACCGTTTTTTACTCCGCTCCAACAGTTTGAATTACCTAATGTCTAACCAGTTTGGTTCCTCAATCATCCTCAAACTACCGAGGTGAGTTGAGACTCCTTGCACACTTCTCTCTAAAGAAACCTTCTTTTTGATATTTTGGTGATCTCCATTATGTATGTTTTAACATTCTTGAAATAGCTGAGAGGCTTACATATTTTCTACTGATTCTGGAACTCTTCCTTTGAATTATCTGCATTTTGGACTATCACTTCACTTCGGAATGTACTTCATCTGCAAATTCCATTTTAGTCTCAAGCTTCCATTATCATCCTGTGTCACAAGTGCTTTTATTTGAGAACTCTTTCCCTTCCATCACTTGTACTTTGTATAAGAAATGATAAGTTCATTAAAAATTATGGAAAAGTATCTGTACTCTCCACATTGGTATATTCATTTTTAAATATTCCTTTTGTGTCTTTTCTCAGATATATGTGTATTTTCCTATTACTTGAATTGACAGGATATGTATTGACTAGTTTTCATTACTATTGTAAGAAAAACAACACATTAATATTTTAATGACAAATGAGTTTTCTTTCAGAGTCTCCCCAGAACTTTAGAGGGAGTTAAATAAATATTATTTCTTCAACCAAAGGTTTGGGGAAAAGAGTTTTTGAACTTCTTTGCATATAATGTTGTTTGTATTTTACACTGATAGCATACTATAAAGTGATACGTATTTTTAGAAAGCCAATGGAGGGCAGCCCGGGTGGCTCAGCGGTTTGTCACTGCCTTCAGCCCAGGGCCTGATCCTGGGGACCCGGGATTGAGTCCCGCATCAGGCTCCCTGCATGGAGCCTGCTTCGTCCTCTGCCTGTGTCTCTCTCTTTCTCTGTGTGTCTGTGTTTCTCATGAATAAATAAATAAAATATTTTAAAAAAAGAGAAAAAAAAAAGCCAATGGAATCAGTTAAAGCAGATGCTTTTTTTTAAATTTTTTTATTTTTTTTATTTTTTAACAGGACTAGTGTTCAGGGTACACATGAATACCCACACAACAACCCAGAATTATGCAGCACAATGGCAGTGTTTTGCCTTCTTGATTCTCATCACCCTCTGGCTTGCAACAAAAATTTAAGTATGGCAAAGTAAGGCAAAATTTTGACATCTTTCTTCTATTATTACCCACTTATACATGCATGCAACATGCATTTATTGAATGCCATTTTATACAAGTTTTAAGCTAGGAGCTATGGGAAATGCCAAAGCAAAACAAAATATGTACCTGCTTCATATCTCTTCATGGTAGAAGAGATATCAGAAATCATAGTAATAAGTACACAAATTATTATTTTAGAAGCTAGCATGGGTTACTTCTTCATAACCATAACTTCTATTACATCATTTAATTTTCCCAACAATCCTTCAAAGTAAGCATAAGTAACATAATTTCAAATGAGGACAGAGAATCTCAGAGAGGTTATGTCATTTGTATAAGACCAGACATAATAAATAATAGAAGTAGCTTTCAGACCCCAAAATGGCTCCAGAACTATCCATTATAGCACGTCTTATATACAAAGATTTATTCCTTTAAGAGAGATTCAGGAAAGTGTCACTAGTTTTCAGTAAAAAGGAGCAGTATGATCTATAGGGACAATTGAAATATTTTGTAAGGATAAAGAAGGATGCATCATCAGATACTTCACAGGTAAATTATTTCTGTTAAGGAAAAGGGCAATTGAGTTTGAATTGTCCAATTGATTTTCTAGACTGATCCAATTTTCCTTGGTTTGGTCTATGTGTCTAAAGCCTGAGAGAAAAATGTTATGTATTCTATAACCCTAGCCAGTCCAGAGAGCTTCCCCCAATTTTAGAGAAGTCAAAAGTATCATTCTTATTATGGCACAGTGGTTCTCATGAGCCACAGTGGGAGGAATCCAGTGAACATTTCAATGACTTAACTTTTACTCTCATCAAGAGTATACAAGCCAGGGAGATGTAGGTTTTCTTTGGACAGTGAGTGGGTTTTTCAGACGGTTTTAAGCTGCTTGTTTATTAAAATTAATCATTTAAAAATTAATCATTATTGTAATTAATTCAAGCATGGGACGGATATTTGTGGAGTCATTGTTACCAAGTAAGTGTTTTATTTTTGTAATAAAATCTTAGTAACTGCACCTCTGTCTCAGTTATAGTAGTATAAGAATGATCACCACTCTGTCAGCACTAGGACATTTCATCTTGATAGCTATATAGTCTACCTTCATTGATTTTGTTACTATTTTTATTATACATTATTTATCTGAAAATACTTGAGAGCACGCTTCGTTTGTTACACAAACCTAGCCCTTAGGAGAAAAAAAAACCCTGATTTTTAACGCATTTTGGTTAAATGAATTATACAAATAACACTATTAATACTTTCATGGCAAAGTACTTTTCACGATTTTTTAGAATAGCCAATAGTAAATATAGTTAAACTGGTGAGAGCTATCTACATATACGCTAAGAATTATTAAAGTTTTTTTTTAATTCTACAGAAACCTTTTATTTTTAATGGCCTAATTAAGTGGAAAAAGTATTGAAACTTTAAAGTTAGGTAATTATTTTTTTAAATTGGCTGACATAGCCACCATAGAGTACATATAAACTTATGTATCACAGAGTAAAAATACTCTCAGATAAAAATGTCCCCATGGTGCTCATATTTGAAAGTACATGAATTAAATATGCCTCCCACATCTCTGGTGGTACATGGAATTTTTATGTCTTAACTAGGCTTTTGTATTTATTTTATATAAAAATACTAGTATGCCACTAAAATTTTTATTTTTCTGTAAATGTCATAGCATAAGATATATATATATATATATATATATATATATATATATATATATATATATATAAACATAGCATTTCCTTTACTTAAAGTGTTCCAGTGTAATGTAATTTACCCCTCAATTGCCTCTAGAGCCTGTTGAATATAAAATCTCTACCTTCCTCTTCCTATGGACTCCATATTTACTTCATCTGTATGTTGTCCTTCTCTTTGGAATCTCAACTGCTTCTTTATGCCTGTTGCTTAAACACATATCCCTTCATTTTTCTAACACACTGAACTCTAATATATTTTTGTAAACCCACATCAGGCTCCTTGCAGGGAGCCTGCTTCTTCCTCTGCCTGTGTCTCTGCCTCTGTGTGTGTCTCTCATGAATAAATAAAATCTTAAAAAATAACATTGTATAGTTAGATATGATTAATTACACTTAGGAATGGCTAAAATGAATAGCTCAGGAAACAACAGATTTTGATGAGAATACAGGGAAAGGGGAACACTCTTACACTGTTGGTGGGAATGAAAGCTGGTGTACCGCTCTGGAAAACAGCATGGAATTTACTCAGAAAGTTAACAGTGGAACTACCCCATGACCCAGCAACTGCACTAGTAGGTATTTATCCAAAGGATACAAAAATGCTGAATCAAGGGGGCACATGCACCCCCAGGATTATAGCAGCACTATCAATAATAGCCAAATTATGGATGCCCAAATGTCCATCAACTGATGAATGGATAAAGAAGATGTGGTATGTATATGTATATATACATACATACGTACAATGCATAATATGTGGTGATCCAAAAGAATGAAATCTTACCATGTATAACAACGTGGATGGAACTAGAGTATATTATGCTAGGTGAAATACGTCATTCAGATAAAGACAAATACCATATGATTTCACTCATATGTGGAATTGCAGAAACAAAAAAAGATGAACATAGAGAAAGAGAAGGAAAAATAAAATAAGATAGGTGAACATTACTTACAGTATTCCAGAATTAATTTAAAAGTCCAAGCTCTGGAGTTAGATCCCCTAGCTCTAATAACTCCTAGCTGTGTATCACTGGGTAGGTTACTTAAACTCTTAATGCCTCAGTTTTCTAAACTATAGAATGGGAATAATAACAGCATCCATGGCATTGGATTGTTGTGAGCACTAAAGGGATAGTCCACATAAGCACTTCCCACGCTATCTGACACAAAGCAAGCACATGTAAAAGTTAGATTTTTTTCTGGTTTTCCATTCTTGTCACTATTACTAAATAATAGTTCTTATTATGTAATTTAACTTGCATGGCATCTCTTAAAAACCCCACAGGGCACAATATAGGGCCAGACACAGGATATAAAATGAGTAATGTATGGTCACTTTAGAAAGTAAAAAAGCACAGAGATAATTTATGAAAGGCAAAGTAAAAAAAAAAAAAAAAAAAAAAAAAAAAAGAAGGAGGAAACACATAAAAAGATTTCAAACTATTCCATCTCAGTTTTATGATCAATTTTAAAGATACCAGGTATATTAGGTTCTAGAAAGAAACAAAATTTGAACTCTATCTCAAATTATAATAAATTTTACATTATTTTATTTATTCTCACTTTTGGCTTAAAATTTTCACATACCCATTTTCTATGTTTTCATTTAATACATTTTTCTCTTTGTAATTTGTGCGTGATATTATAGCTTACTCTTATTAACATGACTCCTATTAAGTTTCCAAATTAGTTAATTTAATATTTATTTTATGTATTTCCAATTAAGGTGAGGCAATGTACTATAAATTATTAAAAATGTCTGAAGGGCTCATAATTTCCCGAGTAGGCATTTTTATTAAATCCATATTTCCAAAATTTTTGATAGAATATTTAATATACATTCAAAGAGAAACTTATTACTCTTCATAACACTGGTCACTATATAACACTGAGTATGTAGCCATTTTTTTATTTGTGCATTTATTGTTTCTTTTTCAGTAAATCATAAGTTTCACGAAGGCAGAGGTTTTCTATTTTTCTTATCTCTGTCAGTGCATTGCACATAGTATATAGACATGTGGGTCACATTATGTGGCATTTCCCAATATGATTTGATCTTGGAATTTTTTCACCATTATTCATTTCACAGAACTAGTATTCCATGAAAGATACTTTGGAAAGCACCAGGTACTGTAGATCTTCAGTTTGGTTCTCCAAGTCTACTCTTTATCCTTTCCTTCTGAAAATTTGCCCCAAATGTTGACCTGTAAAGAGGAAATTGACAGGCTCTCTTTCCCTTGGCTTCTGGTTGGATTCAGTCAATCAGAGATAGAGACAATCCAAAGGAAAGGAGGAAAATGGATGAATGACAATATTTATTCCCAAGTCCCTCCTCTCAGGTCATTATGGGAGGGCTACATCTCTACTTGAAGGCCACAGCTGCCATGGGGTGACACTCTCCATAAAGCTACCCTCTCTGTGTAGAGGTAAGCTTCCTCATTCCCTTGTCCCATCAGGTGAGTTTTGGTGAAGGCCTCCTAGGTCCGCAGCCCATTTTTCAAACCCCAGATCATTTCACTATCATTTGTTGGCTTTCCAAAATTCTGCATGCCACATATTATGTAGTCCCTTTTTAAAAATCTCTTCAATTGCTCAGTTTGAGTACACCATTTGTTTTTTCTAAGGCCCTGGCTGTTTCATGCTGAGCTAAAATCAATCCCATTATGTCCTTAGTCTTTCAAGTAGATGGATAAGGTTTATCTCAAAATTTCTTCTCTTATCAGTCTATTGGGTAGGGAATTTAGATGGCTATGGCTGAGGGACATGGAGTCAGTATCCCTGTGAATAAACTATTAGGAACATCATGGACACTTACTTGATTTTTGTAGAGAGTCCACATGTTTCAGTGAATTTTCAGAAACAAATAGATAACTATGCTCCTGTGGTTATAGCTCCTGCTCTTTGGCATTTTGCAATGAAAATTAATACATATGAAAATGGACATGAGCTTGTTGGTGGGATCCCTATGTTAGTGACATTTGGAGCTCTTCCATCACTTCACATCCCCCAAATAAGGCTGACATTAAGGTGGAAGGTAATTGTGTCCCATGAAACTAGTCAATCGAGCATCCAGACTATAGAGACCACAGAATCTAAACTAGGCTTCTTGTTTTAAAAATACAGAAAAAAAAATGTAGTTCCTTCTAAACTTTGTAATTTCCAGAGACATCTGCTATCTAAGTAGGGGGCTGAGTTTTGGGAAACATCTAAATTCTACACAAACTCCAAGAAATGTATGGTGTGGAGATAAGAAAATTGGTAATCTTTTCTCCTTCAGTGACACTTCACAGAAAAATTCAGTTATCCTTCCCATCAGGGATTATCACTGTCTTTTCAAATGGAAAACTTTGCAAAGAATATCCCATTCTGGCAGGCTGTCCTCCCCAGTTGCAGCCACTGAACCTTTAAATTGTCAAGCAAAATTCAAGAGTTTCATGAATAACATGAAAATTACTTGTCTAAGTTTTCCTCACAGAAATCCACAATCAGGATTGGGAGACTTTGTTAAAGTCATATGGATATGGCATTAACATTCCCGATTCCCGATCCCCAAAAGATGTAACTTAATCCATATAAGGGGTGTATTAGTAAAGATACAGCTTTTCCAAAAACAAAAGAGTTCTCATCTTTCTTTGGGAAAATATCTTATTCAGCCTTTATTAATTGGGTACATAATTTTCTTCTGAGGAAATCCATTTTATTTCTCTTTGCATACCTTAATATCCAGTAGACAAATATGTTTAATTTTTTTGTTTGTTTGTTTTCTAAGGTCAAAGATAGAGAGGGGTGAACAAAACTAATCTACTTCCTGCCTTTACAAAGGAAGTTCTAGATATGCATATCTAGAAATCCATATATGTGTGTGTGCATGTAAGGTATGTTTTAGAAAACCTTGTGCATTTTAGAATATGGTTTATTTCACATACTTAATTGTACATAATGTGTTTATATCAAATCTTTATCATCTAATCTGTAATTGTCTTCGTACCAGAGAGTCTGTATTATTCATTATGGAACCCCAAATGTATAAAACAAGGTCCTACTCATAGTCTAAGAACATGTGTAGAATGAATTATTTCTTTAAAAGTAGAAATGAGTCCCCATGGTTTAATGCTATTGTTGCCTCAAATTTATTGAACAGCAAATTTATTGTTTATCTATTTGTATTATATATAATTGAATATTTCAGGGGAACAGAAACATTTAAATTGAACTGGTAAACTGGACAATTTCCCTATATTCCTATAAAAAATAGCATTTTGGCAGATCACTGCAGACCTTGTAGCAGAATTTTCCATGGTATGGTTTCTAATACCTACATTAATATTCTTAAATGTACTAGCACGCTAAAGTTTGAGAACCGCTGTCTCTCTCAATTATTTAATAATTAAATTGCAACAGTGATGATTGTTATCATAATGAGAGAAAGCTGCAATGGCTTTTTAATCTTTATAGTGCTAGTTATAACGCTAACAAGGAAAACTCAAACTATATAACCAGAAATGTGATCAATGCTGTAAAAAAGTCATTTACCAAAGTTTTTCACAGCAATAACAGCAAGCTCCAAAACTAAGGAAAAGATGAGGTCTAGTTCAAGTATAATTCCATCTGCCTTAAAATTCATTCTCCTTCAACTGGGGTAAGAGGGAGAAGTTACAGCATCAGATTAAGAAGCAATGGTTATAATAAAAAGGTAAGGAAAATATTTGTATAATGTCATATATTTGTGTATTTAGAAATACACAAATCTGTTTTTTCTAGAAATACTAGAAATACTAGAAATCTTCTACTGTGCTTTTGATAACAGTTACAATGAAAGCAATATACAGTTTTCTAATCTCTGTTAGCAGGGAAAAATGTTTTTAGAAGTACACTCTTTAGCATAAGCCTGAT